>NC_141687.1:1496738615-1497231115 GCF_964263255.1 Lissotriton vulgaris
TTCAGTCTAAATATAGAATACCCTCAGGGAACTGCCTCCACTATATCAGGGCAGGATGTGGGATCAGCCCAAGTTTCTGTGATATAAATTATGACGTGACATAAATTATGTCCAGGCTGAGATATTGTACATTAAACAGGGTGTGCAGAATGACTTCAGAATAAAGTATTTAAACATGGTGTGCAAAATGTCTTCAGAATAAGGTGTTTACCCAGAGTTTATGCATTCACCAAGATTTAGGGGGTCATTATGATTGCGGATTTTCCGCATCCTCGGGGCCGGCGGAAGCCACCGCCGGCCCCGAGGATGCGGAAAATCCGCAGCGGACTGACCAAAGACCCACCGCCAGATTAGGATGGCTGGTGGGTCCTGGTTTCCGTCCACAGCTTTTCCGCCGCGGTCGGATTACAACCGCGGCGGAAAAGCTCTAATATGGTGACGGTGTCTTCCAGACACCGTCCACCATATTAGGATGGCCAGTAAAGTATGCTTTTCCGCGGCGGGTTTTCCGCCGCGGAAAAGCATACGGAACTTCACTGCAAGGGTCCGTTGCGGACCCCCTAGGTGAAGGGGGGGTGGGGGGTGCACATGGGGGGTACCTATGGTACCCCCTGCATTTGCATGCAGAAAGCGGCAGGCACCGCGCGGTGCCTGCCTCTTTCTGCATGCAAATGCAAAGCGTGCTTTTTTAACATTGCCGCGGGTGCAGCTTGAAGCGGCACTCGCGGCAATGTTAAAAATAGAGGATGTGACCGCCAGGGTGGCGGTCACATCCTGATTGCACAGGAGGGAACTCCGCATGCCATGCGGAGGTTCCCTCCTGCTCTGGGGTCACGGACGGACGCAAGTCCGTCCGCGATCCTAATCGACCCCTAAGTGTATAGAATGCCTTCATAATACGTAAATGCATTATAACATGCTACAACCTTAATTGGTCCAGTGTTTATTAAAAGAATGACATGTGTAAAAGACTATGACCACATAGATATTCCTTTTTGTAGTTAGGATTTGTTGCTTGTGAAGGCAGCAGAACATTGGGTTGCTATGCTTGTGTCTGCCATATGTCTTTCACTTTGTCTGTTGGCAGTTGGAACATACGCAGCACGCGTTAGGCTCACGTTCACACTCCATCCTTCGGGAGCCTATAAAGGAAGCCACAGCTCAACGAGACACGCTTGCTCTCGTTGCTTCAGACTCCAACTTACCTGATTTCCTTCTGAGCTCCCGCACCTCAGATTTCTTCTTCCTGGCTTCTGGACAAATCTTTAGTGTTACTGTTTGCCTCAGTTTTCAGGACAATGCAACAACTTCCTCTTTGAAATCCTTTCTGTCCCGAAAACCATTCCGCTCTGCATCAACAAAGAAAAAAGTAATTAAAGGTATTTCCGGATGCTCACGCTTGCAGAAAATAGTGCGAGAAAATCTTCACTCAGGTACTTTTATTATTCCCTCATTATATCAACAGTAAAGATTGTGCAAAGCACACAAAGGTACATTTATTTTATTTTGCAATTTTTGAGCATGAAAAGACTCGTAAAAATGAGATAGACTCATCTCCAATATGTTTTCGGAAACCTTTTGATCCAGAGATTTTGGACTCCTTTCTTGCGATGCCATTTGTATTTATGATATAGAAATAAGTCATACTTTCTCTAGTAAGTGTATCATACAAATTTGGGAGATTGTATTGATGAATATATGATTATATACAGTAAAGGTGACATATACTATTTGTTTTAATACACAAAGCTATATATTTCACCAACATTATTGTCCATGTTTTCCAGAGGATAGAGAGTACCCATAACTCTTCTTGTGGATTGCGCAATATAAAAAAAGAAAGGTATAATTCTATGAACAGTACTCAACAATTTGATATTGGAACTTTTTACACAAGTGGGTGTCATTCATTGTTCTTTTTTTGTATTTAGATACCAGAAAATTAAAGGTCGATATATTCTGCAGTATAGCTTGAATAGTTTGCAGTCAGCACCACAGAGGAATCCTGGTCCAAAGGTCGCAGTATATTTAATTTTTTATCTTTTGTATGTTATCCCATGGTTTCCCCTGCCCCTGGAAGTCTATTCTTGTCAGGTTGTGATTTGAGTGCAGCCGGACAGGTATAGCTTTTTAGGGGCATAGAGAACAATCGTTTCATCTCTTAATTTGAACATCCTGGATTTCAGGTGAGTTAAAGACTTGACAGAAGAGCAAGCCTTCACAACAATTTAAGTTCTTTTTAAGAGACATGGATAACCACAATAGCATAAATGCCCAAGCCATGGCTCAAGCTCCTAGTGAGGACACAAATCAGGAGTGAACAGTAGCAGATATGTTGCAAGAGTTGCAGTTTCAAATGCAAAAATTAAGAGATGAGAATACAGAATTATGCTACAAATTAATACGATAAAAACCTCAAGAGTCTTTATGGGATACTGATAGTGCCTTTCCTAAAGCCTTCAAACCCCTTCAGAGACTGGTGCTATATTAAAAACGTCAAAAACTTTCCTGACACCGGATACAGCATCACCGCCAATACATGTTACAGTGGCAGTTCCCAATGTGGTACCTTGGGCTGGGCCAGAGCGATTTTTTGGTGACAGTGCTAAGTTTAATGTTTTCCTTAGTCAATGTAAACTGCACTTTGTTTGTAAGCCACAAGCATTTCCAACTGACGCATCCAGAGTGGCTTTTGTGCTTTTTTATTTGGGGTGCACAGCTGATGATTGGTCTATCCCGTATATAGACAGGAACGACCCCATATTGTATAATTCACCATTGTTTAAAACAACATGACTGAACTGTTTGCCAAACATACATATGTTCAAGCTAGTGATAACGAGTTATTGAATCTAAAACAAGGAAATAAGGATTTGTTAAGTTACTTAACTACATTTTAACAGATTATTGACAGAGACCCAATGGCCAGAAGAGAAATACATTTCCCTATTCTATAGGGGCATGCGTGAGGAGTTAAAAGACTCTCTGGCACACATTGTTGACTTACCAGAGACTCCTCAGAATTCATGGATTTAGTAGTTAAACAAGATCATCTTCTAGGAGAGGGTAAATGGGAGAGAACCAGAGTAGATTCCAGATTGATTGGAGTTAAAACCGACAAAAAGGATACAGAGAGTAAATTGCTAGAACCCGAACCGATGCAGATAGGGGGAATTAAGGGGCCTTTATCTGCAGAAGAATAGGAGAGGAGACATATATTAAACTTATGCTTATATTGAGGTCGGTCTGGACATTTTGCCCGGGATTGTTCCGTCAAACCGAAAGTACCCAAGAAGACCAATATTATCACCTCCATTAATACAGAGCAGGAAAACTAAAAAGATTGTCAAGTAAGGAGATTGCCTTGACGAGAATAGGCAGTTCCACAGATCTCCCAAAACGTAGCTAACACAGTAGCCCGTGTGCCAAGACATTTCATCATTCAAGTTACATAGATTTTAAGCATACAATTACGGCATTCAGTTTCGGTGCTTCTATTTTCTGGAGCAACAGGGAACTTCGTGGATATTCAATTAGCACAAAAACTCCACATTCCCACAGTATCTAAGACTCAACCAGAACCAGTGTGTGCAGTTGATGGTTCTGCATTGTCATCAGGATTAATAACCAATCAAACATGCCCCATTACCATGGTTTGTCTGAATGGCCACACAGAGGTAATACAGTTTGATCTCCTTGACACACCCAAGTTTGGACTCATGTTAGATATAACATGGTTGATGGTGCACAACCCACAAATTATTATTCGGACTTAAGAACCGTGACTTTAGATGCTGTACACTATCGGTCACATTGTTACCAAGAAGCACACACAGACTCTTTGAAAGTTTTCTATTTAATTCCAGGAGCTACTCTCTCCAATAGTAGAGTATATGCTCTTTCTGAGGATGAAACACAGTACTTGCAAAGTTATTAGGATCAATATTTGGTATTAGGCTTTATTCAACATTCTACGTCCCCGTCACTTCGCCACTATTTTTCATCCCAAAACAGGATGGTGGCTTGAGAGCTTGCATCGATTATTGTGGGTTAAATAAAGCCACTATTAAAAAGAAGTATCCACTACCATTGATTCCAGTCCTTCTTGACCAGTTATGCCATTCCACTATTTACACTGAACTAGATCTTTGAGGGACATAGCACCTTAAACGGGTCAAGGAGCATGATGTGTGGAAAACAGCTTTCCAAACCAAGCTTGGTTTGTTTGAGTACACTGTCATAGCCTTTGGTCTGTGTAATGCCCCTGCCGCCTTTCAAATTATTTATAAATGAGGTCTCAAGCGAGTTTCTAGATATTTGTGTAATAGTATACATAGATGACATCCTCATTTATTCTAAAAATAAAGAAGATCATGTTCCACAATTAAGGGTAGTGTTGAAAAAATTACAAGAAAACCAACTCTTTGTAGAGAAATGCATATTTAATACCGATACCATAGAATTCCTGGGGTATTGTTTGTCACCAGCTGTGATCATGATGGATACAAAGAAAGTGAGTGCCATAATGGACTGGTCAGAACCAAATTCAGGCAAGGAAGTACAGAAAGTGTTAGGATTCGCCAATTTTTACAGGCGCTTTATACCCCAGTTTGCTGAAACTGTTGTGCCCAGTACTAAATTGTTGCGAAAAGGTCAACCCTTTTTTTGGACAGACAAGGCAGCTCAGGCGTTTGCCAAATTAAAAAAACATGGGGCATATTATCAAGGGATTTATCTCCCCTTTTTTGGCTTTAAAAGCCAAGAAAGCGGAGATAAAATTATCTCCCTATCAGCAACAGGGTGCTAACACGCAAATTCGCATGTTAGCACCCTTTTTCTCTACGCTTCCCCTTGCATCTCTAATGATATGCAAAGGGGGCGTTCCAGAGAAAAATAATAGGAGAAATGTTCTTAAGCGACATTTCTCCTATTATCAAGGATTTGGAAATATTCGCGCTAAGCGCGAATATCTCCAAAAGCTAACACCTGCCCTGAGCTGTTCTTAGCCATGTTATCCAATGATAGGTGGATAACATGGCTAAGAGCATAAGCTCGGTAATGCATGAATATCGCTGATTTTTCAGCGATATTTATGCATTGCGGGCTATTTTTATCGCTTTTGCGATAAACCTTGATAATAGCAAGGTTTATCTGCGATAATTTCTGGCGATGCTTAGCGTTAAAAAATTCGTTGCTAAGCATCGTTAGCGACAAATATCGCTTAGCGTTGGTAATATGCCCCTATATCCCTTCTTTGTGGAGGCAGATGCCTCACAAGTTGCAGTAGGAGGAGTTCTCTCTCAGAGAGATTCAAAAGATGGACAATTACATCCTGTAGCATTTTATTCCAAGAAGCTACTTCCTGCCGAACAAAATTACACAGTAGCAGAGAGAGATCAAAGTAGTTTTTACAGAATGGTGACACCATTTGATGGGGACCAAATATCTGGTAACTATTTTCAGTGACCATAAGAATTTGCAATTTGTCAGCTCTGTCAAGGCTCTCATACCTTGTCAAATGCGGTGGTTAAATGTTTGTAGTGCTTTTGACTTTGTCATCACATATAGACCAGGTTCAAAACAAATTCATTAAGATATTTTGTCACATTATGGACATACAGCTGATTCAAAAAAAGAGGCTGCAAGTCCTCCTATTATTCCTACTCATAAAATAGTAGCACCTATCGTACAACAAGATTTCATTACCTAGTAAGAGAAGAACACCTTAAGTTATCATGACACCATTTTATTTATACCCAGTGCAGAGTTACAAAAAAAATGTTTTAATATGGCATCATGATTCAGCCTTAGCAGGTCATCTTGGTCATCAAAAAACTTTAAACAACTGTAAAAAACTATTTTGGTGGCCCTCATTATCAAAAGATGTTTAAACATATGCACCATCATGTCCCATTTGTGCCAGGAATAAATGATTACATAAGGCACCAGCAGGATTGTTGCAACCTTTATCTATACCTTTAAGCCTGTGGCATTCTATTAGAGTAGATTGTATCACTAATTTACCAGCAGCCAATGGGTATATCACTATTCTTGTAGTTATAGAATATTTATCCAAAATGGCACATTTTGTTCCATTACATAAAGTACCAATGGCAGTAGAATTTAGTGACACCTTCTTGAATAATATAGTCCATTTGCATGGCCTGCCATCTAAGGTAAATTCTGATTGTGAAGGTCAGTTCAGGTCTAGATTTTGAAAAGAACTCTGTAAAAACCTAAACATGGTAATAGCCTCTCCACGGCCTTCCATCGTGAAACAGATGGGCAAATGGAGAGAGCAAATCAGACACTTCTTCAGACATTACGTTGTCTAATTGTGGACATTCCTAGTGAATGGGATAAAGTTCTTCCATTTGCAGAGTTCATCTATAGCAACAGTGTTCATTCTGCAACACATTGCACTCCTTTTTTTTCTTAAATGGATATCATCCTAAGGCATTGCCTATTTCAATAGAGTTCTCCCTTATACCTGCGGTCACAAACAGTGGAGGTGACCCAGAGGAGAGTCATATTTAGTCTCAAGATGCTCATAGACTGCTTTCTGGGGAATCAATTATCCCTGGTGTCAGGAGAGATGAGAGGAGCAGTCACACAAAACCCCAGTCAGTTCACTTTTTAGGGGTATCACACTCAAGTGGAGGGTTAATGAGCCCAGATCAAGGGTCAGTGGGAGAGAAGACTCACTCCTATCTCCTGTCCAGTCTCAGGGTACAGCCGATGGGCGGAAAGTCCAGTGTCAGAATACCACCCCAGGACAGGTGGGAGGTAGATTAGAAGTAGAGTGCTGAACACCCAGGGTTATTGCCCCCCACTCTGAGAAAACTCAGTGGTCAGAGAGAACCCTCATGAGCCCATTGGAAATTCTTTGCCAGCGCCAAGGCTGGAAGAGAGGCATACCCAATGTCCCCGATTGGAGCTTTCACCTGGCAGTGGCTAGTCCAAGCATGGGTCTTGGAAGCTGTCATTGGCCACTGTTGGTTGCTGTCCTTATGGACAGAATGTCTCCTTGGGTTGGGGACAGAAATTTCATCCAAGAGGTGGAATGGGCCACATTACCTTGTCGACCATGGTGGTACTGTCTGCCTATTGGGATGCATCTGTGAGCAAGTTATGCTTCACAGAAGAGGTTTACAGGTGAGGAGAAGGTTCCCCATGCAAAAGTCCAGTGGTCCAGGAGACTGTAGGCAGAGGGATCCAACTGAGTTCCGAGGGGCTTAGCACTGACAAATGCCATTCCATAGGAGGGCCTTTGTCCATGTTTTATCGCCTAAGTAAGGATGTCTATTAAGGTATTTTATTTATTAAAATGTACTCTATTATTTTTAATTGGCATGGGTTTTTCCTTGTGTTGTGTTTCAATTTTATTATGACTTGTGTATATCATAAATGCTTTACACATTGCAACTCAGTTAAGCCAGACTGCGTTTGTGCACAGGTTAATTTGGAGGATGCTGTAGCACTTTTCGCAGTAAGTGGGATGGATCTGGCCAGACGTTGGTCCCTTGCTCACTGTGCCACTGGATTCAAGCTAGCCTTGCTGATGAGGGGTGAGACCCCGAAGCTGGTCCCAGGATACTTGTTTTCAGTTCAGCAAGGGCCCGGCTTGGCAGTTTGGGCTGGACTGTTCCCATCAGTAGCCGGGTCAAGGCTGATTTGCATATGGCTGGGACCAAAATGGGGTGGCATAGAGAGCAAAAGAATGATGAATTTAACCCATATCTTTTACTGGGGTGAATGTATGCTTTACTCCGCATTCCATCCATCATTTGTTGCTGTAGCACTTTTCGATCCTAAGTAGTATGGGTATGCCCAGATATGGGTCCCTTGCTCGCTGTGCCACTGGATTCCAGCCAGCCTGGCTGATGAGGGGTGAAACCCTGAAACTGGTCACAGAATGTAGTTTCCGGTCCAGTGAGGGCTAGGCTTGGCAGTTTGGGCTGGATTATTCCCATGAGGAGCAGGGTCAAAACTGATTTGCAAATGGCTGAGTCTAAACTTGTGTGGTATGTTGAGTAAAAGAATTATAGATTTTATCCAAATCTATTGACATTGGGTTGAATGAATGAATCATATCAGAAAAAAGGCTAGGAGAAAGGCAAACAGTTTAGGGATGACCCTGCAAAAAGGGCCAAGTCCAGCAGTTCCTGAACATAGGGATATATTGAGTGTATCCTTTGCCATGGAGGGTATTTTTAAAGGTTCTTAAAAAGGCTGGGCCTGATGTAGATCTTGTTTTGTTCAGTTCACTGAATTTAATTCTTGTAGTCTGTCACTTAGTGGGCATTATTATATTTGTCTGTGTATATGGATGCTTCTATACTTCTTGGTTTGCATTCATATATTTATGTCTGTCTATAGATATGGCCTTCTGCATGTGTGCATGGATGTATTTGTTTGTTTATGCACCGTTTAAAAAAAATGCATACTTGCACATGTAAAACAATGCATGAAAAACGTCGAGCGTAGCATAAAAGACGATCGATTATAAATTAGCTCCTAAGTATTTTGGTAGGAAATCGTAATGTTGCACTAAATATGAATTTTAGCCAATAAGACTGATAAATTTGCTGTGATGGGGAAGTATATGGTTATGCCAGCAGGGGATGAGTTTAAGAGTCAGTAGATCGCTGAGCCAGTTCCAGATAAGCTGCTGTTTCACTGGACTGGACCGAACTGTTGGTAATTATGGTTGAGTATACAGTACCTTGTAACTGTTAATAATGTTTTGGGCGTGGTGGGGCTGCTTTGCCAGTACATTCGTGTCCTCTGTGAAGGAATGCCACTACATAGTCTTTTGAACCACAACTCTGAATCTGGAGGAATGGACTGAAATTGCCGAGAGTTTCGTAGGTTTCAAAGTTGTGACTGTATGGTTGAAGTATGCCCTGGCAAGAGATGATGGACCTTGGTTTATCATTTCTAGCCATAGGTGGTGGTTTGGAGAATCAGGCTTGGCATTATAGAGTTTGTATCAGATCTTTATATATGATCTGTGCTTTTATATGTTTTGTCTAGTGAACCCAAACTTAGGCCTTATTTGGGATGAGGAGTCATTGTATGGTAATTTGAAGACCTATCTAGACTAAGCCTCTACCTCGCATGGCTTCACATCTGTAAGTGATGGTCAAAATTAATTCCGCCTTTGTCCCTTCCAGGATCTGCATCAGTGAAGACCCAGACAGGTTGCCAATTTTCAGAGGGTGTAATGAAGAGGTGCTGCTCTATTCCTAATGCATCGCGTTTGGGGGCAAAAGGTGCCATAGCTGTTTAGCAGAACACCCGGGGACTTGTGTTGGTTGTCTTGTAAGATTTTGTTTCCATGGAATCATTTGCTCTCTTTTTTAATTTTAGACATATGAACGTTATTTTGGTCTTGTGTAGGTTCTCCTCTTATTGACTCATAGAGATGAAAGCTTGAAGGGTATTTAGTGAAAGTTGGAGGCATATTCTTGTCTGACCGAATAGGAGAGCATTATCTGCATTGAAAGGGCTCTCCAGAGGTTTTCAGCTGATTTTGTGGGGGGGAGAGTGGGGGGTGAGGCGTGATGTCATTGAGGGAGGCTACCAGATCAGCCAGGGAGAGGTTAAAAAGGAGCGGGCCAGCACACACTCCTGCTTCAAGCCGGAGGTGGTGTAATTTTTTCTAGAGACCTTGGCCCCACAGCCCATCATTAATGTGGACCCATGCATTTGTGTGCAGCTCAAGAATTGCTCTGAGGAGAGTTTAGGGAATCCCAAGGGCCACTCATTTTGACATTGAAGAAATCTTGGAACACAGTCAAAAGCAGCCTTAAAATCTATGAAACAAAGATAGAGTTGGTTTTGTCAAACATGAGCGAGATGACATTAAGTTAGTGCCGGTGCCCATTCCCTTTCAAATTCCAGCCTGTTTTTGGGCATAATGCCCAAAGCCTCTATGTCTTTTAGGAGAAGTCCACAATGATATTTAGCAACATTGTCCAGGAGAGAAATTTGTCAATAATTTCCCGGGTTTGAGATTTCTTTAGCCTTAAAGATCCGATGTAAGATGGTGCCTCGAAACGAATACGGGGTCTGGCCTGTAGTTATGTTGTGCTTATAAAGTGGATTTAGAGTTTTCGCCCAAAAACTGCGACTGATTTATAAAGCACCTATGGGAAGCCATTAGGACCAGGTGCTCTGTCAGCCCTGCTTTTGGTAGAACTAGAATTCCTTGGTTTCAATGTAAAGACTATTCAGTCAAATCTAATCCTTCCCCACAAGAAGGTTAGAAAAATAAAAAAGACATGTTTCACTTATCTTTTCAAAAGAATCTATCTGACTAAAAGATCTAGCCAGAGTTTTGGGGCTTCTTTCGTCCTCTAATCAAGCCATTTCACCAGGTCCTCTTCACTACAGAGGTCTCCAAAGATTGAAAGCACTGGGCCTGAGGAAGGACCTCTGGTACGAAGACTCTCTACCTCTCTCACACGATGCTCGAGAAGATCTTCATTGGTGGTTCAAAAACCTCCAAGCCAGGAACGGGAAAGCTATCTTTGGGAATCTTCTAGATTTCACCTTAGAATCAGATGCAAGCAATCAGGGATGGGGTGCCCGCTTAAATGTTTTGGAGACCGGAGGGAGGTGGTCTTTGGAAGAACAATCCCTCCACATAAATTCCCTAGAGAAGTTAGCAGCTTTAAATGCAATTATGAGCTTTAAGGAACTTTTGAAGAACTCAAATACCCTAATCCGCTTGGACAGTCTCTCAGCTGTCTCCTACATAAATTGCCTTGGGGGTGCGAGCACCAAAAATCTCTCAGATCTTGCCAAACGAATATGGTATTTTTGTTGGTACCAAAAGATTACCCTCAGAGCAGAATTCATCCCCATTTCACAGAATGTGAGAGCAGACTGGAACTCACGTTTCCTCCATTGATAGAATTCACTTTTCGATACCCTAATTACCTATTGCTGATGTATGAGTTAGCATCATATGGCTAACTGATGAAGTTCGTATATGCACTTATGCTGAATTACTTTTATTTGCTCCTTACATATATTCAAATGTATGTGTGATCATATTAGTTTCTTAGCTTAGCCTGTGTGCCACCATTTTGTGTATTCCTCTGTGCCTGCGGACCCTGCTCGCTCATATGCCCCTCCCGCAGGAATACAGAAATTCACTAAGACAGCAGTTTTCGTTTCTCGGCTTACTGTGGCCGAAACTAACAAGTCTCTTTATCAGTAATGTTCTCATGCCCAGAGACGCTGAAGCCTAGCTCCATGGCCTTGAGTAGAGATAATGATGTATCCCTTGCAGGTGCAGATGCCTACTGTATGAGAGCATTGTACACTGGTCTGAGGCTCGGTAACTTTCCATTGGGGGCGTACCCCTTTTTGCTGTATTGCATTATAATGTATCGCTGTGATGCAGAGAGTCAGTCCTCTTGTTCGCACTCCTAGGAGTGAGGTCGGACAGGGCCCTCTCATATGAGTGTTGTTTGGCCTAATAAAGACTTTTGTTTATTCTTCTCCACTGTCCGGCTGACTTCCTATATAGCGACTATAGGTGAGTGCGGTAAGTCACTCGGGTGGATTTGAGCCACGCTTATCAGATGGCGCCCGAATAGGGACCCCGCGATAAGGATCTTTCTCACCCGTAAGTGGGTAGCAGAAGACCGGGGACCCGCTGGTCGGCACGGTGGGCCCGGGTACCCATCTGATGCCGAGCTTGGTTCTCGCAGCGCTGCCCCACCCTGCTGATCGGGAGAGGTCCCGGTTCGGATCTTACGCCGGGGTCCAGAAGGCGGAACTTGAAGCTGACCGTGTTGGTCCTGGCAGCCGGAGGTGGAGAACGGTAGAGGTCGGTGCCGCCTACGGAAGGTGAGTGGTCCACCTGTGATTGTTGCAGGAACGGGAGTGTTCCGGGAGACTAGAGTGTCTCCAATGGTTTGAGGAGCCGGTGTGCTCCTGGGGCTAGTGTGCTCCGGGAAACTCAGAGTACGAGTTAGTGCTCTGACAGACTTGACGAGGTTGGGGACATATCTAGATGTATTGTTTGTAGCGATCCGACCGGGTGGTACTGTGGTGAAGGCGTGGCTCATTGCGGGCAGACTCCGGTGCTTACCCTGAACTCCTAGAGTGGTGGTTCAGTGGAGGTGAGATCTGGGTTTCCCGTGGTAAAGTGCGCAGTGATCCATAGTGCCGCACGGGTGGCGGATCTGTTCCCCGTCCTCAGAACAGTTAGTGTACTGTTCAGTCTGCGGTAGAGTCCAGGTTCCCCAGGACTTGGTCGACGGGCCTTGTCCCATTTGGTAACACGTGTTTGGAGGTATTGCATATGTGTGTGTGTGGTTTCCTAATGTATGTCTATATGTGTGTATGAACGAGCTCGAGCTAGCGACTCAAGGTAACGTAGCCTGTGGTGAAGTGTTTCTTTCACACCGAAGTCAAGATGCCGTGTCTTAGTAAGTTACGATGCTTTGGATGTTGTTGTCGACCCTCAGATACTAGACTGGCCGAGAGCCAACCTGCACCCCCTGAAGGCACTCCAAGTTTTGATATGTATGTCAAGCATGGGTTGGTCCCGATTTTGTTTGGTACTTTGTGGCACCAGTACACTGCTGATAATGTGGATTTACAATGGCCCTTGACGGGTTCTTTCGATGAAGCTAAGTTGGATTATTTGCAGGACAAACTGTTTGCTAGGCGTAGCCGTCAGAGTATGTTCGATTCTTTGTGAGTGTGGCGGAAAGAAGCCAGGAAACGCAAGCTGAGAGATGAGAAAGAGGCTTATAAAAAGTCCACCCAGACTATGGCGCAGAAGGCGAGAGAACAGGTGGGAAATGAGAATGCGCTACGCATGGAGCGCTCAGATAGACTTTGTAGGTTGAAAGAAAATAAAAGTTATGTAGTACGAGAGGACGACCCAGATGAGATGGAAGACATTTTGAATACCCGACCCCCTCCCCCTTATGCCCCACAGCCCTTGTATCCCTCCTCGCCAATTCCAGCCCCCGTTAGTGGAGTTCCGGGTCCTTCAGCAAGTGCCCCCCAACAATCCTCGCCCTCGAAACCCATTGTTTCATTACCCCAGACCACTTCACCCGCACCCTCCCAATTTTCTTTAGCACTCCCTACTGTTTCAGCTAGTACTACCCCCGGTCAGGAAATGCTAACACCGAGTCGAGGCGCAGGTAGCGGACTACTCTCGCAGGTACGGAAGTTGCTTACGCGTTCTACAGTTGGTTTAGATGAAAGGAGTATGGTGGCTAATCAGGCATGTCAGTGGGCCAGGAATAATATTTATTTGTTTGAAGATATTTGGTCCACTATGAAAGATTTTGAGCCTTTGATGAAGCAGCACGCTTTGTGGCACATGTCAAATGTATTGATACCCAAATGGGAGCAGGGGTATGGAGGTGTGGCTCCAGCGGTTTTATGAGATATACAGGCTGGAGCCTATAGAACGAATACAGGGGTGAAAGAAGTGATGAGCAGCTTACGTGCACTATTACAATACAGGAATGAATTACCCTCTGCCGGCACACCCCATTTCCCAGGTCTCCACCCAATGCGCGAGGTACACCCTATTTTCCATCCCGAGGTCCCCGAGTTGTTAGATCCAGTAACGAAGGCTGTTACCAGGAACCTGGATCGATGCGCATTTCCAGGAGCAATGGGTGTATACGCCATGGAAGAGAAGTGAGGTATTATCATTGAAAGCTCAGCTGCCGGATTCTAGAAAGAACCCGACTGCCTACTACAAAGAGCTGACAGAAGCTGCGTCTTCCACTGTAATGACGTTGGCTGATGTTGAATTGTTTTTCGGGCTTTTGGTCCCGGTTGACGTGTGGCGGCAAGTAAAAGGTACTGATCATACGGAAGAGTTAGGAGGTACGTGGCAGGAGTTGCAGGATTGGGACAAGGAGCGTAAGCCAGGGGAGAAGCCGAAGGCCGAGATCTTAGCTTTACCAGGGCGCATAATAAAATATATGCATTCTCTCACTCCCCCGAAAAAGGTAGATTGGGACAAGTTGACGGCTTGTAAGCAGAAAAAGGATGAGGCAGTCTCTGACTTCTTTACGAGGTTTGAGGAAACGTTTATGGATTTTAGTGGGCAAGATGTGTCACAAGATGGCGGGTTACGGCTTTTTGTTAATAGGTTTGTCACGAACTTATTGCCTGAAATTTCAGCAAGACTGCAAGCGTCGGAGAGCACGTGGACAACGTCCTCTCCTTCGGGTATTCTCAGTATGGCACAATATTATGAGCATAGAGAAAATAAAAGTAAGGACAAGCAGGAAAAGAAGGCTAAGGATTTAAAGACAAGAGTTTTGTTGCAGCAAGTGGCTAGAGGCAGGGGAAGGGGTGCAGCGCCGAGTCGTGGGGGCGGCTTTTGGAGAGGTGAGAGTAGGGAGAGACTGGGACCGAATCAGTGCGCAAAGTGCAAGCAGGAGGGGCATTGGTGGCGGGATTGCCCACTGCTTCAGTCGGGCACCGGTCCAGGACGAGGACGAGGACGAGGTAGTGGTGATTTTGGGAGACAGGCTACACTGTCAGAAGGAGGCGGGAGACCGGGAGGAAATTACTTTGACAATGGCACAGACAGACAACAGTTGCAGAGGGGCGGTGGTCAGTACTATAACGATGATTACTCAGTGGACGATTTGAAAGGGTTCTCCCACAACTAGGACAGCGTAGGACAGAGCATGGGACCAGTACTTATGGAAGTTGATCAGAGGGGACCTTATGTCGAAGCTGACTTATTGGGGTCTCAACAAAAATTTCTAGTGGATACGGGTGCAATGAAAAGTTCAGTGGCTCGTTCTCGGGTCCCAGGGGCGGCTCTGTCTGGCAAAAATAACATCTCCGTGGGTTTCGCAGGAACTCCGGTGATAAGCCCCATTTCTAAACCTCTCACTTTGACGATTGGCCCTTTCACTGTCGATTCACCGTTTCTATTGACGTCCAATTGTGGGGAAAATTTGTTGGGCCTAGATTTATTAAAAAGGTTGCACGCCACCATCTATTGTTCTCCAGATGGTGTGTACCTTACTTTGGGCCCGAATGTCGCCCGCCCATTGCAGTGTTTTTCGAAAGATGACCCATTACCACCTGAATTCCAAGGCATACCCGACAGCTTGTGGGCTGTCAATGATACAGATGTAGGTAAAATGGATATTGCCCCGGTGACCATAAGAGTGAAGGTGGGAGCGAAATTACCCAGAGTTCCACAGTACAGGATTCCTAGGGAGGGGGAGAAGGCCCTGTTACAAATAATACAGGATTTAATACGGTCTGGTGTAGTGGAAGAGACTGATTCGAATATATGTAACAGCCCTATTTTACCTATCCTCAAAAGACGGTCACCTGAAGCTACTGATAATACTCCTGATGTTTATAGATTTGTGATTGATTTGCGACACGTAAATAGGGTAGTGGAGCCACAGTACCCGGTGGTCTCGGACATTACTACAATATTGACAATGATTCCCCCTTCTGCTAAATATTTCTCTGTCCTAGACTTGAAAAATGCTTTCTTCAGTATCCCAGTACATGAAGAGAGCAGGTATCTCTTCGGATTCTCATTGGCTGGCCGCAGCTTCCGCTTTAAGAGAATTCCTCAGGGGTACACTGAGAGTCCGAGCATATATAGTCAAGCATTGAAGGCACAATTGGATGAACTGGAACTTCCACCTGGCAACGTTATGTTGCAGTATGTGGATGATATCCTGATAGCGTCGGACGACGAGAAGGGTTGTCGGGATGCTACCGTGAAATTGCTCCACCATTTGGCTAAAAGAGGACATAAAGTGTCCCTTCCAAAATGTCAATACTGTCGAACGGAGGTCACCTACCTCGGTCACCTCCTTTCGAAAGTGGGGAGAAGGTTGACGCCTGAGCGCATAAAAGCTATTAATAATATGAATGTACCTAACAGGCAGCGAGAGGTGCGCGCGTTCTTGGGCATAACATCGTATTGTCGCCAGTGGATACCTAACTATGCGTTACTAACAAAACCCCTATTGTATCTGACTACCAAGGAAGTGCGCGAACCCCTACCCTGGACCCCTGCATGTCAAGAGGCGTTTGAGTCACTAAAAACGGCTTTATGTTCTGCGCCAGTTCTTGGGACACCTGATTACCAGAAGCCTTTTGTTCTTTACGTGCATGAGGCGGAAGGTTGCGCGTTGTCTGTCTTAACTCAGTGTTTTGGTGGGAAGCAGAGACCCTGTGCGTATTTCTCTGCAATGCTGGACAATGTGGCAAGAGCGCTGCCGAGTTGTCTGAGAGCCACGGCGGCTGCTGCGGTTTCTATAAGACAGTCGGCAGGGCTCGTACTGGGATCAGATCTCACAGTCATGGTACCGCATGCTGTGGACATTTTGTTGAATAGAACACAGACGCAGCACTTAACTAGTGCTCGTCTTACGGGTTATGAGATGACCCTTTTTGCACCCCATGTTACGATCAAAAGGTGCGCTACACTGAATCCCGCCACCTTGTTACCTATCCCCACAGATACAGATACAAAGGACGATGACACACATGACTGTCTGTTTAGGACTGAAGAGGAGACAAAGGGGAGGGTGGATCTGACAGACAGGCCCTTGGACGAACCAGACGGGGAGTTGTATGTGGATGGGTCCTGTTTTAAATTGCCAGACGGTACATCGACAGCACCATATGCAATAACAACATTACAGACGGTAGTGGAGACTTCTAGGATACCTTACAATTCTGCCCAAGCTGCTGAGATTGTAGCCTTACTGAGAGCATGTGAATTGAGTGAGGGGCTAGACGTGAACATTTATACTGACAGCCAATACGCCTTTGGCGTGGCTCATAATTATGGGCGACTTTGGGCAGAACGGGGATTCCTGACCTCTCACGGACAACGCATCCAACATGGCCCACTGATATTACGACTGTTAACGGCCCTGACACTACCCAAAAGATTGGCTGTGATAAAATGTAGCACACACAAGACAATAGTGGATGATGTAGGACGAGGCAATGCTTTCGCCGATGAAACAGCAAAAAAGACTGCTAGAGAAAAATTACCACAAATGTTTGTGGCAGGACCAGCTAGATGGGTCCCAGATGTTTATATGTTCTCAGACACTGTACAGAGTGTCAAGAACATACAGGGAAAAGTGACAGAAGAGGAATTGAGAGCATGGAAGGATGGGCAGGGACGATTGGATGCGGATGAATGTTGGACAGATGTGACCGATAAGAGACGATGGTTACTCCCGAATGCATATGTTCTTCCAGTAGTGACGATGGCGCACGGGCCTGCTCATGTTAGTGCAAAGGGTATCTGTAAATTGTTAGACCCAGTGTGGAGCAATAAGAATATCTCTAAAGTTGCCACTCACTTGGTTCGTCAGTGCATGGTGTGTTTGAGACACAATCCTGGAAAGGGTACCCCTGTCCCAACTGGAAATTTTGCACCCCCTTCTTTCCCTTTCGAGGTGATTCAGATGGATTACATCGAAATGGAAAGGGTCAATAACCTGAAGTATGTCCTTGTAGTCGTATGCGCCTTTAGTAGATGGGTGGAGGCGTATCCAACGAAAGATTGTACGGCCATTTCTACCGCAAAAATGTTGATAAAGGAGTATTTCTCTCGCTTCGGATTACCTAGGGTGATCTGGAGTGATAATGGCACGTCCTTTAATGCAGAACTAGTGAAGCAAATATGTAAAGGCTTACAGATTTCTCAAAAGTTTCATTCAGCCTTACACCCTCAGGCAGCAGGACTTGTGGAGCGGTTTAACGGCACGCTCAAGCTAAAGATGGCCAAAATATGTGAGAGTACAGGTCTCCGTTGGCCAGACGCCCTTCCATTAGCTTTGCTTTCAACGAGAGTCACTGTGAATGCAAAAATGGGCGTCTCCCCCCATGAAGTGGTATTCGGCCGTCCGGCCAATATCTGGGGAGTGCCCAGGCCTAAATGTTTTACTGAAGTACCATACCCTCTGTTGACAGATTACCTGTATGCTTTGACTAAAGATCTTCGTTCTATTCATCAGCAGGTAGCAGACACTCTGAAGCCGTTGCCGGAGGGGCCTGGACACTCCATCCACCCAGGGGACTGGGTGGTCGTAAGAAGATACCAGCGGAAGTCTTGTCTGGAGCCAAGGTGGTCGGAGCCGCGCCAGGTGCTCCTCACCACACGTACTGCACTTCGGATCGACGGACGGAAGGCGTGGACACATGCCTCACATGTGAAGAGGGTCCTGCTCCCGTTGCCCTATGACAAATGGGTACAGGATGGCATTGCTGACGAGGAGCATGAGTCTATTCCGAGGTATGCTCCTTTCTCGGATGCTTCACTGATTGGAGAAGAGCGAAGAGGAACAGAGAATTCAGTGAGCTCTACTACTCCTGATGCTACTAGTGAAGAGACACCGGAGAGTTCAGCATCTGCCACAGAGACACCTGTTTTGTTCACTGACCCCGAAGTGCCAGGGAGCACTCGATACAATTTGCGGCCCCGGAGAAAATAAGTAACAGTGCTGTAATATGATGGACTAAACATTGGAAGAAGGGCTTAGTGGACTTTCTGAATAAGAATATTTAGTGGTAGGGATGGACTTGTAAGAGCCCTGGTGTTTAGCCGAAGATTGTGTGCTATGAGACTATAGAGTGGTGCGGGGCCCAAATTAAGTGCTTCCCTTGTTTTCAAATTGTTGAACAACGACGTTGGAATTAGGTATGGACGGTAAAAGCCTGCCTGTGAGGCTTTGAAGGACACAGGGAGAAGATCCCTTTTTAAGGGTTGAAGAACCCCTCTGGCCGGTTGAGGATTGTCTGGGACTATTTTTTTAGTAGAAGTGTTTTTTTTTCTTCATTTTTTTGATTTTTGATATTTTTTGAACGATTATTAGGAATGTATCCGTTTGGACGCCCCATTCCTGATGAGGAGCAGCCCTTTGCGGCTCCTCCGAGACCTGTGCCTGATTCCCCCTTGTTGGCCCTTCCCCGAAAAGGAAAGATTGTGGTCATCATTATTATTCTGATTGCCTTTATAGTGACTCTTGGAATATTGTTTTTCCTGGATAAAGCTTACCCCGTTCATGTGTTTGCACCCACACCCACTGCCGTTCCTGAACACAATATGATTACTGTTGATTATGGTGAAAGAACGTTAAGAAAAAGTTATAAAGATAATGTTTTCATTAAGACTTTGCACCATGCGCACGCCACTACCAACTTGACAGATTGTTGGGTTTGTGGGCTTTTGCCTTCTGCTGCCTATAAGAAAGACAGATTCCTTGCCCTCCCTTTGACGCCAGTAAATAGTTGTCTGGGGTGGTATACTCTTATAGGTCTTGTTAAATATTTCCAGCAGCCAGATTCCCTGACTCCCCGACTGCAGAATAGGGGGTGGACAATGACAATGCGAGTACGCCCTCTGCCTCCATCTTCCCTTGGACGAATATATACTGATGGACGTTTTGACCAGACTTTTATAGAGACGTGTGAGAAAAGGTTGGGTCGGTTTCTGACACCAAATGATACTGACAAACTTAGGGAAAGTTTCCTGAAATTGAATGCTACTCTGTCCTACAGACACCCCCCGAAGAGTGACAACAGTTCCAAGTCTCTAATACCCCTGGCTGTGGTGGGTCCTTCTCCGTTCTTCTGTATAGAGGGAAGGGGCCCCATCAAAGTCGGTAATAGTTTCTGTAATGTGACTGCTTCAATACGCTTGCCTCTTAGCCCCTCTTTGATTGCCCCACCCAGTATCTATTTCGTCTGCGGTGATAATGGATACTTATGGTTGCCCGAGGGTTGGGGTGGGGTGTGTTACTTAGCCTACATGATTCCTCCTGTGTATGTGGCTCCTTCTGATTATCACAAAACTCATCGTCGATTCCCCAGTCCCCAGGAGCAGCCGCAAGAGCAGCGTAAAAGGAGGGAACTTCAGGTAGATGACGTAGATCAGACGGACACCTCGTACCAAAAATGGACTGATTTTTCTAAGGGTTTGCTACCTTTCTGGGGTCCGATATTTAACAGCAGAGCTATTCGACGACTGTCTAGGGTAATGGAAAAGGTGGTTTTCACCAAAGCTGACATTACGTCTAACATATCTGTCGAGATTCAGGCTATGAGATTATTTACGATCCAGAATAGGATGGTGCTTGACATCATACTGGCGGATAGGGGCGGGGCCTGTCGCATCATCGGGACGTCCTGTTGCGTTTATATACCTGACTCGGCCCCGACTGTTAACTTGGCAGTACAGAAATTACATAGATTAGCGACTGAACTGCATCAGGATAATGAGACATGGTCCTTACAAGGGTGGCTCTGGGGCGCCTTCTCTTCCTGGGGTTGGAAAATATTGATGGGTTTGGTTGGTGTGGTGAGTGTAATTCTGACTTGCTGCCTTTGCATATATTGCCTCCCTCCATGTTGCTCAATGTATGCTACAAATTTAAGTCCGAAAAAGAAGTTACCTGGTCAATATACCACTTCTATGATTACTGAAATTCCTGCTGATGCAAGTTGGTTGATGTTTATTGCAGAGGATGTTCTAGACTAGAGGAAAAGTCTTGCCCCTAGAATGGATGTCGGCACTACCTTTTGGCAAATAAATGAGGCCATAGTTAGCCAATGATGCTAAAAGGAGGGTCTGATAGAATTCACTTTTCGATACCCTAATTACCTATTGCTGATGTATGAGTTAGCATCATATGGCTAACTGATGAAGTTCGTATATGCACTTATGCTGAATTACTTTTATTTGCTCCTTACATATATTCAAATGTATGTGTGATCATATTAGTTTCTTAGCTTAGCCTGTGTGCCACCATTTTGTGTATTCCTCTGTGCCTGCGGACCCTGCTCGCTCATATGCCCCTCCCGCAGGAATACAGAAATTCACTAAGACAGCAGTTTTCGTTTCTCGGCTTACTGTGGCCGAAACTAACAAGTCTCTTTATCAGTAATGTTCTCATGCCCAGAGACGCCGAAGCCTAGCTCCATGGCCTTGAGTAGAGATAATGATGTATCCCTTGCAGGTGCAGATGCCTACTGTATGAGAGCATTGTACACTGGTCTGAGGCTCGGTAACTTTCCATTGGGGGCGTACCCCTTTTTGCTGTATTGCATTATAATGTATCGCTGTGATGCAGAGAGTCAGTCCTCTCGTTCGCACTCCTAGGAGTGAGGTCGGACAGGGCCCTCTCATATGAGTGTTGTTTGGCCTAATAAAGACTTTTGTTTATTCTTCTCCACTGTCCGGCTGACTTCCTATATAGCGACTATAGGTTAGTGCGGTAAGTAACTCGGGTGGATTTGAGCCACGCTTATCACCATGACTCAAGCGATTGGAAACTGAATCCAGAGATTTTTTCTCAGATTCAAGAGCTTTGGGGCCTGATACAAATAGACCTATTTGCCAGCAGGTTAACCCACCAAGTGTAGAGTTACTTCAGTTGGAGGCCGGACCCCTATGCCTCAGGAGTAGATGCCTTTCTCCAATCTTGGGAAGGAATCAAGGCTTATACCTTTCCCCTCTCTTCAATGATTCAGAGAGTATTATGGAAGGTCAGACTCGCGTCTTACTCCATCATTCTGATAACTCCTTTTTGGAAATCTCAGGTTTGGTTCCCCGGGGTGATGGAGTTGGCATTGGACATTCCTCTGCTGATTCCTTCCTCCTTAGGCCTACTCCAGAGTCCAGACGGAGAAGAATACCCTCTAGTCTTAGAAGGGAAGATGAACTTTCTTGCTTGGAGGATATCAGGAATTCAGGAAGATATTCAGACCTTTTGGGGGAAGCTAAAATCTTATTGGAAGATTCATGGGCTCCAGGTACAAGAAAAAGATACAAGGGCATTTGGAGAAAATAGTCTTTCTGGTGCCTGGAAAGGGATTTGGATCCCGTATAGTGTCCGCTTCAACAGGTAGCTAACTATCTCGCTCATCTCTTTGATCTAGGTCTTTCCTTTAGAACCATCAATTGCTACAGATCAGCAATTTCTTCAGGTCACTCTCTTTTTAATAATCTTGCTATTGGTAGCAATTCCCTTATCAAAAGAGTTATGAAAGGTATTAGACTAAGAAAACCTCCCAAGGCACATTACCAATCCCTTTGGAATGTTAACCTTATTGTTAATCTCTTCCATTCTTGGCCTGACAACGAATCACTCTCCCTTAAAAGAATCTCAATGAAATTAGCTACTCTCCTGTTTCTGATCTCCTTTAGAAGGATATCGGACATTAGAGCTCTAGAACTTTCTAATAGATTTTACTCATGTGAAGGCGTCCATTTTGACATCTGGAAAAGAACTAAAACAATGTCTGAGTCCAACTTTTATCCTATCTTTCATGAATGTGAAAAACTATGGGCTAGATGTAGGTAATTGTATTTTACCGAATCGAAAATACCGAATTTTACTGATTCGGTATTTTCGAATCGGTAAATGCAATGTAGGTAAAAAGTCGGTAAAAAATACAGAATCGTTAAGATTTGGTATTTACCTAATCGGTAATTACCGATTCGGTATTTGCCATCCATTCCTATGGGCCTTGAGGCCCATTGGAATGAATGTCAATTACCGAATCGGTAAATACTGATTCGGTAAAATTGGTAAAAAGTCAAGGGTGGCAGGGTGTCACTTTGACACCCTGTTGCACCCCTGATTAGTGCTTATGTGCACCTGTGGCACACATACTTGCCCTAAGGGCATGTATGTCTGTCACATGGCACAGGTGTAAATGCACATATTTGCATTTAGATAGGAATTCGGCATTTACCACCAACTAATAGTTGGTGGTAAATAACAAATCCTTAAAGCCCAAAAGCACTGTTTGCTGTGCTCCCTACATCTCATTTACCGATTCGGTAAATACCGAATCGGTAAATGATGACTCGGTAAATACCGAATCAGTAAATACCGATTCGTTATTTACCGAAGCAGTAAAGATACCACCTACATCTCAAAAGTCTATTACCGGTCGGTAACGGCCGATTTCGGCCGTTACCGACGGGTAATAGCCTACCTACATCTGGCCCTAGGTGTTGTAAAATGTATGAAATGCTATGAGAATAAGATTTCAAGTTTTAGAGCTGTTGGTTGTGAGCAACTTCTTTTATCTTATGTGAGACCCTTTACACCTGTATCCTCAGCGGCCCTAGCCAGATGGATACGTTTGATTATGCTTGAAGCTGGAGTGGATCTTTCTAGATTTGGAGCTCCCTCTTCTAGGGGTGCAATGGCTAGCAAAGTATTTTGGGCCGGAGGATCTCTGCCCGAAATACTTAAAGCAGCAGATTGGTCTAATGCAAGTACCTTTTCCAAGTTTTACTTGAGACCAATAGAGCATGTTAGCAGTGTAGCTCTACATGGCTTTAAACATGCATAATGGTAGCCTCCGGTCTTGTAATGAAATGACGATTCTCCAATTATTATGCAGAGAGAATCTTGATTTCATTAAAGACAAACAGAGGCTAACATTATCCCACCCTCCTCTCCCTGAGAGGTTTGGGTTTGGTTATGTTCATGCTTTATTGTGTTACTATTATACTATTGTTATATTACATTGCATTTCATTGCTATACCTTACTTTTAATAGTCTTTATGCATTTCACTATACAATATCTTTTCTTCTCAGATAACAATATCAAAGACTAAATGGATTTACTGGAGTTTTCAAGTTATTTAGCTGTATCATCGCAGTCCACGAGGAAGATGGGAGCCTGCACAGTCTACTTGTCATGTTACCAATGTTCTACTTCTTATGATGTAGTTACATTCTTTAAAGGGCTGCATGTTTGGGCAGCAAATAAAAGTATTTGCATAAGGTTAGTCTCTGTTTGTCTTTAATGAAATCAAGATTCTATCTGCATAATAATTGGAGAATCGTCATTCTCCTTTACAACTGGCTAGGAGAATCTACAATTTAATTGCATGTGCAGAGGCTCATATTCTGCATGTTCAAAGCACATTAGTAATTGTCATTGCAGGGTGATCACAAGGTTTACAATACAAAAATTAAGGGTTGACACTACACTAATCTGAAGCTTTAAAGATGTCCTCTAGCCATGCCCCTTCCCAGAAAGCTTTGAAAGCTATGGTCACCTGGCCGAAGGAGCCTCAAATCACCCTGTATCAACACCTGTTATGACCATCACCTCCTTATCCCATCTACTCAAAGTTGATGTTACTGGGGCAAAAAAAATCCCTAAAGCTATCAGTAACTGATGAGCAGATGTACTCACCTTTGTTATGTGGATATGCACCTTTCTATAATCAGCGTTGGGCACGGAAAAACATGGGAACTCTACATATGGGGACTTTTTCTAAGTCCTTTATGTAATATGAAAATAAAAACAGTAGTGCAAATTGCCTACCAGTGGTATCCAATGTCCTGGCTTCTGGTACCATTTTTAAAAACTAGACGTAACAAAGCTGCCAGCTTAGCAGATTGCAACTTCACACATTTATGTTTATTGTCTTCCCAAGATTCAAACAAATGCATACACAACTTACCCTCCCACATAGTACTATATCTAAGGTTGGGAGAATTCATACACCTTATCCCTTTCAATATTCTGCACACCAATGCATGTTCCCCAACTGGTTTCCCCTCAATGTTCTGGTGCCCTGCTGACACTGCTGACATATTTCCTTTAATGACTCGGTAAAACTATTATTTTACTGCCAAGAATTCCCAAAAAATCAACATCTCCATTATATCTGATGAAATGGGATCCATATCCCTTTCAACACCCCAGCCACTCCAAACCAATCAGGCCTCTGGGCCATGAGACTTTGCTGTAGCTTGAAGCAACATCTGAAAGTCCTGGCACATTTGTGAGCATAAAAGTTCAATTCCACTAAAGTTTATTTGCCTTGCAATACCAGAGTGTGAGTCTGCCCGTAGAGGCTCCTCAACATCTATGGAAAGACTGGCAACTATATTGGACAATCCACTTAACGTTCCAACAGATTGGGATACCAAGTTTGTCCCTCCATAATGATGTGTCACTTTCATCCCCCATTCCAACTGCCTGTGCATTTGGACTAGACCCCTGGAGATCATGACAAAGCATGCAAATACATAATGCATTTTACCAGGCCAATCATGGGGAAAGGTATCCATTGCCAAGGCCTCTGGATCAGGACTCCAAACAAAAACAATTTCCCACTGAGTTGTCAGATTGGATGATGCAGAGATCTATACCAAAAGTTCCCATACTTTCTTCAAAGTCTTGAACAACTGGAAATCTGAATTCCACTCGCTGCTGTCTGATATATTTTTTTGAGTACCACTCTGTCACCATATTGGAAGACCCTGGCAGGTACTCCACTACCAGTAATATTGCGTGTGAGAAAACTCTTATAGCGCCTTTGCTAACTCTTCCGATGGTTTCGACCTTGCTGCACCTAATTTGTTGATGTATTTGACACAGTTAAACTGGCCATATAAAGGAAAACTGCACACTCTACTCTGCCCTTCACTAGGCTTTCTATTGCAAAGCTCTAAGCAATCTATGTGCATTGAGAATTGCTTTTTGGATCATCTCCCTCCAGTCCAAATGGTGCCATATCTCCCCATAAACTTGCATCCTATTTTAATACAAGATATGGGTTCAGTGAATTTTAAGGTTTTTATGAATATCTAACTATAATTGCCACTTTATACTAGGTTTTTTAGGGAATTTCTAGGGGTTTTTAATATAAGTCTCATCAATATGTAAAAGCAAGTCCTGTTGGATTTGTCAAGGAATCATTGCAATGTCCGTCAAAAAATATTTAAATAAAGCATTTATAATCAAATCAACAATAAACAAGAGTCCGAGACTTTATTTAATACTCTTTAGGCTACATAATGAAACCATTTTTTCTGGGTGTTATTTTTGTTACGCGTCAAGTGGGGAGCACTAGGGCCCACCTGGCACACTCACAGGTTAATGTATTATTGGTGTCCAAAGGGACAGTCCCAATGCCCCCGCAGCCCAGCTGACTCCCCAGCCTGCATGCATTCAGACTGGGGTGCGGGCAGGAGCTGGTGACTTTTTCTTTGTTAAGTTTTTATATGGGTGCCCCACTACTTGGGCACTATCAACTGTCCTGGCCGTTGGAGGCTGCAGGGGAATGCCATGGTCCTTGTGGTCCCTCTGACTCACCTGCCAGTACTCATGCTGGCTGTTCCAGAAGTCGGCTTTACTTATGGCTGTGAGCACCTTTTATCTCTGTTTCTGCCAGGTGGGAACACTACTATGTGAGAGAACAGGGGTGGAGAAATATTACAGTTCCCGCCCAGAGGGAGCCATTTTTTCCTGTTGCTGGGTGGATGCTACACTCCTAGCATTCCTCAACAACATTAAAAAGAAAGCTTAGTAGTGCCCCACCCCCTTGTAGGGACAATGCCAAGGTAGGGAAAAAAAATTAAATAGCTCTCACAGGGCATTATGGGGTACTTTTTCACAGAGCAGTGAATAATAAGGAGCCATTCCTGCCACTTATTTATTATTCTTTTTTCATTTTTTTTAAAATGTTGTTGGGGGTGTCTCTGTGCCCACCCAGGCCACCCACAACTTTCATTTTGCTAGGGCGACTCTGCTGGAGCTCCAGGACCATTGCTGCCCAAGCCAGCTCCCCAGTTGGAACACATAGTACGTGCCAGTGTGAACCGCCATATTTTTTATTAGGTGGGTACCCCGGTCCACACCCAGGGCATCCATCACTATTTTTTTATGTTGGTGGTAGCAGGGGAGCCCTGGGGATTCCGCTGCCTCAGCTGGCTCTATTTGCGGGAGCAGGCCTTTTCTTATATTACAGGTTGATGCCAGGTACTCACCTGTGGCACCCATATTGTATGCATTTACTGCAGGAGGAGCCCCAAGGTCTTCGCTGCCCCAGTCGGCTCCCCAGTCAGCACCATACATGATGGGTGATCACAACTTTCCTTCACTTTCATCCGAGTGAGAACAACATTTTTTAGCTTCTCCCATGTGGTTGGGAGAAAAGTGTAGCTCCCTTTCCAGGATAGTTTGGGCGTAGTATGCCTGCACTCTCCGAGACAGGAAACTACAGCGCCTCAGGGGTGGGCTGTCCGGGACACAGTGTAGTATTATGCCCCAAGGGTTGGGGTTTCTAGTCAGATGCCAGTAGAGGCAGGATATGTGCATCCCCTTCCCCTGCTTTTTGAAATTTGACCCTGGGAAATGGGGTCCCTGGGGCCCAAAGGAGCTTGGGAAGTTGAGGGACACGCTCCATTCCCTTTTTAACAAAAGCAGACCCTGGGAACGGGGTATCCAAGGCCTAATGGTGGATCTGGAAGGGGATCCGCATGCCCCCACCTCAATATTTAGTAATGGGCCCCAGGGGATAGGGTGCCATGGCCATGATAGAGGCATGGAGAGAGGGGGCTGCATGCTGCGTCTCTTTTAACGTCAATTTGGCTCCTGGAGATGTAGTTCCTGAGGCCCAAGAGATTCTTAGGAGAGGTCCCCCCTCACTGCCCCTCCACAAAATATTCCTAATGGATCACTGTATATTATAACATCATTGTTTTTACTTTAGCCATAGGGGGAGGTTCCCTCTGGGACTCCTCCACAAGGTCAGGGGGGCTAGGGTATGTATGTTTTTTATGGACAAACTCAGGACACAGGACTAAGTCATTGAGGCAAGATGTACGACCATTGAATTTCGCAACTCACTACTTGCTACAAATTTCAAGTCGCAATTTGCGAGTCGCAAAATTCAATGTATGAGAATGGTTAACAACCTACTTGAAGTAGGTGGTAAACTGCAAGTTTTTTGCAACCGCAAATGTGGTTGCAAAACACTCATACTTGGCATTTGCACTCACTCTTAGGAAGGGACGCCCTGCATTGCCCCTTCCAAATTGCGAGTTGCTAACCCGATTTTGCAAGTCGCTAACAGATTAGTGAAGTAGGGTTAGTACATTGTGCATCCGTTTTTTGCGGTCGCAAACGGGCCAAATGCCCCTATGCGACTGCAAAAAAACGTCGTACAGATGGCACTGATCGAGTCCTGTAGTGGCTGCCTGCAAAATTTTCTTCATGCTGTGGCCAGACAATCAGAGCGCTCACTCCTGCTGGAGCCATACTGCCAACTGCATTACAAGAGTGGCTCTCGTAGGAATGTCAAAGCAGTGAAGAACAAGCTGTTTTTCACTGCTGTCACATAATAGCAGTGAATCCAACATTTGGCTACTGGCTTCCAATACACACCATTCAAATTTACAACCTTTTTGAAAAGCAATCTAGTACAAAAGTTATACTTCTATCTCTTTTGTGTAATATACTCATTCTGAAGTTTTTGAATATATTATTTTACATAATCTTGATTTAAAAAATATAGTAAAAAACTAATCATCTAAACTATAGACCTTCAAAACGTCTCTGTTGATCAGACGCATGTACTTGTGGAACCAGTTTCACAGTTTATTTATGGAATGGAACACAAAGTCCTTTCGATCCTCTGCGAATTTGGCAGGCTGTAATTCCGTCTTGGAAGTTTTCGTTGAATGACGCCTGGTTGCTACATGAAACAAGAACGAGATTGGACGATGGATTTTCCTATCTTGCAGGTATAATTTAGAGGTAAGAAGGGAATATCCCAAGCATAAGATGTGTGCCAGTCAAGGCTTTATTAAGGGTTAATGGCTAGAAGCAATGCAGCATAGTTGATAGGCTCTTCCTCCTCAATGACAGATCATGCTCCTTGCATGCTTTACATTTTCTTACTCCTCACTGGGAGTTGGGCAAGATCAAGTACCCTTCTGTGCCCGAAAACGTTAAACCTGCAGTGTACTACACGGGAAGGGAGGGTTAAATGCATGACAGATTTTCAGGTTTTCTACTTTAGATAATTGTTTAGGCAACCATTTTGAATGTAACTCTTTTACATATTTAGTAATAATCATGGGTCCTACCTAGGTATGATAATTATGCAGTTCTTACTATTCTATTCAACACTGTATCCAACGCAGATTTAGGAGGGCTGGGTCCATACCCGTTTTTATAGATAACCACTCAGTGTGTATTAATTGATAAGCGGAAGCTGGAAGTTTGGTCCTTACTTTGCTTCAGCTTTGCCTGGCAGGATGATAAGTATGACCTTCCCTCAACCAACCCTGCCAACTTTTAGAACAGGGAGTAAGCAACACGAAGTCAGATATTGGCACCAAAAGGAAGTATGAAAAAGTAAGGGTACATTTTAGGAGGGAAGAATAGAATAGTCACCAATCTAAAAAAAAAAGAAAAGCTTAAAAACTTTCAATGATGCAAATAAAGAAGTAGGTATGAAAACAGAAGATAAAGAACAAGAGGGAAAAAAGGGCACAGGTACTTTTAGTTGCAGTCCTATCTACGGGCCACACATTGTAATGAGAAGCAACAGAAGAATTCAAGAATTGTGTTTCAGTTCAAGGATGGAAGGAAGGTAAGTCATTTCTAGGGCCAATATCTATGGAGGCCTCAAAAACTAGGTGGGGTCACCTGAGGCTAATACAACCTGTAAGCTGGCCACTTCTGGTGGATAGTTAAAACCTGAGTGCACAACAGAAATAAACGTAGGCTCACCAGCAAAGGGGAGAGACACAGGCATCATCTCAACAATGGAACACCAACGCCCCAAGTAAACTGTCAGAAATAATTTTTGCTAGAGCTGGTTTTGCAAAATTCTTTAGATGGGAAGCTCTGCAATATTTTGTTTTGTGAACGAGTTTAGAGTGTACAGAGTTCTTTAGGTTGGTGTTAGATATAAGGGCTTTCTGTAACCCTAAAAGTACATCCCACTCCTTTTCACATCAGTTTCTAAACTGAAAATCTTCAAGTAAGTCTATTAATGACTGCCATGGAACGTTCGCTAAAAATGTAACATTTACATTTTCCTGAACGTGCTGGGATACACCTCCAAACGTGACAAAAGCTACATATGTGGGCTCTAAAAAATGTACTCTCACTTTGGAGATACATTTCATGTAGACACATTTCCTGACTAATATTCACCATCAGAGATGGAAGTTACTGGGTTTGACCCCCAATGAACCCCAAATTATATTTTTCAATGAGTTGATCAGTCACTTTGAACAGGAAACCTCCACCACCAGGGATGGGAGCTCTGAATGCAGTGTGTTTACTTTTGCCCTTTTAGCAAAAGAGTCAGGGATTAATTTGAAAAGTAATAAGAGCCAGGGCTCTAATATTTCTCACACCATGTTCATTTCTCTTCCATGCGTAACCAGATACCCCTTACATCTTTGCCTCGCTCGTGCAAGTTCTTTTCTCTGCTCGCTCCCTTTTCACTGTTTTCTGACTTTCTCTTCCTCTTTCCATTTTTCCGCCTTTTTTGTATTTTGTGTTTTGTTGTTCTCCTGTTTAGGGTCAAAATCTTAAGAGTACAAATACATACCGTTCAACAATAACGAATGCCAGCGGGCATTGAAAGACGGTACATTTGCCTGAACGAAATCAAACATTTCGTCAAACGATCTCTTAACCAGACTCATTAAATCTGTGGGACCTTTCATGAACGTTGTCCCTCAGCAGCCTCGGTTTCGTTTCTATAGTTCTGCAGGACGTTGCTGTTGCTGCTGCCTTTGTTGTGGGGTCGTCATTATGATAAAAGAAAAGGGCGATCACTTTGATAAAATGTCAGGGCTCAGTACATTTGCACTTAGACGATCCCTTGTCTGTCTCGGATGCCGAAAGCTTTCAACATCATCCTCCCCCAGCCCGGCCCTTTATTCCCAGTAGATACCAGCGCCCTTTCATGCTCCACCTGTTTGGAGGTGACTCATGGAAAGAACTCTTCAGAGAGCCTGGGGCGCAGGCCGCACCCGTATCTTTTCGGTTTCTAGAGAAGGCGTTCTAATAGTTGTGGACACACGTCAATTCAGAGTCATTTGATGTATATAATTTGGGGCAGATTTACAAGCCCCTTGCGCCACATTTGCGTTATTTTTAACATGGGAAAAATGATGACGTAAAAGTGGGGCAAGGGGCATGTAAATCAGCCCCTTTTTTTTAGGTATTGACGCACAAAAGTAGATCTGTTCCCAGAGAAGTATTACAAAACTGCCGCCCTTGAAGATTATTCTTGGATGGCAGAAGCCGAAGACGTTCCCGCTAGGAGTCTGTGGACATTCTTTTGCCTCCGATCTACTCAATGACATACTTTCGCCATAATCCAGACTCAGAGGCGAGCCACAGCGAGGCGATAGAAAGTATCCTTAAATTTCCGTGATGTTTCTTTCGTCAGTCCCTCTTTCACCATGACTGCAACTCGGAAATGAAATAGATTTAGGGAGATGTGTGTGGTGCTGAGACTAGGTTTAATCCAGAAACAACAGTTGATGAACAGAATGTAGAACAATGTCATACATTAACCCCAGTACAGAGATCTGGGCCTAAAGCCATCGTTTTCTTGCTCACCATGCCATTCCAGTTTAAACCAAGCCATATGCAAATCAATCTTGACCCTGTGCCCCATGGGAACAGTCCAGCCTGAACTGCCAAGCCAGGTCCTCCCTGGACTGGAAACAAGCATACTAGGACCGCTTTTGGTCTTTCAACCCTCTTCAGCCAGGATAGCTTGATTCCAGGGGCATAAAGAGCACAGGACTCACGTCTGAGCATACCCGTCCCACTCGGGGTGACAAATGCAAAAACAACAGTTGATGGACAGAATGCAGAACAATGTCATACATTCACCCCAGTACAGAGATCTGGGCCTGAGTCCATTGTTTTTTTGCTCACAATGCCATTCCAGTTTGAACCAAGCCATATGCAAATCAGTCTTGACCCTGTGCCACATGTGAACAGTCCAGCCCGAACTGCCATGCCAGGTCCTCCCTGGACTGGAAACAAACATACTAGGACCGGTTTCGGCTTTCAACCCTTTTCAGCCAGGATTAAGCTCCTGGGACAATCGTTTTTCCGTTAGAACAATCTCTTTTTCCAATATGGAAGCAGCCCTAGAGAAGAAAGCATCAAGAGTCCCCCTTATACTACCCCCGCCAGTGTTGGTCTACCTAGACTGTTACGACGGCTCATGGTTCCCTACAAAGAAGATCAATATGGGAAATAATGAAGTCTATGGTAAGCAATATTATCTGGGCAATCACAGACGGCAAACCACAAGATTTACAACCTCACACCAAAGAGATGTGAAAAACAAATAGATGGCTTCGCAATCAAAATTAGTCGCACTCCTGATATTACGGGGGTGGCCCAGCCCTACCGGTCCCTGACGGCTGCAGACGGCCCGCCCTTTGCCCGGGCTCCGTCCCGCGCGCGTCCCGCGTTGGCGCAGGGGGCCTACTATAACTAGGAAGGGGAGGGGCTAGAAGAGTCACCAGGTGCGCGTGGTTGTGTGAGCGCTGAGACTTCTGACTCTCGCAGTCCCGCACTCCCCGTTATCCCCAAAAATGTCCAACAGCAGCAACTCCGTCAATCAGGCAAAGGACTGGCTTTTTAAATCAGCAATCCAGGTTAGGACAAAAACGATTTCTTTACGATCAGGCAATGTCCACGACTACGAGCGGCACCCCTGTGATGGCTTATAGGCTTATAGGCTTAACAGCTTCGGACTCATGAATTGGAAGGAGAATTGTAACTAGCAGACTGAGACCTGCAAAGAAACGCTCTTTCTTCTGCCCATGGATTGCTGTGTGTGCTGGAGCTGCAGGGCATGCTGGTACAAGTAGTCCCTTATGGCCCGTTAAGTTATTACTGATCAACGTTCATTCAACCGTCTAATCAGACCACTGTGTTATGGCAATCAAGCAGCAATCATGCAGCATCTGCAGTGTGGAGCTGCAGGGAGCAATTGGTAAGTGGTAACCTTTTGCCACCACTGAGACTCCAAACACGGTCGGGCGGGCTCACCTCAGGCTCCAGCTCCAGCGTTTTCCAGCGTTTCTCTGTCTTTATGTCTTGGAGGTTCCTCCGTGGACTCACCTCCGGCTCACCTCCAGCTCGAGCTCCAGCGATTTCGTCTAGCGTTTTAGCGCCTTACTGGCTTTCCAGCGTTCCGGCGTTTTCCGGCGGTTTCATGGACTTTTTTTTCCCCCTATGACCCCCGCATTCAACCGCATTGAGTCACGGCGGGAGAACAAAGAGCAGGAGCGTCCAGTGGCATCCAAGAGCAGAGAGGGGCGGTGCGCAGTGAAACATGCTGCTTCTGTGCGTGGCACAATCAGTGCTGCAAGCCCACTAGCAGCATTTGATCTACAGGGCCTGGGCACACATGGTGCACTGTACTGGGGTCTAACAAGTAAATCAAATAAGCCAATCGTGGAGTCACTAATCCATTACAGTAATTTACAATAGGGAGAATTTGCACTGAATAGCAGTGGCACAGTGGCCAAAGAATCTAAACAGCAAAAACATATCAAAAACAGAGGAGACAACAGCAAAAAAATGGAAGGGAGACTCACGCCAATGGTACCAGGTCTAACAGACCTACTGAGAAGCATTCACGGTTTGCCGGGGCACAGTCAGAGTTACCTGCTCCCCTGCCACTCCAGCTGCACCTTTGACCCTCAGTTTGTGAAGGTCAGCACCGTGGGAAGTCAGCTGATTTGAGCACTGTAGAGCCTGTGCCAGTCCAGGCGAGAGGGGTTCTATTTTTGGATCTAACACTCCCTGCTCCCCCTGTTTTTGAAGTTTCTTAAGAGGGGTGTTCAGCCCGAGACCCCAGCGGTGAGCCCAGCAGCAAGTGGAGTGTTTGCTTTCTGCCTTCTGCAATAGCGCAACGGTTGTCCAACCTAGTATTGGGGCCTGTCCTACAGCAAACTATAGAAGTGGTGAAGAGATGAAGCTAAGGGGTTTTGCCTCTGACGGGTTATAGTATAAATCATGGTACATAACTCCCCAGCACCAGGCCCTGTAATCAGTTTCAGGACCTCCTTGGATTTAGCTTCACCTCTAGAATCTTTTGGGATCTATAATCTGAGAAAGCAGACAAAAATTGAGGCCTGGCGGAACAAGGATAGAATTACCAATAGCTGTGAAGCGCAGCAAGAATAAGGCAGCCGCCTGCTCTAATTCCAGCATTCAACCATATTGTATTCAGCCCTAGGGGAAGGGCAGGCTATCTGGTCCCATGTACAACTACACTTCTTGATTTTTTTTTCAAGAACTCAGCAATGCTGTTAGTACCGACGCTCCTAAAGAAAATGATGGAGAGTGCTTTATTTGTGACTGCCCGGCGCCAGCTGAGTTTATGCAGCACTGCCATCATTGCATGACCCGGATATTAGCGGTAATGCTGCTTACGATCATAACACAGTCACTTTGAAGTTATCTGCTCCATCTGCCTCACCAGCTTCAAGACGCATAACAGGCTTTCAGCACCTCTCCTTAGGAGCTAATTCCCCTTGCAGTCCTCTGCAAGCACTCACTCCTAAGACTGTTCTTCCTACTTGTGCACAGTAATGTGACCATACAACATCTACCTCATATGTAAAGTCAACCTGCCTAGTCCATCAAGACCCTCAAATAGGTGCCCATATACCCCAAGTGGTCTATTCTTGGTTGGTGTTAAGCGCAGGTTGCCCTTTCAGTTGCCAGTTATCCAATGGACCAGGGACTCAGCAGGAAACATAGATTTATTCTCCCCAATGAAATAATTGAAACAGAATGCCCTTGTTTATCCTAAATTAAGACCTGTTTGCACAGAGCCAAATGATCTTAAGGAGTTGTTGCTTATTTTCACAGAGGCCCCCCACAGCCCTGGCCAAACTGGCAATGTTAATCCAGATCCCCCTAAGGATTCCTTATGTAATTTCTTGCAACAACTTTTGTAGACCCTTCAGTCTACTGTCTCTGCCCTTAAGTATCACTCCGATAAGTTAGATCTTAAAGTCGCCCTCCTGAATTCACTTGCTGTCTCTACGGCAAGGATTGATAATAAGCTAAAAAATGTAAACAAATTAATACTTAGAGCACAATCTACCATTAACCTTGCCCAGATGTTATTTGTGTCGTTATTTTTTTATTGAAATAAAATCGTACAACAGGGTTTCAATGCAGATGAAAGGCAACAGTGAACCACAACATTGATGCTGCAATAAAAAGAAGAAATTTGGGAAGGGGGGTCAAGGGCGGGGGGAGGGGGGCCGCAGGGGTACAAGGGGGAGGGCGACGGTCACTAACGAAGGCAGGGTACCAGGCCTTTCGCCCTGTCGCTCTGTGCCAGAAATTCGGGTGTAATGTGTACATATACTTTTCCCATTATAAGCAGTGTGAAGGCCCTTGTGCCATGGTGTCTCAGGAGTTAGGCATTGCCCAGAGTGTTTATTGCTGTTCCCATACTATTGGCAACCTGCCATTACTTCCAGATGTTTTAATGATGTCTTAATGGAGATAAAAGGGCTTAAAGCTGGCTCAGGGCAGCGCCAAACTTTGGAAAAGAAATAAGTCCCCAAGCCTCTGAAGCCCCTATGACACAACCTTTAGATGAGCACATTGTGACAATCGGTTCTAGCACTAAGCAGTCAGGCATACAGCCTTTGATCAGCCCGGCAGTACTGATGAGTGCTCATGCCTCTGAACATTCCAAATGTCAATCTTTCAATGCACATATCTTGTCAATAAGCTCCAGACCTGAGCGAGCAGGTTCTCTGCCTCTGTTCAGCCCGGCAGCCCATTCCATCACAATACCTCAGCCTGCCCCCTGGATTCCAAGGCTCATGTGCAATCCAGCCCCCACATTTCTCTAAGCAAGAGGAGGAAGAAGCGCCACCTTAAGCAATGGAAGAAAATCAAAAGAATTCCTCCTCAGTCATGCAGAACTTGTTTATGTTGTTCATTAAAAAGTTCCCAAGGAAGCCTGGGTCCAACGAAAAAGGACGTGGTTTTTACCACTGAACTATAATGTAATCTCTGTTACAAACTGCCGGCTCAGAGACCACCTGTTTAAATTTCCATTCAGGCCCAACCCGGTAAAACAAGACAACTCACTAGCCAAAGTGGTTCGTGCACCGACGCTCCAACCAAAATGGTTACCCAGGATACTTGCAAAAATACCAAAGTCTCAGATTCAAGGGCCAAGGGAATCCCATACCCACAGTCAACAATTTCAAGCCTTTGCCACCTGGCCAGTCGGAGGATGATAATCTGGGAGCCCTGTCCGCCTTACACCCTGTGAAGCTCTCACAGTGTTCTACTTGAAGACAAGGACTAGCTGAACAAGCAGCCTTCTGACCTTCTAGTGCCAAATTGTTGTTTATTCTGGAATATCACATACTGAGCCCCCACAACATCCTAAAAAGGGCAATCGTCCTAAGGCTATTGAAGGTTATCACAGAACTCCAATTGGTGACTCTTGCCTCGGTTCCCCTCATGCAGAGAATTGTATCTAACCAAGTTATTCAATGCATGGGGCATCAGGATAAGCTGTTTCGAGGAAATTGTTTATCCCTCAGTTCTAGCAAAGTATCAGATATTCCCAGAGGTGACTAGGCAAGGAACTTGCTCAGTTTTAAAAAATGCCCTGAGCCGCACCATTACAGAAGAAGGCAACACATGATTACTCAAGCGATGAGTGGAACTGACTGCCATCAGCATTATCCCGCAAGTTAACACAGAAACATCTGAAAATGGGCAGTGGACCTAGAAATGCTACCAAAGCACCCTCGCCGTTAATTACCCTTATTTTATTTTGTTATTGGATAGTATTTTGTTTATCCTTGCGTGCACCTCTCTGTATGCACCTCCTGCCCGATGATACCTTCCTCACTAGGAAGATATAATACACAAAAGCGAGAACAGAGCTGCACCACATACGAAGTAAAGAGGCAATGTATTACAATAAGGTATAAGACAATTTGTAAATGACAACTTCTGGCGACTCCAGTTGCGTTTCTTCACTTTATTGTAGAATCATTCGAAATTCATAAAACATCAGCCAATGGGTTTCCTCCAGTAAAATCTTGGACTTCTTCAGGGTAGAAATGCTTTAATGTATTAGTGTCAAAACTTCCAAAGGTCAGGGAACATTCCTTGAAGTATTACGTCAACGATTGGTATCTGTACGTTCTCACCAAGAGAAAAGGATTTTGTTGCAGTGTACAGGTCAAGTAGAACTCCAGCAGAGTTAAGCGAGACTACAACCCATGCAGCTAGCAAACTCCTAGAAAGATCCTGCTTCCTTAAATTGTGTTTCTAATAATAAGTGGCCTTAGAATGGATGGAAAATTAACCACCATGCGGTGTGCACTTTGACAGGTGTCCACGGGGTCGATCGGCCAGCTGAACAGCACAGCATGCTCCTCGTTATTACAAGCCAAGCGATGAGTGGAACTGACTGCCATAGGCATTATTCCACAGGTCCTCTGACTGAATCAAAGAAATAGTGGTCCTCTGTTCTAAGCCATCATCTCTTTCCCTGTGTTTCCTGGAATATCAGTGGTTTAGTCAGCAACAGTCCCCAAAATGTATAGCCTTTCTGAATAGCTTTGAAATCATTGCTCTGCAATAAACATGGGGCCTCATTTATGAGAAGTGACGCATCGCTGCATGAAAGCAGCGATGCGTCACTTCTCAGTGCGCCCTCCTTGCGACATACCTGATGCGTCATATTTACAGTATGGCGCATCATGTCGCAAGGGGTTACAGACACGTCAGTATTTCTGACGTATCTGTATGGCGCAAAAGTGACGCATTGCTGGAATGTGTCACGAAAGTGACGCAACTCCAGCAATGCATCCTTTCACATGGGGAAAGCCTCATGTGAAAGGCCTTGCGTCAGTCTTACGCCTGCTGTGAGGCAGGCGTAAGATTTTGACGCATTTGAGTCCTAGAAGTGGCGCAGCGAAATCTGGTAGATTTCACTGCGTAACTTCTATGACCCTATCTTGCGTGGGAACGCACCCCCTGCATACATTATACCTGGCGCAGGTATAATGTAGCGCAGGAGTTTACAAAGTGACGCATCTGCCTAGATGCGTCACTTTGTAAATATGGCACAACAAGGTACATTTTTTATACTGCTGGTGCGTCACAAAAAGTGAAGCACCAGTGGTGCAAAAGTGACGCAAGGGCTCATAAATGAGCCCCATGGTCTGAGACAAGTCAGCCCTTTAGCTGCTTTATTGAGTACAGTAAACCAAATATCATGATTCTGTTATGAATTTGGTAACAGCAGACCGTAAACAGTGAGTTCAGCAAGTGCGAGTGTTTTCGTCATGTTACACCAATGGATTCACTGTGTATTTGAAGGTTTTGTTCTGAACTCTCGGGTTAAATCTTGTGCATAGCAGCCATTTTGTGGATTGCCCTTACAGTAGGCCCTCACCGTGGCAGAACAAGTATTTAAGGACATAACCTTAGCATGGGTTTGTGCTGACTTCTGCATGACCTGGCGAAAACTGACCCTGTTGCTTGAGGCTAACCTTGCCAAGCCAATTCCTGCCCTTTAGCTGATCAAGATTATAGATCAGAGCACAGGACATTGTAAAGGTTTACTACACACAAACCATGTCTAATCTCACACACACCTGTCTCTGTTTCTTTCTTTATGACTTGCTTTACGATGAGGAGGTGCCCATTTTTATTAGGGGTCCGTCGATATCTGATGGAAAAACTGGGCCTTGCCGGATAGTTAATTGTGGGCTGCACAAACTGAAATATGGGCTTGTCATCATGACTCTGCTTTTTCTTTGTGGTGAAAATATGTGAATGGTCAACTGTAAAATAAGGAATGTTTGCCTAGGGCATAATAAATGGTATAAAAGGTCTGTGCTGAGACCATTCAGCAGGCTGCCTCATTCAGTTGCTTTAGGTGTGACTGGGCGACGTAGCCTCACAATTAATTGTAATAAAGATGTCTTTTCATATTTCAGATTCTCTGTTGATTTCTTTGCTGCTTTTGAATGGACTACTTATTGGTAAGACCCCTGAATAGGAGTTTGAGGATTTTTGGTACTTCAGAGGTCTTGCATTTGCGAGAGTTTAAGCTATTGGCAATGTCAATAACTCAAACTCTTGTAAATGCGAGACCTATTGCATTGCAAAGAAGTGGAAGCCATTGTCCCAGCTGCTTGGAAAGTGAAAGCATGCATGGTACGCTAAATGTAAGGAAAGCATGTGGTGCCTGCAGTAGGGCAAAATGTTTATGTTTATGTTTATGTTTACGGATTTCTAGAGCGCATGGCTGCCCGTGAGCGTCCCAGTAAGAAAATAGTGCTTACAGACGAATTAAAACATAACATTTGGCAACAGAAGTAAAAGGGCCAGTCGCCATGAGAGGTTTCAAATGAAAATTCACAATCCAATGAAAAATAGGGGCACAGAATGGGTGGGGCTTCAAATCCCTAACTCAACACAGCAGGGCTCGCAGAGCAGCGCATGCGCTGACCAAGCTCGTCCTAAAAACACATGCAGCAAGACATTGTTGGGACTATTGCTCTCAGTATTGCTGAACTCCTGAAATCTGAAAGGGACCCCTTAAATATAAAGCAATTGAAACTGAACAAGGTTAACTGGACCTTAAATGCTTCATACTGCTGTCTATTTTAAGTTGGACACAGAAGCATTGGGGACGGTGTATCCAAAGAGATGTGCGATGAGAATTGCCAGTCTAATATATACGGTTCACTCCCATGTCAAAGACCAGCCCAAACTATACGTAGACTGACATATAATGGTGGAAATAAAGATGAGGAAGAGAAGCTAGAATGTCATCTGTCGACAAAGAGATATGCTTTGGTACTGTATCATGAGATTATCTGTTTACTGGTTTGAAAGCAGTGCATTTTGGTTCAAATTTGACTGGATTGAGCTGACACTTAAGCACCAAACCTATAGCTAAAGTGAAAACTAATTCCATAGTGTCAGGGCAATTGGAACTGGAAAATCAAGTAAGACAGTGTTGCCCTTTGTCCCCTTTGATTCATCACTGTTGTAGTCAAATCCCTAGTAATGGCTGAATTTGGAATTATGTAAATAAAGAAACAGAGCTAATTCAACCTTTTTTCACTGGGTAGTTTACAGCCAGGGAGGGAGACATCCAGTGCTGTCTCTTTCATCGGAAAACAACTCCTTTTTGTACTGGGCATCCATGTCATAGACAAAAGTGAACATTGATAACTTTATCCATATTAAGTGCTGAAAACGCTGTGTACTTTTTGGAAGTTGCTTCCCCTGGATCGTTCAGGTCCTGTGGAATTAAAATAAGCATGCTCTGAAGTTTCTAATTTTATTTGAGTGTGCTATGCATAGATTAAGCTCCCAGGCGTTGAAAGAATTGAACATATATTGTCATACCAGACACACTTAAGAATAAGTTTGAGGAAAGAGAGCAACAGTGATATGGAATACTACTATTAGGCAGCACAAATTCAATTGACAGCTGGTTGGTTCTCAACTAAACTATTGGAAGGTCAAAGGACAAGCATGATAATGCCTATGCTGTTTGGTATAAAGCTGCATCTCACTTTTGTAGCCCAAGATAAAACAGTTACTGGCTACAAGCAGGATTGCAATACATTGGATAGGGCTAGGGCAATGTAGGAAAAAAACGGTATTAGAAATGTTGTAGAGTGGTCAGCTGCTGAAGAACATCATATAAAAATGAAGAACATAATCTCTAAATTAGCAGAGGCCTGGTAGAATGGTGGCCATTTATCCAAGGTCTGGCTCATCCAACCAATGCGTACGAGGTGTCAAACGAGGGTCGTGGTTACTCACAGTGCCGACACTACCAAGAGCAGAACAATGAGATTTTCCAAATTCCACCACTGGTTTTCCCACAGCCACCAACTCAAGAATTAACTAGCGGCCGTGATAACCCAGCCAGGGAAAGGGGAATGGGACAGAGAAGCCTGCCTGGCCTTCTGACTCTTCCACTCTATTTCTTCCTTTCTGCCATACTCTGTTTTATTCCTTTCTTACTCCCTCTCTATCTTCAGGCAAGAGTGGAAATCACTGTAACAGAAAAGCACACCATTACTAAGTTCCTTCAATTCCTTTTCCACCTTCTTACACTCTCTCTCTCTCTCTCTCTCTCTCTCTCTCTCTCTCTCTCTATTTCCTTACCCAGAATGGCTATGGCTTTTACTTTTCTTCTATTCTTCAATATTACTATTTTATTCTTTGGTATCCTGCATTATAAACAAAATTTTAGCACCCTTTAAGTCTGTGAGTTCTTTATTTCTTTTTTATTCATTCATTCATTCACTCTCTGCCTTACTTTCTTATCTTTTGAATTCTTCTTACTTCTCCCTTAAGAATCTTCTGGAGCCTCCACCGTCAACCCAGCGATGAAAGAAGTCAGGAACTGAAGTATTCAATGTGTAAGTATTAATTATTCTCTTTATATTTCTTTTATTCTATTTGCCCCAAATTGGTATTTCTTTCAAGTTCTAAATAACCTAACTAACTAACCGTCGCACTGAAGCGCTCTAACCTGCACCTAAAACTGGCACAAAACTGCACTATTTCTATCTAACTAGACTACAGAAAGAACATGACTAATCTCTGAAAATCCATTGGTGAAGTGCGCGGTTCTAAAATCAACCAGCTCACTTCACAGTTGATCTAGATCTCGCGCCCGTGTCCAGGAGCGCTTTCCTACACCAGCAACTTCCACCGCGGTCTTTCCTGTTGGTAGTACAGAGGAGAATGTCCAGTTCTGCGCTATAATTACCCGTGACCTTTTGCAAGCGGGTGATCCTTGAAATGCCGGTTCAATGGCAAATACTGCGTGACATTGAAGAGTTCTAATTCCTTTTTCCTGCCCCCTGACAGTACCCCTTCGCAAGGTTTGTGAGGATTTTGCGAGTGAAAAATCTTGGTTAATCGGGGAGAATGAACATCTGATTGTTCCACCCACGATCTTTCCTCTGGGCCAAAACCCTTCCAGTCTACAAGACAGAAGATTTTCTCTTGAATGGACTTTGAATCTAGGATTCTTTTAACTTCAAATTCTTCATGTCCCTCCACTAAAATAGGTTCTCTGTTTCTCAATTATTTCAAATGGAGTGAAACCTTTTTAAGAAGGGTGTATTTGTAGCTGTGTTGGTAGTTTTAGTTTGAAAGTCGCTGGGTTCACTTCTTGTTCTATAGGAAATGGACCTATAAATCGGGTTTGAAACTTTCAATTTCCGTTTAGTTTTAGATTTCTTGTGCTTAACCAAACCCTGTCCCCTGTACTCAAATCAGGTTCTGGTCTTCTTTTTTTATCTGCACTTTGCTTGTAGCGTTCCTAAGCTTTCATCAAGTTCTTGGTGGCAGACGTGTGTACCTTGCTAAGATGCTGTACAAAGTTTTGTGCTGCAAGCACCAACACTTCTTGAGAGGAAACCACTGAATTTGGATGCATTCCGTAAATCAAGTAGAAAGGGGAAAAACCAGTAGAGGCATTCTTAGTATTATTATGCGCAAAATCTGAGGTCCAAAGAAGATCAGACACTCTTCATCCAAGAGAAACAGTCTGAGATACTTTTCTAACTCTTGATTGGCCCTTTCAATTTGACCATATGTTTGATGATGAAAACTAGTTGAATAACGTGTCTCAATTCCCAAACCCCTTGTGTAAGCCTTCCAAAAATGGGATAGAAATTGAGACCCACGATCTGTGATCAAAACCTTTGGAATGCCATGTATCTTAATCACTCTTGGATTGAATTGTGTGGCTATTTGCTTTGCGGATGACTTCCCATTCAGGGCAACAAAATGTGCCATTTTAGAGAAGGCGTCTACCATGACTAATACTGGTCTGAATCTCTGACTAGAAGGCAATTCCACAATCAAATCCATAGTCACAGTGTGCCAGGGATAGGGAGGGGTAGGCAAAGGTCTCAATAAACCCTGAGGAGCCCACGTATCTGTCTTCCCCATTGCAAAAATCTCACAGCCTTCCACATAAACTCGAACATCTTTGGACAACCCTGGCCACCAAAACAGTCTCTTTAACAACTCCTCCATTCAATGGATTCCAGGGTGAGCAGCCAATGGACTGTCATGACAGTCGATCAACGCTTGTTGTTAAAATTCTTTGATTGGTAAGTACAAGGCCTTGAATTGAAACAGTAAATCATGTACAATTTCTCAAGCTGACTCCTCTGCCCAGGTCCACATTTCTTCAGAAGTTATGGCTTGTTTGACTTTGTCTACGAGAGTTTTCTCACTTGTGGCTCCAACGATCTTAGTTTCAGGAATTATCTTTTGGTCACTAATGGGACTCTTCCTTCCATCAGTGTGAATGCAAGACAAGGCAACTGCCTTTCCATTATTTCTTCCCGGCGGAGAAGTTATTACTAAGTTATAATCGGCAAAATGCAGTGACCACCTAAGTTTGCAGGGTGTGAGAGTTCTGGCAGACTTCTGAAACTGAAGATTCCGGTGATCAGTGAATACAGCCACCACATGTTTTGCTACGAGAAGGTAATGTCACCATTCTCTGAGGACATCTTTGATAGCAAGGAGTTCTTTATCTGAAATAGTATAATTTATTTCCGCTGGTTGCAGTTTTCTAGAGTAAGATGCCACTGGATGCAACTGTCCAGTCTCTTTGTGTCTCTGTGAAACTACCCCTCCAAAGGCCTTTTCAGAAGCATCAGTCCCCAGGTAAAACGGTTGAGTAGGATCCGCATGCAGCAGCACTGGCACAGTGGTGAAACTCTTCTTCAAGAACTGGAACGCATCTTCGGCCTCAGTGGACCATTGAAAAGGTACTCCTTTTCGTAGCAATTTAGTAATTGGAGCTACCTTCGGGGAAAAATCTCAAATGAATCTGCGATAGAAATTTGCAAACCCAATAAAGCTCTGTATTTCTTTCACAGAGGTTGGTGGAGGCCAATTTAAGATCGCCCAAATCTTTTTAACATCCATGGTAAGACCTTGAGGAGCAATTAAAAATCCCAAGAAATCCACAAATTTCACTCCAAAAGCGCATTTTCCAAGTTTTACGTAAAGTTCATTTTCCGTTAGGCAATGCAAAACTCTTTTGGCCTGTTGCTCATGTTCCTCTTCTGTTGAGGAATAAATCAAAATGTCATCAATGTAATCAATTGCACATTCATCAATAAACTCCTGAAGGACCTCATTAATGCAGTACTGGAAGGCTGCAAGAGCGTTGCTCAAACCGTAGGGTATCACTTAGTACTCATATAATTAAGGGTGGGCGGCCAGCTACACTCCGTGCACGGAGTGTGCGTAGTGCTGTCTCCTACGCATTTTGCGTAGCGGGCGTAGCCAGGCGGCACTACGCGCGCTCCGCAGACGGTGCATAGCCAGCCGCCACCCGCCCTCCCTAAATACTTAAATAAAAGGATAGAAAGCTTTTAAAAACACTTACCTTGTCCGCCGCGTCCCCGGGGCTCCCTCTCGCCGTCCCTGGATTCGCGCCGCCATTTCGGATACTAATGCGCATGCGCGGGCGGCCGCGCATGCGCATTTCTCACGAGAAATTTGCATGCGCGGGCGCCCGCGCATGCGCATTAGTATCTGAATCGGTGGCGGCGCGAATCGCGGGACGGCGAGAGGGAGCCCCAGGGACGCGGCGGACAAGGTAAGTGTTTTTAAAAGCTTTCTATCCTTTTATTTAAGTATTTAGGGAGGGCGGGAGGGCGGGAGGGAGGCGGGCGGCGCGTAGTGGGGCTACGCGGAGTGCGCGGGTGGGCGTAGTTTTGTGCCCACTTCGCGTAGCTCCGCGTAGCCCCACTCCGCACACTACGCCCAGGGTTACATATAATCCATACTTTGTTCTGAATGCTGTTTACCATTCATCTCCATTTCTCACTTGAATGAAATGGTACGCCCCTGGTAAATCTAACTTCGTGAAGATTTTGGCATCTTTTAGTTGATCTAGAAGAACTGAAATCAGGGGAAGAGGATATTGATTCTTTATCGTAATCTTGTTCAAGGTACGATAATCTATACATAGTCTCAGATCTTCGTCATGTTTCAGAACGAAAAATAATGGTGAAGAAAAGGGGGACTGAGATGGTCGTATGAACCAGTTTTCCAAGCATTTCTGAATGTACTCTTTAAGATGACGGTTTTCAGCTGCAGTACGCATATACATTCGGCTACAAGGAAGGTTAGATCCAGGTTTCAAATCGATTTTGCAGTCATACGACCAAGGTGGGGGCAACTTCTTCGATTCCAATTCACTGAAAACTTCAGCAAACTCTTGATATTCTTACGGTAGACTCACAGTTTGCACCACACACACCATCATCTTTTGTTCACATAATAAAGCTGCTGGATTTCCATCTTGCTCTTTCCACTTTTCTCTGAAGCAATTCTCCAAACAATAACTTGAGTTAAACTTCACTGTTCATTCACTCCAGTTAGTTGTTGGGCTGTGTTCAGTTAACCAAGGCAGACCCAAGATGATTCCAAACTGCGGAGAATCATTCAAGTTAAATTGAATTTCTTCCTTATGACCTTCAACAGAGACAAGTTCCACAACTTCCGTGTGACTAGTTATTGGGCCCAAAGATAAATCTGTACTGTCAACAGCCCTAACTGCCTCACTTCTCTTTTTAGGTAAGGCCTTCAGACCAATATTTGAGGCATATTTGAGATCACAAAAGTTCCCTGTGGCACCGGAGTCCAGCATCATGGCCACTACTGAAAGAACGTGGTCTCGAATTCTTAGTGTCAGCGTCAGAATGGAGATGTGGAGCAGAAGATTGTAGAGTATTGGCCACTTGATGAGAAATTGGAGTTGTATCCTTGTTAGCAATCACCAGCCCAACTCCTTCTACTGCTGGTGCAGAGAGTTTTCCTTCTTGAAGGTTTTTGGCTTCTTGGGACATTCCTTTACAAAATGTCCGCTAATACCACAATAAAGGCATAGATTATTTTGTCAATGCTTTTCTTTCTCTTTTTTGGAAAGGGGGCCTCTAATAGTTCCAATTTGCATAGGATCAACTCCATGTTCTGTATCACCAGATTTAACATCTGCTCTGACTCGGTCAAAGCGTGGTACACTGGGCCGAAATTTGTGTCGTCTTTCACCCCTTCAGTCCGTTTGTCGATAGTCTATCTCTAAAACGAGATCAATGAAGGCTGAAACTTCTGTAGGGAGATTTGAGATCTGTGACAAAGCATCCTTTAAGTCATCTTTCAAACCGCAATAGAACAAGGCTGCTCTTTTGGGCTCGGCAATTCTGTTTCTACAACAAGTTTGTTAAATTAGACCAAAGTAAGTGACAAGCTCTCGATTCCCTTGTCTCAACTTCAGTAATTCATTATCCTTAGCCAGTGCCACCTTGCAACGATCAAATATTGGCAAGAACTCTTTCTTGAATTCCCTGAAGTTATATAAAATTGGTGAGTCTTGGTGACCAGGGACATTGACCACGAAGCTGCGCCTCCACTGAGATGCGACAAGATGAAAGCTATTCGAGATTGTGCATCTGGGAGGACAGTGGGTCGACACATGAAGTGTAACGAGCACTGAGTTAAGAAAATTTGAGCCTTCTGGGGATCCTCACTGAAATGCTCTGGTGGAGCCAAAGGAATTACTGGTGCTAAAGAATGAATCACCTGCGTGGTGGACCCCCCACTAGTCGCTGAACTCTGATTAAACATACTAGTCCCCGTACAAGAGGCATGGAACCTATTCCCTGACTCCTCGCTCTTCAACTGGGCTGCCGTATCTTAGGTTTCCTGTCTTGTAGCCTCCATTTCAAAGTTGATTACTTTATTTTCCTCTCTGACTGCTAATAACTCTTCCTTAAGAATATTTCCTAATTTTTTTTATTGAACCCTTCTGCCATTCTGCTTAGGTGAGTATTGACATGGGCACTTCACTCTGTCAAATGAGGGCCATGGTTACTCACAGTGCTGACACTCCCAGGAGCAGAGCAATTAGATTTTCCAAATTTCACTACTGGGTTTCCCACAGCCACCAACTCAAGAGTTAACTAGCGGCTGTGCGAACCCAGCCGGGGAAAGGGGAATGGGACAGAGAAGAGACTGCCTGGCCTTCCGACTCTTTCACTCTACTTCTTCCTTTTCTGCCGTACTCTGTGTTATTCCTTTCTTACTCCCTCTCTATCTTCAGGCAATAGTGGAAATCACTGTAACAGAAAAGCACACCATTACTCATTTTGTTCAATTCCTTGTCCACCTTCTTACACTCTCACTCTCTCTCTCTCTCTCTATCTCTCTCTCTCTCTCTCTCTCTCTCTCTCTCTCTCTCTCTATTTCCTTATCCTGAGTGGCTATGGCTTTTACTTTTCTTCTATTCTTCAATATTAGTATTTTATTATTTGGTATCCTGCATTATAAACAACATTTTAGCACCCTGTAACTCTGAGTTCTTTATTTCTTTTTTATTCATTCATTCACTCTCTGCCTAACTTTCATATCTTCTGAATTCTTCTTACTTCTCCCTTAGGAATCTGCTGGAGCCTCCGCCGTCAGCCCAGCGATGAAAGAAGTCAGGAACTGAAGTATGCAATAGGTAAGTATTAATTCTTCTCTTTATATTTTTTTTATCCCATTTACCTTAAATTGGTATTTCTTTCAGGTTGTAAATAACCCAACTAACTAACTGTCGCACCAAAGTGCTCTAACCTGCGCCGAAGCCTGGCACAAAACTGCACTATTTCTATCTAACTAGACTACAGAAAAAATGTGACTAATCTCCGAAAATCCGTTGGTGAAGTGCGTGGTTCTAAAATCAACCGGCGCACTTCACAGCTGATCTAGACCCCGCACCCGTGTCCAGGAGCGCAGGACTAGACCTGCAACTTCCACCGCGGTCGTCTCTGTTGGTAGTACAGGTGAGAATGACCGGTTCCGCGCTATAAACACCCGCAACCTTTTGCAAACGGGTGATCCTTGAAATGCCGGTTCAATGGCAATTACTGCAGGACATTGAAGAGTTCTGATTCCTTTTTCCTGCACCCTGACACAAGTAAATATATTACAATGATACACAGGTCAGAGCACAAAGCAGAAAAAAATATTGAAATGTCTACCACTGTTTTGTGGATAAGTCAGATGTTTCCTCTGTACTTTGGAGCCACCGCATAAGTGCTTGTCAAATGAATGCAAAGTTCAGATGAATAGTCTCATTCTATCAGTAAGATTGTTGTCAAGGCCATTTTAGATTGCTTGGCTGTTTCCTCTTTATATTTTATCATGATGTTATAATTAATATATATATATATAGGCTCTGGTGGAAATCTGGAAGAAAACAGGCAGGTTTCCATTTGTGAAGGCATTTGAAGGTTGACTTGAGCCCATGCCAGGTGACACAGGATCCTAGTTTCGAGTCCCCTCTTTGTGTAGAAAAACCTAACACAAGTCAAATTGGAAGGCATTTTGTGAGGAATTGCAGATGCACAGGACATTGTTTGGCAGTGTAACTTTGCTAACTGTCCAATTTTATTGATGTTGGATCTGAATAGACACTTGCTGCTGAAGGTTACCTAGGGAATGAAGACAGCAAGCTGCAACATCCTTCTAGCTTGGACTGAATGAATGCCCTTCTGCACCTGTAATTAACATCCCTCCTGCCCAAGAGCATCCACTAAGCTTCTCATTCCCTGCATCAGCAGATACTGCTTCTCCGGATACTGATGTCTTAGGTGCAAGTGAGAAGGTGGCGGCTTAGCCTAACTTGCATACCAGTCTTTTTATCAACATTCCTTATTTGTATTTTTTTATGTGCTTCACTTTCTGGACAAGCCAGGTCAGTGGTACAGCACCCTATTGGGTAACTAACTAGCTGGATCCAGTGGCATTTGTGGATAGTGCGATCTAAGTACCCCTGTGCTCTTCAGACACTTTGTTCTGTGACATCCCAAGGTTGGCTTGCCTCCTTAGTGTGTATTTCTGCACCTAGAAATGTTTACGCATTTTCCCATTGCTTTTCAGATACTGCAGCTAATGTTTCATATCACATCATTGTGGCTCTCTGTATGCTCTCTTATTTAGATGTTAGATAGATGTTTGTGAACATCTAAATTCATGAACCCTAATATTTAACGACTCTCATAAAAAAAAACAAATTTCTTTATTTTCAGGGGAAAGCAGTAGGTCTAGAATTCCACAACCCTCTGGAATCTTCTGACTACATAGTAGTTTGTTATTTGACCTGATATACTTTTCTAGTATGCTGCAAATTGAGTTTTGTTCACACTATAAAAAACTGCAAAAGAAATCAAACAAACCTAGTCTAGGTGAAACAATTTTATTCATCCCCTTCCAATTATCTATCTTTTTAACGCTCATGACGAGTAGCAAGTTTTCAACATTATATCATCAGACTTTAAGTTCCATACTTCCCTGCTTTTCATGTGGCCTTAGGCTTTCAATGAATGTGAAGAGTTTAGTGAATATTGGGGCATATTTACAAGAAATGATGTAGCAACACGTCTGTGTGAAAAAGCATCCAATGCACTGGATGCGCCGTATATACGTATAACACTTTTGTATAGCATGTGGTGTTTCCTCCAATCAAGATACAAATTCTCCTGTATTTCATTTGATTTATTTTTATCAATATTTCAACTGATAAGAACATCACATTTACATTCTTTGTTCGTGCATTTATGCTTGCAATATCAGCAATTATTTCATTATTGTAACATTGTAAGTACAAACAAATTTACATTTCCCAACACAAAGAATAGAAATAAAAACCCAATGCATTTCGGGGCTGAAGCCCCTTCGTCGGGGGTCTGTTTGAGGGGAAAAATAAACAAGGACAATGCTTTACTTTTGATGCTTACGGAGGTATTTAAGTCTCAAAAATATATTCGCTCAATTAATTCTTACCGCGAATGCAGGGAAGTCATAAGTGTCCTTATTAACTTGTTATGAACATTTGGCAGTATTCTATCTAAAGAAAAAATGTTACGTATTTTAGGATAGGATCATTTATTTAATCCAGAGCTGAACTTTAAGGTTAGTGGAGCAAAATAAAGTTACCTGAATATTTTTGCACCCTGAGATATCTGCAACAAAAGGAGGGAACGAATGCTATTTAAAATTATTTTGAAAATAAACCAAGATAAAGTGTTACGCGTGTTGACGCTCTGGTTATGAGCTCACCTGTTATTTTTCAAAGTCTTGCATACGTGAAGGGACCTATGTGGGACAAATGTTATAATTGCCCATGAGTATAATCTTATATTCAGAAATATTCTAAAATATTTGCGAGTCATAAAGAGGTAAAACGATAACTTTTACCTGCGAGCCTTGTAGAAAACACTTGGGTCTCGCTGAGGTATCAATTCACGATACTGCAAATATAAAGGATAGGTCCGTTATAACAATTGCCACTCAAACTATGCTCGGTTCTACATATGTGTGACATTCCACCGGGTAGGCTTACCGTTTAACTTGAAATGCTGCCGTTCGAATAAGCGTCCAGCACCCAGCCTGCCGACTGGAAACTGAAAGAAGGACGAAAGTCCTTTCTTTATTGTGATTCCCATGCTGCCTGATACGCAGCAATAGACAGAGGATTCTGGCAGTCTCGGCTTGAAAAAATAGCCGCCATTAAACAACGTTTTTCAGATCACAACGTTTCCCTTGCTATTAACTGCTGCCTAATATTATGGAATTACGTATTATGAAGGAGCATTTGTATTTTAAACGAAGTTTTGTTTATAATCGAAAATTACCCTAAACCATGACTGGTCCTTGTTTATTTATTGAGTTATTTTACTGATTTTTCCTGGGCAATGTTAAGTCACAGAAAGAGAAAATTGTGATGGGTTTAGCCCACTAATTCAATCGCCATTATTAAGTGGAGGAAACTAGAACAAGCATTATTAGTGGGTTAGTTTGAGGCTTACAAAAGGATTATTATTCTATGTTGCATTTCGTTAATGCGCCTATACAAAAGTAGTCAATTTTGTTGCTGCACCCATGTTAAAAAAGTCACAATCAAGTTGCACTGAAACAAGCCCATATCCACAATGTGTCACAAAATGATAACCTACATAAATTCCTGCCTATTTACAATCTATGTGAATAGTTTTTACAATAAAGTAACTCATTTTAATGAAAAACCTATTTAACCTTGCGGCTAATAATATGTGTAATCGTGTAAAGGTACATATCACTGTGTGTTTGAGGCCCTAGAGATTCAAGTATTGGGAATCAGAGGAAACATGTCATCTCCATTTTGTCATTTAGCCCATTTGGGATCATCGTTTGCGTATCCAAAAAGCTTCTCTCTGGAGAAGAATTTTCGCGGTGTCCATTCCTCGTCTCTGTGGTACTAGTTCAATGATTTGAAATCGGAGTTGAGCTATAGAATGACATTTCTCAGTCCAGTGTTTAGCCAACGTGAAGTGTGGTTTTTGTTGCGAATCCAACTCTTGTGCTCAGAGAGTCTCAACTTTAGTTTCCTATCGGTCTTCCCGACGTATAATAGCCCACATGGGCATTTGATTGAGTAAACTACGTGTTCAGAATTACAGTTGGTTGTATGTCTGAGTAATATTTTCTCACCAGTACGTGGATGCAATAAAACATTTCCTAGTATAGCATTGTTGCAATTTTTGCAGTTGAAACACCGAGTTGTGCCTTTAAAAATCACTTGTTGCTGAACAATTTCCTTGGTTGGTTTGCTCAAAAGCTCCTGCAAATTTTGGGCTCTTTTATAGGCAAATAATGGCCTGTCAACGAACAATGTCCCAAAATCCTTCTCTGCTAACAAAATCTCCCATCTTTTTAGGAATTATTTTCTTTATATCCCTGGAAGCTGTTGAGTATTTGGATACAAAGACCATACTTTTATTCACTGTCTTAGGTTTCTTTTGTAAGAGTTCTGTCCTAGGTATTGTTTTAATCTTATCCAGATGCGCCTCCAGCAATTATTTGGGGTAACCTCTATCAAGATATCTCTGTTTCTGCTCCTCCAGACTTTTATCACATTGTTCTTTGTTTGAAGATATTCTTTTAATCCTCATAAACTGAGATACAGGAAGGTTATTGATTAAATTCTCCGGGTGAAAACTTCCATACAGCAAGGCCGTATTTTTATCTGTTGATTTCTTATGCAATTTTGTTTGGATAGAGTCATTTTTAATTTCAACCAGAACATCCAAAAAAGGTAACGATATTGTGCTTACACAATAACAGGTGAGCTCATAACCAGAGCGTCAACACGCGTAACACTTTATCTTGGTTTATTTTCAAATTGATTTTAAATAGCATTCGTTCCCTCCTTTTGTTGCAGATATCTCAGGGTGCAAAAATATTCAGGTAACCTTATTTTGCTCCACTAACCTTAAAGTTTAGCTCTGGATTAAATAAATGATCCTATCCGAAAATACGTAACATTTTTTCTTTAGATAGAATACTGCCAAATGTTCATAACAAGTTAATAAGGAAACTTATGACTTCCCTGCATTGGCGGTAAGAATTAATTGAGCGAATATATTTTTGAGACTTAAATACCTCCGTAAGCATCAAAAGTAAAGCATTGTCCTTGTTTATTTTTCCCCTCAAACAGACCCCCGACGAAGGGGCTTCAGCCCCGAAATGCATTGGGTTTTTATTTCTATTCTTTGTGTTGGGAAATTTAAATTTGTTTGTACTTACAATGTTACAATGATGAAATAATGGCTGATATTGCAAGCATAAATGCACGAACAAAGAATGTAAATGTGATGTTCTTATCAGTTGAAATATTGATAAAAATAAATCAAATGAAATACAGGAGAATTTGTATCTTGGTAATGCGTACTAGAGTCCTGGTGACTTATTGCATCAGGCTATATACATGGATTATCTAGTGGGCAGGCACTAATCTAGCACAGCACACATATCGAACTAATATTTCTAAAATAGTTAAAACTGAGTGCAGTACCCTGCTTCATTCGTTTCCTATAATCAAGCATAAATTAAAAATAATCAAGCGACTAACACTAATGTAGTTGGAGACTATAAGCTGTAAATACTGAGAATATGAAAAATGGGTTTGAGGCTGGAAAGCCAAGGCATAGTTTAGGTCCATATTCATTTACCACAACTCTTGCCTGCCCCAAACCTCATAAAAGGGCTACTGCGCAATCTCCAAAGGATGTGTCTAAATTCTGATGTATCCGTGGGAAGGATGCTGCAAGACATCCAATCCTTAATTGGTGCATTGCTGTAGTTAGTCGTAAAACTGATTCAACTACAGCAATGTGTCAAAAAACAGTGGCGATGTGTTAATTTCGACTGATGCAAGTATCCTGACCAATGTAATGGAGTGTCAAAAGGTGAAAAACACACATTGCACTCTATTACATTGATCCTGGACTTCACACATACAAGTGGGCATGGTTCACTTATGTGTACCACTATGCCTACGTATGTTTAAAATAATCCATTAATGGTGTGCAATGTGTGATTTACTGTGTTACGTACCTTATGTATGCACTTATGTGTTATGGGGAAGTGGCTTGATTGCAATTTGCACTGTTTCAACTCACTGCAGCTGGTCAAATTACTCTGAAACCGCCAATGCAGCATTCCTACGCCTGAGTTTTAGAGATGTAGGGATTTTGATGCATCTCAGGCTCAGCGGCCTGCCTCCAGAAGATGTGTCACTTAGGGGTTAAAGTCCTATATATCACTTTGTCAGTTTTACAGGGAATTTTAGGTGGTAATGCCTACCTTACATATATTAAAACTAATGTGGCGCAGCCAATTCTGCTAATGAAAAAAATTTAAAATAATTTTTGAAAACATATACTCTCTGTAATAATCAGTTCTTTTTGGTGAAGAAGACATGATTTGTCATGCCTCCTGAGCAATAGTGTCAATATTGCAAAGGAATATATGCCTTTAAAAATGTAATCGTTGGTGTTACAACTTAATACATTTGAGGTCCTGAATGAAGTATTTACAAACTCAGCAGTTCCAATCTGCCACGCTCAAGCTCTACCATCTTCCTAGATTTGCCTTCAAAGGTAAACCATTTGTGCGAAGACCTAAAAAGAGATTTCTCCTATGAATAATCATTCAACATTCTAAAGAATAATTGACAATTATTCAAGACCAGTCAAATTCAAACTTTTATGTTCAGAACAGTACCTTCTGTCTTTGTTATAACTTTATCTTTAAAAATTAATAATCTGAGCTATAGTTGCCAATGTCACATAATCATCATACGTCAAGTTAAAGCAATTCAGTAAGAATTTGAGGTTATTTCTTAACACATAATTCAATGATGAACAATTTTCAAATCATAATTTAACCAACTCTCCAAGAATATTCATGCAGCTTCTTTCAAGTGATAACACATCATAGAGTAACTCAAAAAGTTGTTGTAGATGTACCATTAATGCCCAGTTCAAGATGGAGAGCTAGAGGGATTTTAAAAAATGTCTTTCAGATCTATTAAAAAAAACAAATTTTCTACTATAATTTATTCAATTCCATACATGAATCTGAGGGGTATTCCTAGTAAGGTCTCAAGCTGTTTTGTTCCTCTAGCGTTGCAGAATGCCATTAGATGTGTACTGTGTGATTTATCTTTCCCTTCAAATTATCTAATGCTGAGCTAACAGTAAGACAGAGACAAATCAAAAACCATTCCTAAGTAGGTCTATTTTTTAACTGCTGCTAATGCAGAGGAGTTGGGCCCCCTTTCTTACCACCCAAGTGATGGATCTTTCAAAGGGTGCTTGAGGAACTAAAAAGTTAGGTTTAGTTTACAGTTTACAATTACAGTGCAACCCTTTTGTCACATAGTTGAGCTCAGAGTCATTAAGTAGGATTATATATCAGCATTATATATCAGCATTCAAGGATCGACTCGACAACAACTCCCACAACAGCAAGGAACTATTCAACATCATCAAAGAACTTACCAACCCCATCGCCGGCACCAACGACATCACTCCCTCCCAAGACCTCTGCGACTCTCTATCCTCTTTCTTCTACAACAAAATCGCCGACATATATAACAGCTTTGAAAACCAATCCAAAGATCAGACCACTCCACCCACCTCCGAACCAAAACAGAACTCTCACAACCTTTGTGCCTGGAACCCAATCACTACTGAAGACACCATCTGCCTGATGAACTCCATCCACTCAGGTTCACCAACCGACCCATGTCCCCACCACATTTTCAACAAAGCAGACTCCATCATCGTACCCCATCTCCGCGATGTCATCAACTGCTCCTTCAACTCCGCTACCTTCCCGGAAAGCTGGAAACATGCCGAACTCAGCGCCCTCCTGAAGAAACCCACAGCAGACCCCTCTGAACTTAAGAACTACCGCCCCATCTCACTCTTCCCATTCCCTGCCAAAGTCATTGAGAAAGCCGTCATCAGTCAGCTCGCCGCCTTCCTCGAATCCAACAATTCCCTCGACCCTTCACAGTCCGGCTTCAGAGCCAAACACAGCACCAAGACCGCCCTCATCGCAGCAACAGACGACATTCGAACACTACTGGACAACGGAGAAACAGTTGCCCTCATCTTACTTGACCTCTCCGCAGCCTTCGACACAGTCTGCCATAGCACCCTCATACAACGCCTCAGCAACGTCGGAATACAAGGAAAAGCTCTGGACTGGATCATCTCGTTCCTCGCCGGAAGAACCCAGAGAGTCCGCCTCCCCCCATTCAAATCAGAGGCCACCGAATTCATCTGCGGCGTACCACAAGGATCATCGCTCAGTCCCACCCTCTTCAACGTCTACATGAGTCCCCTCGCATCCATCGCGCGACAACACAACCTCAACATCATCTCCTTCGCAGACGACACCCAGTTGATCCTCTCCCTCACCAAAGACCCAAAAACCGCCAAAACCAATCTACACGAAGGAATGAAAGAAGTAGCCGATTGGATGAAGAACAGCCGTTTAAAACTAAACTCGGACAAAACAGAAGTCCTCATCTTAGGATCATCCCCCTCTGCCTGGGACGACTCATGGTGGCCACCGGCCCTGGGCACAGCACCCATACCTACAGATCACGCATGTAACCTGGGCTTCATCCTAGACTCCTCCCTCTCGATGACCAGACAAGTCAACGCAGTCTCTTCTTCATGCTTCAACATCCTACGCATGCTCAAAAAAATATTCCGTTGGATCCCCACCGAAACAAGAAAGACAGTCACCCACGCACTGGTCACTAGTCGACTGGATTATGGAAATACCCTTTACGCCGGAGCCACAGCCAAACTACAAAAAAAACTCCAATGCATCCAAAACGCCTCTGCCAGACTCATACTGGACATCCCCCGTCATGCTCACATTTCCAGTCACCTGAGAGACCTCCACTGGCTTCCCGTAAACAAGAGAATCACATTCCGTCTCCTCACCCACGCACACAAGGCCCTCTACGACCTAGGACCAGAATGCCTCATCACACGACTTTCCTTCTACACACCCACCGCCTTCTAAGATTATCCAATCAAGCCCTCGCCGCAATCCCGCGCATCCATAGATCCACCATGGGAGGAAGATCTTTCTCCTACTTAGCGGCCAAGACTTGGAATTCTCTCCCCACTCACCTCCATCTTATACAGAACCACCTCTCCTTCAGAAAGCATCTCAAAACCTGGCTTTTCGATAAGTAATGCACCCATCCTCCACAAGCGCCTTGAGACCCTCTGGGTGAGTAGTGCGCTACACAAATTTCTGAACTTGAACTATATATGAATGTATTACAAATTCAAAGTCAAAGTAATATAAATCATTCTCAGAAACACAGTATAGCAGTACAAGATTATCAAAGGAAAGCCAAATCCGTGAACAAAGCATATCCTCAATAGCAAGTAACAGATGAGGATTTCGGTAGAAATCAGACAAAGTATAAAGAAAACAGTATAGTAGTGGGATTAGAAGTTTTGGTCCTCCTGCCTATATTGCATAAGAGATTTAAATGTTCTCCACCCAAACTACACTAAAGAGTGCTAAATGAAACCCAAATTAGATCCAATAAAATAGAAAGGTGTCAACTTTAAAGCAAGAGTATTGCATAGCATGAAGCCGTGCAACAAGAATAGTGCATAGAGGTCTGTACATCTCCTAATCTGAAAGGAACAAGGAACAAAGGTAAAGAGTATTCCCTAGTTAATCACACAAAATACCTTTTTAGAATAGTATCAAGGGTCCAATTAGTCACCACCTTCAAACAATACTTTGATCCACATATTCGAATACATAAATGCCTAGGTTATATGGTAAATACACTCTCTTTTTATGGATTTAAGTGCACTTCACTTCATTAGTCACACCATACCACATTTGTACATAAGGCCCTTAATAAATAATCATACATGTGGCCAAATCAATAATGAGGGTGGACCCAACATTTCACTGCTGCACTGATTACTTAGGATTTTGACCTAAAGATGGTTTGAATTTTTCAATTTAATGTTGAGTGGAAAATACCATAATTTTACTCTTAACCACATATATTTTCAGGATGTGTTTTTTTTATTGGTGCATAACTCATCAAGGCCCATCTCTACACTGGTGGGTGTTGGGTCAAAAATTAGAACATCATCCACTAACAGAGGGTATTTAATGAACAGCAATCAACTACTGAAGGGAAGTTCCTAAAATCACAGAATATAGAGTACAAGCCATAGAAGTACAATCCGAAGAGCAGGGATGGTAGTGTACATGTCTTGGGGCTCTGTTTCTAGTTTCCCGTCTAATTCCATAAATACTCGACTACATGTTGCTGAATGCAAGGCATATATTATATAAATATATACAGACACCATTTTTCAACCCAATTACAGTCGTCATCAGCTTCTGGAACAGAACTTGATACTGTAAATTTCCAGGACTACTTGGATGACAGCAGGCTTTATTACTATACATTGTTCCGTCTACAATTGAAATAGTGACATCATCGCACATGCTTTCTGTTTTGGGAACTGCGATCGGACTGATTACTTTCTATATTTTTTTCGCCCTGAGGAAGCTCTTAGTGTGGGAGCGAAACAAATTGGCTGATATTGTGATCTGATTGATTTTAAAAGCAAAACAAGCGTTCCAATAAAGAAGTGATTTTTCCACATAACTTTGGCTACCTGGACTTTGTGAGCTGTGCCCCCCAACGTAGTTTACCTATCTTCTGATCTGGAGCACAGTTACACCACTCAACAGCTGGCATAGGGGTTATTTGCAAGGCATTCTGAAGTAATTCTTGGAACTGGTGTGTGGTGCGGCACCAAGGGCCCGCTGTTCCTTTTAGTGGATTGGTTCTGTAAAAAAAGAAATTTATTTTCTTTAACTTCTTAAAAACAGTGAAATTGGGGCTTCCTCCTGGCTCGCCTGTGGCTGGGCATTGGTAGCGGGGGTGACAGGTGACTGTCCTCGCCATGGACTTGTCGGTCTGATAACGCCTGGTGAACAAGGGGTCTGGCTAAGTGCCCGGGGTGGGGCCAGCAGGTTGACCCACCATCCTTGGACCTGGAGTGCAGAGGGGCCGTGTCTCCGGATATATAAACAGTACAGGCTGTTGCGGTGGTGGTCACTTCGCGTACTGCTAGGAGCCTGGACTACGGCTTAATTATGGCATCCAGACCTGAAACCGAGAAGACCCCATCTCGATCCTCCAAAGGTGCCCGTTAGGTCCAGGCTAACAAGCTGGACCGCTATACGACGACTAAGGGGTCCCCACAGGACTTGAAGAAATTGTAGGACTCCAGGAAGGAATTGCTTGGCCAGGTGGCAGAACCGACGCTCCTCGATGTTATGGCGGCTATAGATGGGGTTAAGACATCCCTTGGACAGAAGATGGAGTCGCTTGAACATAAGCTGGATACAGTCACCATCGAGGTTAACCTTATCCAGGAAGATCTCACCAAAATAAGTGAGAAGGTCAAGTCCCTTGACATCAAAACAGCGAGTCTGACGGACGACATGGCCTCATTGCAGCTGGAAATGCGAGAGCTCAGGCGGGCTGGGGAGCTTGCCAGCTGGAAGCTTGACGACTACGAAGGGAGGGCTCGGAGAAACAACATCCGGATAGTGGGAGTTCCCAAGAAGGCAGAAGGACTGGCCCCTGATCTATTCGTGGAGGATCTTGTTCTCAATCACCTTCAGCCAAAAGGTATGAGTCATTTCTTTACCGTTGAAAGGGCGCATAGAGTCCCAGGCAGAAAGCCGCGGGCGGGGGCTCCCCCACGTCCGCTTATTGCGAGAGTGCTGAACTTCCGGGATCGAGATGCTATCCTGCAGGCCTCCAGGTCGGGGGGGCTCAGAGGTTCGAGAATGCTGATCTCTCCTTTTACCCCGATTTCACGCAGACTGTCCAGAAACAACGCCAGAGCTTCCTGGGCATTAGGAGGAGACTCTAGGAGAGGGGTGTGAAATACGCTATGATGTATTCGCCCGACTGCGGATTGAGCTTCATTGGAAACTCTGGTTCTTTGACAATCCTGACATTGCCCCAGACTGGTTGGACGCTCACCCTGGGCTGTAGCCTGAGACGCCCGGGCACCATGGGGGGGTGAAGTGTTGGAGCAGGAACAGAAATGAATCTCGGAGAAGGTACACGGGGTGCCCAATACGTATGTCCTTTTTATGGCTATGGGAGATTTGCGTAATTATTGCACGGGTGTTATGGGTGGTAGAGTGGGGGTGGGGGTATGTCCTTCGGAGCTGTCTTCCTCCTCACGACTACCTTTAGTTAGTTGATTAGTTAGAGTATTGGGCGACAGGCACACTGCAAGTTGGGGTCAGGCGCAAGCCAGGAGCAAGGGTGCAGGGTGGAGGGTGGGGGGTTGGGGATGTTTTTTCTTTATGTATGGTTGTATTTTTAGTGTGATCGTGGTTTTTTTGTTGTTATTTTTTAAGCTCAGGTGACAATATTGTTGTGCTCTGTTTTCAGCGTGGGTCCGATGGCGCTGAATAATGTAGGGTCGGGGATGAGAGTGTTGAGATGGAATGTGAATGGCTTGGGTGACAAGATCAAGAGGGGGATGGTTAGTCAACTTATTAGGCGGCACTCCCCAGATGTGATTTTACTGCAAGAGACACATTTAGTTGGAAATAAGTGCATGGCCCTCCACCGGGGAGGATACCGATTAGTGGTGCATGCTGGCTTCACTACTGGCCCCTGAGGTACTGGTATCCTAGTCAAGAATTCGTTCCCCTTATCGGTACAGGCCACGTGGGTTGACCAACGGGGCAGGTATGCCGGTATCTCCGGTCAGGTTGGGGGCCAGACGTTTACCTTTCTCTCTATCTATTTACCGCCTGGCCTCCAGTCTGAGACCTTTCAGGATTTGAGTATTATATTTCTCATGCTGCCTCTTGGTGGTCTAGTCTTGGGTGGTGATTTTAATTCGGTGCTTGATGGGGAGGTTGATCGGAGTCCACCCCGGGCTCTTGGACAGGCGCAGAGATGAATTTCTAGATACGTTGGGACTGGTGGATAGTTGGCGAGTATGTAATCCATCGTCGACGCATTACACCCATGTCTCGGCTGCCAACGGCAGCCTGTCTAGGCTTGACTACTTGTTACTCCCGGCTGCGATGGAGTGCATGATCCAAGAAGTGTGATATCTTGGTCGGGGTATCTCTGACCACTCCCCGCTGTGGTTTCCCCTTGCCCTTGCTATCCCAACAGTAGGTAAAGTGGCTCCCATTGGTGCCTGGCAGTTGAAAGAACCTGCTATTAAGAAGGAGATTCTCTGAATGTCAGATCGTTACTTTATGGAGAACGAGGGATCGGTGGATTCGGCGCAGTCCCTCTGGGAAGCGTATAAAATGGTCGCCAGAGGCGAAGTGCTGTCTCTGGTGTCCGGAAAGAAACGGGTGAGCCACGCGGAGGTGGCGCGGAAAAAGGCGGAAGTAATACTCCTCGAGGAGAAGGTAGCTAGGTCACCCACGCCTGCTGGGCTTCATTTGTTGCAACTTCGAGAGGAAGAGTATAAGAACTTAGTCCGGAATAGAGCTGTGGCTCACCACAACGCTGTCCAGAGCCATATGTATGAACATGGGGATAAAGCGGGTAAGCTGATCGCATGGCTCGAGCACGGAGAACGCGCGTCTAGGCTAGTACCTGATTTAGCTTAGTTGCTAAATTGCGTTACTGTGACTTGTATGCCCCACCTCTTTCGAATGTAACCAGCTGCCACTAGGTTTAAACGTAATTTAAAACTCCAAAGGACCTCCAAAAAGACGCAAGCGTGTTTGTTCAGAAAAGCATACCAAAGGATGCTCTAAACAAATAGGGCAGAACAATGCGCACCATTGTGCTTGGCCTTACTATTTGCATGGCAGGTGGGTTTTTAATCTGGCTTTCTTCATTCGTGTGAGGCCAGTTCACTTCTACGGCTTGATTATAAACTGAAGAAGGAGGACCCATTAGTTAGATATGCTCATTTCTCACACTTTGGCACAGCATATATTGCCTTTGCATTCATGGAGAATACTTGGCATGTGCATGATTCGTTACCCAGACTCCTAAACCGGGAGGGGGAGTTCAGGGGATGGTTCAAAAACTCCAGCTAGAGAGATAAAAAACTCCAGGGGCCTCATTTATGAGGCCGTGCTTCACCTTTACGCCACCGGTGGGTCACTTTTTGCGACGCACCAGTGGGACTTGTTTCGCCATAATTACAAAGTGACGCATCTAGGTAGATGCGTCACTTTGTAAACCCCTGTGCCACATTATACCTGCGCCAGATATAATGTATTCAAGGGGTGGGTTTTGACGCAAGAAAGAGTCATAGAAGTGACGCAGTGAAATCTATTAGATTTCACTGTGCCATTTCTTGGCCACTAATGCGTCAAAATCTTACGCCTGCCTCATGGTAGGCGTAAGACTGACGCAGGCACTAACAGCATGGTGTTGTAAATGAATCTCAGACCCTAGTATAAATTTCCCAATTCATGCCCTTATATAGGTATACTTTATCATTCCCTTATATAGGCATAGAAATCATTACCATATTTGGCCTAAACCATACAGCCCAAATAGGGCATGGATACGTTCACTAAGCTCCAAGAATTAACAACGTTTTCTTGGAAAAACCCACCTTCAGCAGCTTGGGACTTCCCCCTGCTTGAAAATTCAAGTCAAGTCAAACAAGCTTTATTCGACGATTGTCATAAAAGCAACTGTACATATAAATACAAGTTTAGATAAAATTATACATATTTACATTTAAAATCAAAATCCATTACATATTTAAAATCAAATTATAATACATTAGATAAGGGTTTTTAGATTGGGACCATGAATACATATTAATCTTATAGCCTTCTACTTCTGATAGTCCACACCCAACCCCAGAATTTTGCCACAGCTATATAAACTGTTGTGTCTGTGCAGGAACGAATTATTCTAACTGCCACCGATCCCCTGTCGGTGCCCATTAATATGCACATTGGGCGTAGCCAAATTCTCCGGGGCGCAACGTACTCGGGACATTCAAATAGTAGATGGCCAATGGTTTCAGAGAGCGCTGAGCAAGATGGACAAGCGGCCTTGGCTCCCCCGGACCATCTACTGGTAAACACCCCGACCGGTAAACTCCCAATTCTCAGTTGAAAGTAAAGTTTGCGATCTAAGTGTTTTAGGATAACGTCCCAGAAGGCTTCCAATTTTGGCGCTTCTTTAATGTCCATAAACAATCCGGTCAAGGACCCTGGATCAATAGACCTAAAGGTCCTGGAGACCACAAGCTGCCAATACAGTTCTTTAAGAACCTTCTTAGGAGGGAACCTTACATTTGTTGGATCTTCCCACAGATCCGGTAAACCCAAATCAATCAAGAGGCCCCGGATATGCCCTAGCCACTTGATTTAATGGGAGATGTCACTTCTAATTATATCCAGCAGGCCCCTTGAGAAGGTTTCTAATTCTGGGGTGATCCAAATTCTCCTCCAGTATAAAACTGGTACAGAGATGCAATAAGCGCTATTGGGGACATCCCCAGATCATAGAAGAGAGGATTTAGAGGGGTACTCTGTGGTAATTTTATTAGGTTCCTAAGAAAGGAATTTTCAGAGACTGACATCCCCCTAAGATTTTCAGTTCCCCAAATTTCAACCCAGTATAAAGTGGAACTAACCACTTTACCCTTGTAGACTGCCAATACCGGCGATATTGGTTTAGTGAGGGACTTAGAGTGCTCCTGGCTCAGGGCCCCAGAAAGCTTCCTATGTTTTAGAGTGGCCAGCTCAATTTGATGTTTCCAGTACAAATTGTGCTGAATACAAACACCCAAATAGGTAAAAGCTTGGACCCTTTCCAAAATACGCTTATTCATGATCACGCCACCCTTAAAAGATTTAGAAGCATTAAAAGTCATAAACTTTGATTTCTGCACGTTTACTTCTAGGCCCCGTGCGGTACAGAATTCTTCAAAGAGCCGCAAACCCTTTTGAAGCCCGCTAGGAGTTTTTGCTACTAAAAGACAATCGTCTGCAAACAATAAAATAGGAACTTTTGCTCCATCAAGGATCGGTGCATCAATATTATTGTCAATTAATATTTTAGCCACGTCATTAATGTATAAAGAAAATAGAGTTGGCACCAGGACACAGCCCTGGCGTACTCCCGTTTCCACTGGGAACTGCTCCGTGTCACTCCCAGGACTCCCCCACCTGATCTGTGCATAGTTTTGTTCGTGAAGTCTTTTTACCAGAGGCCCAGGCAAACCCATGTCACTGAGGACATTCCATAGCGTGGAACCTGGAACCAGGTCGAATGCCGCTCTTAGGTCTATAAATGCGGCATATAAACTACCGTGTCCAATTATCACGGTCTTCCAGTACAGCATAGCAAAATGAAGCACCTGGTCGACTGTGCTAATTGAGGTTCTGAACCCAGCCTGCAAATGGGATAAGATCTTATTATCCCGTTCCCAGTCAAGTATTTTGTTTAAAATCAGCCTACCAAATATTTTTTGAGAGGTGTCAATGAGGCTGATTGGTCGGTAATTTCCTGGCTGGGACCTGTCCCCTTTTTTAAACACAGGTATGATTTCAGCCCCGTTCCAAGAACGAGGAATGGGGGCTCCCCTGGCAACCATATTTGACAGAAGGAGTATATAACAAGCCCAAGAATTCTTATCCTGCAGAAATAGATCTGCGGGTATACCATTGATACCTGGTGCTCTACCAGGGACCACTAGATCTAAAGCACACTGAATGTCTTTCTGGGTAAAGAGATCTTCCAAGCAAGGTTCAAAGGGGACTTCCACGGTTGATTTCGTATCCTCCCCTTAGCATATTGTGGCTGGAAGTGTGCTGCCCACTTTTCTTGAGGGACCCAATTCTGCGGTTTATCCGGGTTGCCATCCACGCCCCACTTATAGACATTCCAGAATCTTTGCTTGTCTTTGTGGGATCCTGCCTCCTTAAGGTCATTCCACCTTTTCTCATCCCAATCACGTTTAGCTCTGGGGACAGCATTTTTATAAATCAACCTGGCCACCCTTATATTCTCAGCTGACTCAATTTTGATAGCTCTTCCCAGGTCAAGGCGGGCCTTCCTGCATTCACCCGAGTACCAACGTGGTGCCTCAGGGGTGCGGGAACCATTCCGCCCGCAGGGCTTAATAAAGAGACTTTTTAGTTCACCAAAGAAAACCTCGTGAATCATAGTTCCTTCTTCTAATTTTAAAAGATTTTTGTCTACTTTAATTAGCAACCCTAAATCTAGTGTTGCCTGGGCAAGCTTGCCGGTTATAAAATCCACATTCTCTTTATATAATGAAACTTTGGACCATCGGACGTGTCGCATATCATTAGATATCACAATATCTGGGGAGGGAGTAGGAACCATCTCAGCCCCAGGGTGGTCGGGAGATTCCCAATAGGTGAGGTTCATGCACAATGGATTGTGATCACTCTCAAACCTATCTATAATTAGCATGTCTTGGAGATATCTCCATAGGCCCAGGTTAAGCAAGATATAATCTATTCTACTCTTGCGAGTGCCACTCTTAAATGTAAATGCCCCGGCCTTGTCACCTGTTGCCCTTCCATTAGTTACTATTAAACCTTTATTTAAACAAAGAGAATTCATTTGGACCACTACATCGGACCATTTGCTAATCGGTTCAAGATCCAATTTTGGAATCCCCCACTCCCTATCCTCCTCGTCAGATACATCCCAAATTCCATTCAAAAGAGGTTCAAAATTAACATTAAAATCCCCCCGACAATTATATTACAGGGGAAATGGCGACTTTCAAGTAATTCTTCCAGAAGCAATAAGACCTCAGATTTTCTACCCTCAGTGCTTCTCGCATATACATTATAAACATAGACTGGTACAAGATTTGGGAACTTAAGTCTTAGTACCTGCAAATCCCTATGGTTGGTGGGTATGGTTTTTATTTCCACCCTAAGATCCTGTCTTATCCATATCGTTAGCCCTCCAACTGGTCGGCCCCTCCCTCCTTTCTCTGCAGGGATACTATAATTTAAATAACCAGGGAGATGTAGTTGGTCCATCGATCCGGTTTCTTGAAATAAGCATATTTCATATTCCCTGATAAATAGTACCCACTCAGGTGACTCTAGTTTAGACTTCAAGTCAGCTATATTTGCGTGAATTTTAAGTTCTCCTAGAACTCCCGGCGTTTTCCAAGAAATGAGCCTTTGAGTGACGTTATGAAGTCCAAACATGCGTCAAACTCGGCACCTTCAAGTTATAATATGCCTTGATTTGCCTAAACAAACACACAGTGGTTTGGAGCAGATCGACTATCTACTTGCCCGACGTCCTGCAGCAGCAAGTCCCGAAGGAAGCCGACCCTCCAGCAGATGCACTGCGAGACTCTGTCATTTCTCCTGCCGAAAAATCCAGCTCCAGTGTTTCCAGGCTACCCTTGCGGGTATCTGGGAAATCGAGTCCCGAGAACGAGATACAAGACCTCCTTCATTCTAGAACAAAGGTACGGAGCTGATTAGACCTCTTTGAGAATTATCCGAATCAGATTCCTGGCAGAGAACTCCAAAAACTTAAGCTACTCCTCTTATACTCCCTCCCTCTTACCAGACTTAGGTTAGGTACACCGGGGTAGGCGTATTTAGAAGCACCTGTTGAGTATTTTAGTCATCCTTTTATCGTTGTATGTATTTTATACATTTTATGCACTTTATGGCTTAGAAACCATACCATGCTTTTACAGTTTTACTTAATAATACTGTTCGTATTATAATGCATTGTACTTCATAGTAAGATTTACTATTGTAGCAGTTCATTTTCAATGCTTGAGAAAGAAGACTGTTCAATAAATATCTTTTTATTGAAAACGCCTGTCTCTCTATTTTTTTGCACCTCTGGTGAAACTAAGTATGCACCATTGACTAAGTGAAATAGTTATCTATTGTTTCCGCAACTCTAGAGATTTGATTTCTTATTCTTGGGAAACAAAGTTGCCATGTTTTAAGCGGTTGTCAGAAACTAATCCCTTCTTGTTTATTCGAGAAAGTTTCTAGTGACCTCTGAGCTAGCTGGCACTCACAATTAAGTCTAACATAACCAGTAGAGACCTAGTAGACCTCAGTCCTACGTCAAAGCTACAGGATATAATATTCCAATGCGCAGAGCCTATTGGGAATATAGGAACTACACTATATGGCGCCCAACGTTTGGTAAGGCGATAATTTAAAGCTAGATACTAGAGTAACTCAGTTGTGCTTTTCACACAGACCCCTCTTTCCCTTAAAAACTCCAATAGATGTCTGAAGTGGGTGAATATCCGCCAAAACTTAGTAGGACGAGAATCCTAAGTATTAGTTTTTGGTTTATTCAACGTTGAAGAATACAGTGTTCCAAAATATTGTGCACCTAATCTTTGTTTCCTTGAAAATTGTTCTGCAGAACTTTTAGTAAATAAAAATGTCGGAGAGTGACGACGAAAGGGAGAGAGCTAGAATAGCAGCTCAAGCAGTCTTAGATGACACAACTCTCCAACAAAATGACCCGGATGCTATATTCATCCCGGCAAATATAAGGAAAACCATAACTATAAAACCTATAGAAAATGGGGTATCATCGAGAGGTGATAAGGTTATATTTGTGATAGAGGAACATGAATATCTGCAGACAGAGGTATTCTATTCATGGATTACTTTTCCACAAGCAAATCCAGTAACACGGGAGTTCCACTATTACAAAGTAGAGGAACCTCCAGCGGAATACGTTCCTTTCGAGGACGTTGAAATTCAACTAACTTACCAAGAGCATCAGCTCTGGTTTAATGGTTCCCTAAAACATCAAAATCACATTACCAGGCTCGGTCCACTTGGTAGACCAGGAGCTACATGGCCGGTTCTAGCCAGCTATATACCACATCCTGACATTGAAGAAATGTCAGATAGAGACCTTTTAGCTCAGCTAAAACAATTAATAAAAATACATAGACAATTGGTTCAATATGTCATGAGGACGTTGTAGGAAGGTGGATATCTGACTATGGTTACCCCCAAACTTTTTGCCTGGTGTTTAGCTGGTTTTTGACTTAGTTGGCCTGGGATCCTGCTATTCAGGGCCCCAGGCTGATTGCTCTCTCCTTAAAATGGACTCCATGTACCTTAGGTGCATAACACAATTGGAATTGGTTCACCTTATAGGCCCCTGTAACAGTGTACCATAGGTACCCAGGGCATAGGTGTAGCCAAGGCCTGCCAGGGGCTGCAGCATGTATTGTGCCACCCCTGGCCTGGCCTCCATATTTGACACAACTGGCTGATCACTCAGCTGGGGTAAGTTGGTGTAATCACCTCTTACTTAGGTACAGTATGCCTGTGCCTAACCCTAAACTGGACACATATGTTCCTATCAGCCACTCCTATGGAAGGCCTCATCAATCCTGGAGGCAGAGTGCTTGGAAATATGTGAGATGGTGCTCTAGCATGAGCTGAGCCTGTCTGCAGCTGTCGGGAACCACTCCCTAAGCTGTTCCGGGATATTGCCATACCATATACTCTTAAGTGCATTATAATCCTCGCGGTTATATGCTATCTTTGGTTTGGCTTTATCAAAACATGTCGAGTAAGGTGTCATACGAATTGGAATACTATCCCCTCGCCAATTCTGGCGACGGGGATAGCATTCCACCCTTCTAGAGGGACACGACATGTGTGTAGCCTTAACCCCGGTTAAAGTTAAACAGAGCCTCAGCATCACAAAATGGATGCTGCCACCACAGACACATGTCTGACCTCCTGCTGCTGGGAGTCCTTCCAGCGAGGAGGGCCTGGACAAAGGGTTTCCTGCCTGGGGAGGTGCGAGCACCACCCCAGACAGGGTTTTGTGTATTGGGTAGGACAGGGCTGAATAGATTGAGACATGCCTGGGGCACACAAGGTGTCCCTGTGCATAAGCCAGCCCAAACCGGTTCTGGGGCTTTCCAGCCCCAGTCCTGGCGAGGAGCTGGACAAAGGAGAGGGGGTGTAACCACCCCCCTTCCTGGTCCCACCCATAGGGGAGGGACCTAGTAGGTGATCCACCCCTCAGATGGGAATAAGAGAGGGAGCAGTGCCATTGCACAGCAGATCATCCCGAAATCAACTTAAAACTAAGAAGAAGACTGGACTTCGACATTCTGCTGCACAGAAGACTGAAGAAGAATCTCCCTTGTGGCCAAGGAGTGACCACCCTGTGAACACAGGTACCAACCAGCAATTCGACGTCTGCTTTGCCGCCGCCTCCCGCCGGAGACCGAGCCCAGAGCCCGACAAGAACCAGACTCCCAGACCTCTCAGAGCCCGATCCACAGTCCCTGCGAAGAAGGGACCCGTGGAGGCACCGAGTGACGTGGGACCGGACCTCTTGGAAGACACTCGTAAAGCTGACTGCGCAGCTTCTGAGGCATCCTCGACGTTGTGCTTTGGGGACTGAGAACCCCCACCACCGAGCAGCCCTTGCACCGAAGATCAGCCCCCCAGCATCTCCACGATCTGCGTGGGGCCCTTTTGCACCGTGCCACTCGACGCGCCATCCCGGCCACTAGCCACGTGGTCAGCGGCCATCTTGGCGACGAACCCAAAGATTTAAACAGCAGGTCTGGTTGCTCCAGACCTACCCAAGCTCCTGTGAAAAGGAGCACCCGCTCTGACCTTGCTGGTCCGAGTGAACAGCATCTTTCGACTTCTGCGTGGCTTGCATTTGCCAAGGCCTGTTTGCTCCGATCAGGTCGCCGACACCGCCAACAGCGAGAAGCCTACGTGGGACAGCTCGTGACCGACTCCTGGACGTCCTCGACCCCGGGTATCCACGTGGCTGCAGAAAGAAGCTACCCGACAACGCCTGTTTGCACCCGACATCGCCTGGTTCCACTCTGGTTCCAGGGCAGTCACTGGCTAGTGACTTTGAACACTGTCCCCTCTGCTTTCAGGTCTTCAACTCTTCTGATCCACCCTTGGATCCACCGGAACTCTTCTTATCGAGCCGCCTGCAGCATCTTCAGCTCCAAGCACCATCGACCAGCGTGACGAAACCCGACACATCTTCGACCCTGTGCACCCGCTTCCTGTGGGTGAGGTAACTCAGCTCCGCCGGTGCTCCTGCACTGGTACACATCCCAAGGGCCTGTGTTTTAAGTTTCAGCTCCGTAGGTCACTCGGAAGGTTCCTAACTTTCTAACTTTGTGCTTTTTACGCACCATAGACTTTGTATTGAGAAGTGCGTGCACTTTGAACACTGCACCCGAGTCCCGTGGGCCTTTCCCGACTTAGTTAATTCCAGTCTCGAATAGCTCCAGCGATTCCCAAGGCCCTAGGCCTCTTCACTTTCCTTTAGGTATCCCTTATACCACTAATTTAGTATATGGTTTAGGTGGCCCCTAGGGCTCATCCATATTGTGCAACTTTTGTGTATTTTAAACTGTCTTGTGATTTTACGCTTGTGCTTCTGTGCTCATAAAGAGTCCAGGGGATTTTAATAGTTAATAAATCAATATATATTTTCAATATATATCTGTGTGGTGTCCCTTTCATTTGGTATTCAAGGGGGTTGTGTATGGTATAACAGCTGGCTTCACATGCCTTTCAGAGTTTAGCCTAAGACTGCTTTGTCCACGTTACCACTAGGATAACTGGTCTACAAGGTTGAATTACAACCATCATCATAAGGGTTGCTTGGCATGGTACAAAGTGATCACTAGAATTAGTGAGCATTATATACCAGGCCAACTTCTCACATTGGTGAGCAGCGGATTGGGATCTGAGCTTGCTGTTGTTTTACCATTACAATCTTTGAGATTATCATCTGAAAGATCACACAGGTACCTGCTAGGTACATATAAAACAAGACTAGTATACTTAAGTTCTACTGAACTTAGTTGTTGTAGAGCAAAGGGAGTAGCACACCCTAGCTACAACTACTAGATAGGTTTAGTAGGTAAACACCAGTGTAGGTAGATTGCAACACATCCACCCACACTAGAGCAATGTCTGGAACAGAGGGGTCCAGTGGACTTACTCCTGTTGAGAGTGACCCTCCAAGGGCACCATCCCAGTTTGCTATTTTTCCTTTTAAGGAATTAAGACAGCTTTGTGTCTTAAGGGGTCTGAAGACAGGGCCTTCCCCTACTACAGACCACCTAAGAGAGCTCTTGGATCAGTCTGAGGCTCTAAAGACCTCTAAAGCAAACCCCACAGGGAATGCTGAAGGAGGCCATCCTTCAGAGGATGACACTGTAGACACCCCTGCCCCTATCATCCTGGTAGATGAGGAAGCCTCCACCACTGGAGCTCCTCAGGTAGATGTAGAGGAAGAAGAAGAGGAGGAGGAGGTGGAAAGCAGTGAGTCAGATGATGACAGAGATAGTCAGGTGCTGGTCAGTAGACTGAACCAGGCTAACTTAAGTCAACTTGGGAATGAATCAGGTAACAACCCATTCAGACCCTCAGGTGGACTTAACCAGGGCCATAGGAGGAGGAGGCATCACTCAGGTGAATCCAATACCTCCCATGTCTCTAGAGGCTCTCATGGTCACTCCAGAAAGGAGATGACTAGCCCTCAGAGAAGGGAACATGAGGCCAAAATGAGAGAGGCTGAGCTTAGGATCCAGAGGCAAGAGTTAGAGGTTGCCCTGGCTAAGGAGAAACTTGCTAGAGCAAGACAGCCTAGAGAGAGTGGATTAGGATCCACTGGTGGCAGCACTATCCAGAAGGATAAAGACAGGTCCTTTGATACAAGAAACCTGAGTAAGATTGTGCCCCCCTACAAAGCTGGGGATGATATCCATAAATGGATTACTGCAATGGAGAGAGCCTGCATGGTACAGCAGATCCCTCAGGAGCAGTGGGCAGCAATCTTGTGGCTCTCCTTTGAAGGTAGAGGCAGAGACAGACTCCTCACAGTTAGTGATGAGGATTCTAGAAACTACATGGTCCTGAAGAGTGCTCTGATTGATGGGTTAGGCTTAACCACTGAACAGTACAGGTTAATGTTCAGAGATACCCAGAAGACACAGACTCAGGACTGGTCTGAATTTGTTGAATGTGCCACTAAGGCTCTGGAGGGCTGGTTGCTGGGAAGTAAGGTTACTGACTATACAGGATTGTATAATTTAATTATGAGAGAGCAAATCTTAAGTAATTGTCAAAATCAGCTTCTACATCAGCACCTGGTTGACTCTGATCTGACCTCCCCACAAGAATTGGGTAGGAGGGCAGACAAATGGGTCAGAACCAGGATCAGGCCTAAGAACCAGGGTGGTGACCAAAAGAAAGAGACTACCAAGCCTCAAGAGAAGGGTGGGGATAAAAGTAAGGAAAAGACTTCCCCAGGGCCCCAAAACTCCAAGAATGGGGGTGGGTCCCAAGACACTTCTACATCCCAGAAAAAGCCTTATTGTCATACCTGTAAACAGGTGGGGCATTACAAAACAGATAGCTGTTGTCCCAAGAATGGCAATAAGGAGAATATACCTCCAGGTAAGGCTCCAACACCTCCTGTCAATGTTAGCAGTGGTCCCCCAGGTGGTGGGAGCACCCCCAAGAATTTGGGTGGGTTTACTTTTGGAGGACAGGTGGACTCTGGCCTATCCAGGTCCCCTAACTCAGATACTCTTGTCTATGAGACTGGCATGGGGTTTGCCAATTTCACTGCTTGCCCAAACACTTTGAGCAAGTATAGACAGGAGCCCCTCATCAATGGCTTGAAAGTTGAGGCCTTCAGAGACACAGGGGCTAGCATCACCATGGTGGCTGAATGTCTAGTCCCCTCAAGGCAACTTTTACCTGATGCCAAATATCAGGTGACAAACATTGATGGCATAGAATCCAATCATCCCATGGCAGTAGTCAATCTTAGCTGGGGAGGTGTCACTGGCCCAAAGAGAGTGGCAGTGTCAGCAAACTTGCCTGTAGATTGCCTACTGGGTAATGATTTGGAAATCTCAGCCTGGGCTGAGGTTGAACAGCAAACCCATTCTAGAATGGTAAATCTCCATGGAAAGGTTAGTGGGGCTGTAATGGCTACAGCCCCAATTCAAGATGTCCTTCCTGAAAAGGTTGGGAGGGCTGAGCAAACCTCAGCCCCATCTTTAGATAACTTCCCTCCTGGAAAGAGTAGCAGGGCTGTACTAGTAACAGCCCATACCCAAACTGAGTCTCCTCCTGAAAAGGTTGGTGGGGCTGTGATGGCCACAGCCCAAACTCAAACTGATACATGGGTAGTGAAGCCTGAAATGATGGATCACTCCACCCAAACAGAGAGCATTGAGGAGGAAGAGAAATCTCCCTCCCACCAGACTTTAGGAAAGGATCAGCCTCCTCAGGGAACTGACCTTACCCCTGATGAAGGAACTGTCCCAGAGGTTGTTAGGCCTTGCCTAACAGAGCCTCTGATGGCAGTGGACCCTTCTCAGGTGGGACCCAGTCTGGAGCAGGTAACCTGCCCCTCTCTACCTTGCCTTACTCAGCCCAGGGCTGCAGAGGACAAGAAGGACAGTGAGACCCAAAGGCCCCCCTGTCAAATAAAGCACCCCCATCCACAGATTAGGGGCACCGAAACTAGTAGCCCTAGTGAGGTGCAAACTTTAAAAACTCCTGAGGGATCCCCCTTAAAAGTAGTTAGGGACCTCCCCCAGATGGATATTGTTGGGCACAGCCAAACCTGGGACCCTAAGGGCCCAAACCTGAACTGTCCCTTCAGTAAGCCAAACAGAGGGACTCAGCCTCCAGCTTTAGGTAGCCAGAGGTTGACCCTGAGAGCACAGTGCAACTCAGTCAAAGAAAGAAAGGCACACATGGTGGAGAGTGATTGGAGGAAGCTGAGCCCTACAGAGGAAACTCACTTCAGTACTCCATCTCAACACCAGCCTTTGACTTTGCAAAGACACACCACAGGTAGAGATTCCCTATGGTGGAGACCCTCAGATACCCTTAGGGTGAGGGATTGCTTAGTGGACCATGAGACAGGGGGTTACCAAGCCAGAGCTGGTACTTCCTTATATGGCCACTTAGGCAATATAGGCTTACCTGGTCAAGGATAGCCTTATCTCCTTTCGTTTGGGGGGGGGTTATGTAGGAAGGTGGATATCTGACTATGGTTACCCCCAAACTTTTTGCCTGGTGTTTAGCTGGTTTTTGACTTAGTTGGCCTGGGATCCTGCTATTCAGGGCCCCAGGCTGATTGCTCTCTCCTTAAAATGGACTCCATGTACCTTAGGTGCATAACACAATTGGAATTGGTTCACCTTATAGGCCCCTGTAACAGTGTACCATAGGTACCCAGGGCATAGGTGTAGCCAAGGCCTGCCAGGGGCTGCAGCATGTATTGTGCCACCCCTGGCCTGGCCTCCATATTTGACACAACTGGCTGATCACTCAGCTGGGGTAAGTTGGTGTAATCACCTCTTACTTAGGTACAGTATGCCTGTGCCTAACCCTAAACTGGACACATATGTTCCTATCAGCCACTCCTATGGAAGGCCTCATCAATCCTGGAGGCAGAGTGCTTGGAAATATGTGAGATGGTGCTCTAGCATGAGCTGAGCCTGTCTGCAGCTGTCGGGAACCACTCCCTAAGCTGTTCCGGGATATTGCCATACCATATACTCTTAAGTGCATTATAATCCTCGCGGTTATATGCTATCTTTGGTTTGGCTTTATCAAAACATGTCGAGTAAGGTGTCATACGAATTGGAATACTATCCCCTCGCCAATTCTGGCGACGGGGATAGCATTCCACCCTTCTAGAGGGACACGACATGTGTGTAGCCTTAACCCCGGTTAAAGTTAAACAGAGCCTCAGCATCACAAAATGGATGCTGCCACCACAGACACATGTCTGACCTCCTGCTGCTGGGAGTCCTTCCAGCGAGGAGGGCCTGGACAAAGGGTTTCCTGCCTGGGGAGGTGCGAGCACCACCCCAGACAGGGTTTTGTGTATTGGGTAGGACAGGGCTGAATAGATTGAGACATGCCTGGGGCACACAAGGTGTCCCTGTGCATAAGCCAGCCCAAACCGGTTCTGGGGCTTTCCAGCCCCAGTCCTGGCGAGGAGCTGGACAAAGGAGAGGGGGTGTAACCACCCCCCTTCCTGGTCCCACCCATAGGGGAGGGACCTAGTAGGTGATCCACCCCTCAGATGGGAATAAGAGAGGGAGCAGTGCCATTGCACAGCAGATCATCCCGAAATCAACTTAAAACTAAGAAGAAGACTGGACTTCGACATTCTGCTGCACAGAAGACTGAAGAAGAATCTCCCTTGTGGCCAAGGAGTGACCACCCTGTGAACACAGGTACCAACCAGCAATTCGACGTCTGCTTTGCCGCCGCCTCCCGCCGGAGACCGAGCCCAGAGCCCGACAAGAACCAGACTCCCAGACCTCTCAGAGCCCGATCCACAGTCCCTGCGAAGAAGGGACCCGTGGAGGCACCGAGTGACGTGGGACCGGACCTCTTGGAAGACACTCGTAAAGCTGACTGCGCAGCTTCTGAGGCATCCTCGACGTTGTGCTTTGGGGACTGAGAACCCCCACCACCGAGCAGCCCTTGCACCGAAGATCAGCCCCCCAGCATCTCCACGATCTGCGTGGGGCCCTTTTGCACCGTGCCACTCGACGCGCCATCCCGGCCACTAGCCACGTGGTCAGCGGCCATCTTGGCGACGAACCCAAAGATTTAAACAGCAGGTCTGGTTGCTCCAGACCTACCCAAGCTCCTGTGAAAAGGAGCACCCGCTCTGACCTTGCTGGTCCGAGTGAACAGCATCTTTCGACTTCTGCGTGGCTTGCATTTGCCAAGGCCTGTTTGCTCCGATCAGGTCGCCGACACCGCCAACAGCGAGAAGCCTACGTGGGACAGCTCGTGACCGACTCCTGGACGTCCTCGACCCCGGGTATCCACGTGGCTGCAGAAAGAAGCTACCCGACAACGCCTGTTTGCACCCGACATCGCCTGGTTCCACTCTGGTTCCAGGGCAGTCACTGGCTAGTGACTTTGAACACTGTCCCCTCTGCTTTCAGGTCTTCAACTCTTCTGATCCACCCTTGGATCCACCGGAACTCTTCTTATCGAGCCGCCTGCAGCATCTTCAGCTCCAAGCACCATCGACCAGCGTGACGAAACCCGACACATCTTCGACCCTGTGCACCCGCTTCCTGTGGGTGAGGTAACTCAGCTCCGCCGGTGCTCCTGCACTGGTACACATCCCAAGGGCCTGTGTTTTAAGTTTCAGCTCCGTAGGTCACTCGGAAGGTTCCTAACTTTCTAACTTTGTGCTTTTTACGCACCATAGACTTTGTATTGAGAAGTGCGTGCACTTTGAACACTGCACCCGAGTCCCGTGGGCCTTTCCCGACTTAGTTAATTCCAGTCTCGAATAGCTCCAGCGATTCCCAAGGCCCTAGGCCTCTTCACTTTCCTTTAGGTATCCCTTATACCACTAATTTAGTATATGGTTTAGGTGGCCCCTAGGGCTCATCCATATTGTGCAACTTTTGTGTATTTTAAACTGTCTTGTGATTTTACGCTTGTGCTTCTGTGCTCATAAAGAGTCCAGGGGATTTTAATAGTTAATAAATCAATATATATTTTCAATATATATCTGTGTGGTGTCCCTTTCATTTGGTATTCAAGGGGGTTGTGTATGGTATAACAGCTGGCTTCACATGCCTTTCAGAGTTTAGCCTAAGACTGCTTTGTCCACGTTACCACTAGGATAACTGGTCTACAAGGTTGAATTACAACCATCATCATAAGGGTTGCTTGGCATGGTACAAAGTGATCACTAGAATTAGTGAGCATTATATACCAGGCCAACTTCTCACAGACGTTAACAGTCCAACCAGCGATAAAAATTCCACAACACACCCCGTACCAGGGGAACACAAACAAAATTACACCACAGACTATACAGTCAGTCATTGGCACGTTACCCGCCAAATTCAGTTTTGGTTAGCACAAAAAATCACTCAAATAGAGGCAGTATTCCCAGATAGTACACCTCATGAAAAACACAGAATTTTGACAATCTGTTTACCAATTGGGATTGCAACGCATGTGGAGGACTGTGCCACTTGGGGTACAGTCTTTGCTTCAATCTACACACCGTCCATGGCGGTAATACCAGACGTTCTGAGACAAATTCAGAATGAATATGGCCCAAAACCAGCCTTAAATCTAGGTATGAAATTACTGAAAGATTTCAAACAGGTCTCAGCTATATTATTAGCTAACATTAGAGGTGAAGCAGCATCCGTGGCAATCCGCCAGAAGTTAAAAGAAACAGATATAGCAGACCAACCTTATGAGCTTGCCAGAATTATTGAAAAATCATATGAAGAATTAGTTAGAGGTAGTTTGGGTGGAAAACCATTGAAGCCCCAACTAACTGAAAATCCTGAAAAAACATTTATTAAGAATAATCTCACTACTCCAAAGAAGAAGTGGGAGAGTAATAAACAAACTCTTCCTTGAGAAAAATATTCTCAACCCAGAGGAAGTTCTCCCCAACAAAGAGACAAGTCTCCCAAAAGGGAGCCCTCTGAAAAGAGATATAATCTTAGGAATAGGGATAGTTTGAACAAACCTGATAGATGTCAAGATAATGATACACGTCCCCCTCAATCTTTTCAGACTTCCTCGCAGAAATCGGAAAGAAGAGGACGGTCAGAACACAAGGAAGAACGCGTCAAGTCCAAAGACAAGGAACCCAATCACCAAAGTAAAAAAGCTCAGTTTCCAAAAAGAAGGTAGCAAGCATAAAAGTCAGACATGCCGAGGATCTTGAGGACAACTCAAGAACGGTGAGTGGGCTCAGACAATGCTAGACAGCGCAGCAGAAGTAACCATAGTTCGCAAGATCCTGAAGGATCATCTGGAGACAGTGGACTTAAATGAATGCATTCAGGTTGAAACTGCAGACACCAGGGTTAGTATACCCCATAAGTTAAATGAAGTAACACTCCGGATGGAAAGGGAAATAACTAGAAAAATAAGAGCACTCTTTTGGGAGAAGCTCTCTAAGGACTATGACATTCTTCTAGCTGAACAAGACTTGCCACCTGAATTTGTCAGGGAGTGCCCACATGGCAAAGAGATAATAATGCCAGCCTTCTCTAATCACATTTCAATTCATAAAAAATATACATATGCCAGAAAATGGGCAGTAGCCCAAGCCCCAGCATTATATAAAAATCACTCAGGATGGGATGAGGATTCTCCTCACCATAAAATCCAGTTAAAAAACCAGCCCACTGCACAAAGGCAGTACCCGGTTAAGCAAGAAGCTAAAAAACAGGTCAGGGAGATTTTAAATCAACTTGAATACCAAGGGGTGATTGAAACATGCATCTCATCTATGAACAATCCTTTGTTTCCTGTATCCAAACCAGACAATTCATATTGTCTAGTATTGGATTACTGACACTTAAACTCTTGTTGCAAAACATTTGCAGTACAAAACTCACACAGTGCAGCACTGATGAATAACATTGTGCGCAAAAAATATAAAACGACATTAGATATTTCAAATGGATTTTTCTGTCAAAATATTGCATCAGAAAGCAGGCATTTGACCTCTTTCTCAATTTTGGGGACACAGCGAAAATTTTGTTGTCTCCCACAAGGATTCAAGAATAGCCCAGGGTTATTTTCAGCAAGAGTAACGGAGGTACTCCAAACGTACGATGATGAGGCATTATCTTATGTCGATGACATCTATCTTACAGATGACGACTTGGACAAGCACTTGAAAAGAGTGAACACCATAATACTTGGGTTCGCTTCTGAGGGGTATAAATTCAATTTTAAAAAATCAAGAATTGCCCACCTAAATGTCATATTCTTGGGATATGAGTTGTCAAGTGAAGGCAAAAGCCTAGCAGCAAACTTTCCAGAGAAATGTGGGCTGCTCCAACCTCCAAAGACGCTGAAAAACCTACAATCAATTCTAGGTTTCCTGAATTTTGGAAGAACTTACGTTCTGAATTACGCAGAGAGGGTTAAACCTCTCTACGAATTAATCAAACCTGATTTTAAACCAACACATTGGACTCAAACACACACAGAAATTTTGCGTTCAGTCCAAACAGACATGTTAGCAAAAACTAAACTATACACACGCGAAAACGTGCGCAACCTTTTAATCCGAGTCATCCCAGGAAGATGCAGATTTACATACCTAACCTTTAATGAAGGAGAAACTGTACCAATAGCATACAAATCACACTTGTACACACAAGCAGAAATGAAGTTCACTTCTACAGAGAAAATTCTGACAGCGGTTCAAACTGCTGTAGCAAAAGAGAGAGCTCTCGTACAGGGTAAACGCATAATGATCCTTACACCTGTACCTGCCTTAGAGGCAGTACAAGAGCAAGCATTCCTAATTCGAAAGCTCTACATCCGAGATGGGTACAATGGGTTAACTCTCTTGCTGCAACAGACGTTCAATACCTTTTTGACCCTAGTCTAAAGACACAAGAATTTCTCCAATATGAACACGAATGTCCTCTGCCGATCTAAATTCTTCCTCTTGAACATTATGGCTGTACAATATATTCAGATGGATCAGCACTGCCCGCAATTGGGGGTAAACAAGCCTATACTGCTGCGTGCGCGATTGTTAAATTGTCGCTGGCGCGAAGGCAAATTTAGACCTATGGTCACAAAAACTCAATCACTCGGAGACTGTACAGCTCAGCGAGCTGAACTACAGGCTTTCAAGATGGCGCTTAAAAATACCGATCGCGAATTCCCCACACTCATAGTGTGCAATTCGTATTACTGCGTCCAATCTTACAATGAGTATCTGCATAACTGGGTTCAAAACGGATTGAAAGACGCTAAAGGTGGCACAATCAAGCATAACTTGCTTTGGGAACAAGTAGCTCTTTTGCAGAAAGAACTACAAAAGACTCACGTGATACATACACTGAGTCATCAGCGTGATGGCGTTCACGTTGTAGGGAATTCATTGGCTGATAAAGCCACGAAGTCAGCTGTGCATGCGGCTTCCATAGCTACAATTAAACGCTCAAAAAGATCGATAGATGGTGAAACGCTATTAGCAGTAAAAGCCTCAATGGATGGCAATCATGCAGCGTTACCTCTAAACTATCCACTCGGAAATACATACATAATTGATGCAAACTCTGTTCCTTTTGCCTAAATCCCTGGAGTGGGGGACAGAGTAATTCCAAACAGGAAGCAGAGAATTTTCTTGATTCAAGAGGCGCACATGGGAAAGGGTCTTAGACATCAAGGGATCTTGAAATCTCTAATAGAGTTAGAAAAAATGTACTGGTGGCCGAGACTGGGAGTTGATGTATACAATTTCGCAATTAATTGCCCAGACTGTAACAGAGATCGCAGTAATGAACCGCCACAGACACCTGACTACAGAGTTGCCAGCCAGATACAAACACCTCTGGTAGACAGCATTAGGCTATCTACCCGTAGGCGTCCCTACAGACAAATACGGCCTCACAACTACTAGGACGAGATTTATTTGGTTATGACCCCAGCGCTCGGCTGACGCCAGAACTGTTATAAAGGATTTGCGAGTCTTTATTGGCACATATGCAATAGGCACGCTACATTCTGATCAGGGTCCTGCGTTTAGCTCTCGAGCTTACAAAGAGGCCATGGTTAGTTTGGGTGTTGCATTGCGGTATTTTAGTCCCTTCCATCCTGAGGGTAATGCGGTAGTGGAAAGAAAAAAACGTGACATAAAGCAATCCATAACAGCAAAGTTATTAGGTTCAGGTGATGGGTGGGTCAAACATCTAATAAGTGTCCAACGTAGCCTTAACAATCTGCCAAGAAATTCTCTTGGGGGAATCACTCCTTATGAGCTACTATTTGTTACTGGAATGATAATCGAGGATCTCGATTGTCAGACTTCAGTGGTAAAACAGAAACCCTTTGAAGTCAAAGATCGGTTGGCTGTCTTACAGGACTTCAATGAAACAAGAATAAATCTGAGTAACACAACACAAAAGCCAACAGCCACTGAAGATAAACCACCTGTCCCAGCAAGACCTGTCTGTATTCCAAAGATTGGGCATCTAGTCAGGGAAAAGATAGCGGTGAAGAAGGAATTTGGGCCTTCTTACAGAAAAGCAGTACCTGTCTTAGCAATCCAAGGAAGAAGATCAGTAGTGCTACCGCCCCTTGCTGGTAAAAAGGAGAACAGAGTTGTGTCCATGGACCTGGTAAAACTACAACATGTGGCCAATAATAAATAGTAGGCCAAGTGGACTCCCAAGATGTAGCAGACAGACAAATCTTGCTACAATCCAAGAGGTTAAACTGAAAGACTTATCACCTTTGATAAACCAACAGTAATAAAAGAAGGACTATGCAACAAAGCAATCGAACTCGTGCCTCTTGAGACCCAAATATCTGTTCGACCAGAAACACTAGTCTACAATGATGTAGCACCTGAATACACTAACATGAAAAAAGAGAAATCAGTTCCAGCGATTTCAACAAACCCCGATGCCATTCAAACAATTGACAGAACTGCATCTGGATATTTAATCAAATTTGATAACTTTTCTGAGGATCCAGGTGAACCTGAAGATACAACAACAAAGAAAACTCTGAAAGAAAAAACAAGAGAACTTTTTGATGAACTTGAAAAAATATATCTGGTTTCACCATGGACTGGGTTTTGGATTGGTTTAGGTGCATTTTTCCTCCTGCTCTGGCTAATATTGGTTTTAAACCTGGGACAAATGATAGATGGACAATACAGTACAATGGACACAGCAAGTCAGAAAATCAACTTGGTCCTAAAACCACACAAATCATCACATGTTGAAAAAAGAGAACTGTCATCAGTAAACATCACAGCCATCCCTATACCAGGAGGTATAGTTTGGGATAGAACTGATTATGATATCTATGGCCCGGTAGAGATGCTGAGGATTCCACATCAGTTCAAGGTTTCTGTGAATGACTTTGTAACACCCAGCAGATTCTCTGATGATTGGGACTTTGAGACAATTAATAATATGATGTCAGATTTAGAAATGTCTGCGAAATATACTAAACATGACTATTTAGAAGGGTCATCAGACTATGAACAAATGTATTGTTTTAACCATTTTGGTCATCACTATTTGCACAAATCTGCAAGCCCGAGAAATGTTTTATGTATAATCAATGGGAACATTGTCCAACACCACAAAAAGGCAGCTCTAAAACATTTTATGAAATGTTTCCTTAATTTTCAGGGTTTAATGGTGCAGATCCAGAAACGTTTTATTTCAAAAATGTAAATAAGACAGGATTGAAAACAATGTTGACTAATACCAAACAAATTTATTCTGCAAACTTTTATGCTAAGTTGTCCACATTGCGTTACGATTTTTGGAAAGACAACATCGAGACAAAAACCATCTGGGGCACAAAAGAATGGCAGGTGCAAAGTCTGGAAGCTTTATTCAGAACCTGCATTATACCTGAACAAATAATGTTTTTAAATGACACTGTGCAACAAACCTCTTATCTTGGCATAGCAAAAATAAAAGATTTAAATAAACCGTCTATACCAAAGCCCATACCTGAAAATAACAAAACAACAGAAGGGGAGATAGACGTACAATATGTTTTCAAATTGAACAGAACTAGTCCTAATTGGAAAAAATGGTAAATCTGGCCCGCAGACACCAATAACTGTCAATATAGATTCCTGAACAAAACACAGGGTTTAATTCTTAACAGGCCAGATCCAAGATACTCCCAGAGACAACATCCAGGGATAGTAACAACATATAGTTTAGGGAAACTATGCCTTGAATGGCTGAAAACTTCTACACTTCCAGAAATTAAACAACATTTGACTTTACTTAAAGAAAGCAATGATTTGCGAGATTTCTTATTGGGACCTCGCAAACCACGGCAAAAACGTTTCATATACACCGGTATATATGCTGTGTACAACGAGGCTTGGAAAATAACACAATTAGAAACTGCAGAAAGAATACGAGAAATTGATCGTATTAACTTGGAGAAAGCTCTCTCTGTAGTTGACAATGGGTTAACTGCTCTGTCCTCCCGAATATATTCATTGGACAGCATTGTATCCTCTGCAATTGACATAATGGAACAAGACTTGCTAATGTTACAACATGGCCAGTCTCAATTACGTTCTATAATGCAGCTAGGCTGGACATTACAAAATCTGCGTTCAGGCTACGTGCCATGGAGGCTTATCAACACAACGTCATTGTTTACTGGGTTTAACCTTACAGATAAACAAATCTCTATGGCACAAAGAGGGGCAGACTATACGGTGCTGAGCATTGAAAAACTGGAAAGATTACCATTGACAGTTTCTGAGAAACCTGTAATTGAATGGATAATTCATGACACCATCATGATTCCAGTGACGATTTTCCAGTTTCAGTATTGTCTACAGCATATACCAGAAGGCCTATATGAAAGGTTTGGTAAAGAATGCATTAAGTCAACATGGACTTTACCATATACACACAGTTGTTGTAATAAGGGGAAAAAAGTATTCCTTAGTGGGAAAAATTGTAATAATTCACTAAGTGGTACACTTCTGTGTCAGGGTATTAATTTACACGGATCCTGCGATGGTTCTGCAAATAATCTTTCATGCCACCTGCAGGGTAATCCCTCCACACTGATAGAACCCGTTTTCAGGCAGCTATCCAATGGCCGTTACGTTATATTAAATGATCACAGCTGCTGTGGCATGGTGCCAGAAAAAGTTTATCTGGTTACTGTGTCATCCATGGTCACTTGTATGCAAGTATTGTATCCAGCTCGCAAGTCAGACAGTCAGACGGCAATATGGCCTTCATTGAATATCTCTTCAATACGAATTGATACTTTAAGCAGACTAAAGTCTATTCTTTTGCAAAAATCTGTCTGTGCCACTGACATCATCAAAAGAAACGTATGATCTGCAAGTTGCAAGGACATCTGCAGAGATACATGCATTATTATCAACAAACTGCCCTGTACATTTCGCAGAAATATTAAGTCAAATCTTAAACATGTCTGATACCAGTGGCATCGCACATGTATTTAAGACGATTTTTTCGGAACTGTTAGCACCATTTAAAGTTTTCCCAAATTTTGTGCACTCTGTGTTCGGCGGCCTGCCTCTCATCTTGGGACTCGTAGCAGGAATACTATTTTTATTTCTTCTGCTCTGATATGGCAAGTCCAGTAACCGGCGATACCCAGAACCTCATGGAACAGACGGTCCGTGCCCAGAGGTATTGTGAGAGGATAAACCAGATTCTTGGCTTGGCTCGTTTAAGAGATCTGAATACGACATGGCTTCTCTCGTTCAGACCAATCTAGCAAGATTGCATCTTACCTGTTCTACGATGCCTGCTTTGCGGAGAGGAATGCATGTTAGACATTTGTCTTACACTCCCATCAGTCCTGCCATCGGATGTTGATGCCTTGCTAGGTCCTGTAACGGCTCATGCATTGTGTTGCCCCCAACGGCTATAGATCCTGATGACGGCATTCATTGAGATCTCACCAGTAAGTCTAACTGAGGGTGAGGTACGAGAAACACCAGGCACATAGGTACTATCTGATATGACCATTGCTAACGTGGCAACAAGTGCTGACGGCAATGCTTCTCATCTATGCACATTTGATCTGCTGGATCAAGTGGTTCCACTTTCACCTACTGTGGTAGACAATTTCTTTGCCAGCCTAGACGACTTGATGTTTTCTCCTGACACCGAGAATAACTTTTGAAATTCGGCCTTCATTTTTTCAAAATAATGATTTTTAACATTTGGAACTATATTTCCACAACAAAGTTGTAGTTTTTCTCTCTTTCCAAAACATTGAATTTTTGGCACAGACTAATCTGCTTAAAGTAGAACTATTCTTAAAGAACAAGTCATCTTTGAAAACTGACTAAAATAATTATTTAGGCCTCATCCCTAATAATAGTAAGTTACTATGACATGTTCTGTTATGAAATGATCTCAAATTTTTTCTTCTGTATTTAAGAGACATTATCATAAATGTAATCTCATGATTCTTTTTCAATTTGCATAAATTAGACTAAAGACTGTATGCTTAGAAATGTTTCCTTTAAGTATATTGTGTACTGTAGAAAATGCAAAAAAAAAAACATTCTGCATACCCAGTTCAAATGCATATTCTTTGTATTGGGGTGGGATTGTAAACACTAGTTTTAGATATTTTCAGTGCTTGCTTGGTTAGCATTATTGAACTTAATATCCGTGGAGTGGGTGTTGTAAATGAATCTCGGACCCTAGTATAAATTTCCAGATTCATGCCCTTATATAGGTATACTTTATCATTCCCTTATATAGGCATAGAAACCATTACCATATTTGGCCTAAACCATAAAGCCCAAATACTGCATGGATACTTCCACTAAGCTCCAAGAATTAACAATGTTTTCTTGGAAAAACCCGTCTTCAGCAGCTCGGGACTTCCCCCTGCTTGAATATTAAGTTCTCTTAGAACTTCCAGCGTTTTCCAAGAAATGAGCCTTTGAGTGACGTTATTAAGTCCAAACATACGTCAAACTCTGCACCTTCACAGTATAAATATGCCTTAATTTGCATAAACAAACACACAGTGGTTTGGAGCAGATCGACTATCTACTTGCCCGACGCCCTGCAGCAGCAAGTGCCGAAGGAAGCCGACCCTCCAGCAGAAACACTGTGAGACTCCTGCTGAGAAATCCAGCTCCAGTGTTTCCAGTCTACCCTTGCGGGTATCTGGGAAATCGAGTCCGAGAACAAGATACAAGACCTCCTTCATTCTAGAACAAAGGTACGGAGCTGATTAGATCTCTTAGAGAATTATCGGAATCAGATTTCTGGCAGAGAACTCCAAAAACTTAAGCTACTCCTCTTATACTCCCTCCCTCTTACCAGACTTAGGTTAGGTACACCGGGTTAGGCGTACTTAGAAGCACCAGTTGAGTATTTTAGTCATCCTTTTATCGTTGTATGTATTTTATGTATTTTATACATTTTATGCACTTTATCGCTTAGAAACCATATCATGCTTTTACAGTACTACTTTATAATACTGTTCATATTATATGCATTGTACTTCATAATAAGCTTTACTATTGTAGCAGTTCATTTTCAATGCTTGAGAAAGAAGACTGTTCAATATATATCTTTTTATTGAAAACACCTGTCTCTCTATTTCTCTTGCACCTCTGGTGAAACTAAGCATGCACGGTTGACTGAGTAAAATAGTTATCTATTGTTTCCGCGACTCTAGAGATTTGATTTCCTATTCTTGGGAAACAAAGTGGTCATGTTTTATGCGGTTGTCAGAAACTAATCCCTTCTTGTTTATTCGAGAAAGTTTCTAGTGACCTCTGAGCTAGCTGGCACTCAGAATTAAGTCTCATATAACCGGTAGAGACCTTGTAGACCTCAGCCCTACGTCTAAGCTACAGGATATATTATTCCAATGCGCAGAGCCTTTTGGGAATACAGGAACTACACTACAGTGGGACATGCTCATGTGAAAGTACACATTGCTGGAGTTGCGTCACTTTTGTGACACACTCCAGCAATGCGTCACTTTTGCCCCTACAGATACGTCAGAAATACTGACTAATCTGTAAATCCTTGCGACATGATGCGTCATACTGTAAATATGTCACATCGTTAGTGTCGCAGGGAGAGCGCAGTGACAAGTGACGCATCGCTGTTTTCACGCAGCGATGCGTCACTTTTCATAAATGAGGGCCCTAAAGTTTACATCCTGGAGGAAATTGCTGATGTTTAGGTGAGTTATAAAGAATCCCCAGTAATGCTCTGTTTTGGGGATGGGAGTCAGAATGATTAAACCATGCAGAATTGTACAATTGAACATTTGCATATTTATTTCTCCTCAGGTAAAATATTTCCTCAGTTCATACCTTCTTTTCTTCCCATTTATATCAAAGATGTTTTGTCCCTCCAATGGAAAGGAACCACCTTATTCCTTTCATTAGTTTAGCAGGATGTACATTTCCATGGTGGATAAACTGACAAAATGCATGTGAGTTTACAATACATTTTAAAAGACCACTTACTCACCTGGAGACATTAAACCAACCTGTAACCTTGAATTTATTTTGGAATTACAAACCGCATGTCTGAGAGCCCTATATGTTTGAGAATTTGATCAATGCTGTTCACTTATACCCAGATCCAGTCTGTGCATATGCACTTTTGATTCAGGCTATTCATTTGCAATCTTGACCCATTCTTTATATATGTAACTTTCCATCAAGCTTTGACACGTTCTATATTTTCTATATAAAATCTTAGCTGCCTAGCTGCACTCTTGATTCACTCTGCATTTTCAGCTTAGATTCAGGCTTTGTATTAGCACTTTTGATTTAGGCTCCATATTTTCTCTCTTGATTACATCTGCAACCTCTACCTTGTCCATTTCAACCCGTGCCACTGTTCCCGCGACCCCTGGCGTGACAGGATTCAAAGGCAGAGCCAAGAATAGAAGGCAAACAGGTCCTAATGAATCCAGTTTACTTTCTGCAATCTGCAGTCACTCTGCCCACAGTCTTTCTGATCTAATGCCTTAACTGCTGAGGCTTTCCCAATTTGCTGAACCATTATTTAGCTATTTTGGGTAGTTCACACTTTGGCCTCCATAAATATTCTTCCACATATTGTATCCACCACAAATTTACGTCATTTTTCCCCAACATCTTGGGAATTAAAATTGTACACATGGTTTGAGAATACCCTTGGAGGGGATCTATGAAATATCCAAAATATAGATAGATTTTGAGTTTTGGGGAAAAATAGTAAACATGTGCTCCACAATAAAAAACGTCTGTTTTTCTTTAAAAATTGAATCAATGAAAAATTTGCTGTGCTAAAGTCACCATCTTGCCGGCTTTCAGAAAATGCATAGCTGAATCAATATATATTTTTTTTTTACTACCAAGTTGGCATTTTTCAAAGAGGTAGTCCATTTTTCCCAATGTTTGTGCTTTCAATCTACTTCCAGTTTGCAGAGGAAACTGGTATGAAACGAAATTATAAAATTATGGAAAATAGATGCAATAATGAATTTAGCAAGGGGCCATTTATATAGATCCCTTAAGGTCTTCTTACAGAAAAAACAGTTGAAACAAAAAAATTGGAAAAATGAGTAGGAAAAACCAGCCATTTCTGCCATTTTCAATCATAGGTTTTTGTCACACTAGGCGATTTACAAAAGTAATACAACATTACATCTGCTAGACCCTTCTGGTTACGGTGATATATAGGGTTTGGAGGTTGCTCAAGAAACCGAGGCAACCATCTGTGAGAAAATGTTGCCCAACCAGCTCATTTTAGGCCTACCTTGGCTCACCGAACATAATCCGACCATCGATTGGGCTAAGAGGACTATTTTGATGAATTCAGAGTATTGCCTGGCACATTGCCATTAATTTGACTCCAAACCTACTGTGGAGGTATCTTTATCAAAGTGTTTAGCTAGTTCTGTTCAGTCAATCTGTTTGATGGAGACACAAGAAATTCCCAGTGAATATTTAGACCTGGCAGCAGTATTTGATGAAAAGGAGGCCAATAAATTGCCTCTGCATCAAGATTACGATTGTAAAATCGAGCTTGAGCCAGGGGCCTCTCTACCATGCAGTCGAATCTACGCTCTCTCTGAAAAAGAAAATCAGTATCTCAAGGAATATTTAGACCAGTACCTCTCTAATGGCTTTATTCGTCCTTCGCAGTCCCCAGTTTCTTCTCCTCTCTTCTTTATCTCTAAGAAGGATGGGAGTTTAAGAACTTGCATCGATTACAGGGCCCTAAATTCTGTCACCAAGAACAATAGATATTCTTTGCCTTTGATATCGGAACTGATGGATCAAGTTAAGGGAGCGCAGATCTATACAAAACTAGATTTGAGAGGGGCCTATCATTTGGTCCGGATGGCGGAAGGTGAGGATTGGAAGACGGCTTTTCGAACAAGATTTGGATTGTTTGAATACCAGGTCATGCCTTTTGGATTATGCAACGCTCCTGCTGCTTTTCAACATTTTGTGAATGATGTTTTAATAGAATATTCGGATCGTTTTGTGGTTGTCTACATTGATGACATTCTTATTTTCTCAGAAAATCTGAAGGAACACATTCAGCATGTTCAATTCCAGTAAAGTAGAATTTTTGGGATTTGTTTTGTCATCGGAAGGAGTGGCAATGGATGAAGCTAAGGTAAAGACAATTCGGGATTGGCCGACTCCGCAAAATGTGAAACAAGTGCAGAGGTTTATTGGCTTTGGCAATTTTTACAGGCGCTTTATTGAAGGTTTTTCTGAGAAGGTTTCTCCTTTAACTGGCTTGTCTCGGAAAGGAGTGGCATTTGATTGCACCCCTGCTACTGAGGAGGCATTTTCTGAATTAAAGAAGGTTTTTACCTCTGTGCCAGTACTCTTGCGTCCTAATCCAGAGGAATCTTTCTTTGTTGAGGCTGATGCTTCCAATTTGGCTATTGGAGGAATTCGGTCACAAAAAAATAAGGCTACAGGTCAGCTTCATCCAGTTGCTTATCGGTCTCATAAACTGACTCCAGCCGAGTTGAATTATTCCATTGCCGATAAGGAGCTACTGGCGGTCAAGGATGCCTTTTTAGGAATGGAGGCATTACTTGTTGGGTGCTCGGCATGTAGTTACGGTCTTCACAGATCATCGCAATATTCAGTTTTTAAAATCAGCTCGGACCTTGACTCCAACACAATTGCGTTGGTCATTGTTTTTTGCTGATTATGATTTTGTGTTGACGTACGGGCCTGGAGCTGCCAATGGTAAAGTGGATGACTTATCCCGTTTGGATGATGGGGAAGTTGCTCCGATACTGGGAAAAGAACTGATAATTCCAAAAGAAAAGATAATCAGTGTAATCTTGTTTCCAGATTTTGAACAAAGGTTGAATCAGGTTCTTCAGCCTTTTAATCTCACTGAATGGGCAGAGCAAGATCAGGATCGTGAAGTTATTGATGGTCGACCTTATTTTAAAGGCAAGCTATTCATCCCTACTGAAGAACTACAAAGTTTAATTATTCGACATTTCCATGATGACTTGTTAGCGGGACAGAAGAGAATGAAGAAGACTTTGGAATTGGTGCAACGAGAATTCTGGTGGCCGACTATGGAAGCTCAGGTGGGACAACATGTGGCCTCTTGTGAGCAGTGTTTTAAGGGAAAACCAGTTAGAATGGCTCCACAAGGTTTTTTACTGCCCTTGCCTCCGGCTCCATAACCGTGGCATACGGTTTCCATGGATTTCATAGTGGAACTTCCCTCCAGTCAGGGGTTTTCCGTCATTTGGATGGTGGTGGATCATTTCACTAAGATGAGTCATTTTGTCCCCTGAAATCAATTCCTAATGCTACCCAGTTATCTTCTTTATTCACACAACATGTAGTCAGAGCACATGGCATTCCTAAGGTGGTCATTTCAGATTGGGGTCCTCAGTTTGTTTCTCATTTTTGGAGATCCTTTTTGAAAAGATTAGATGTAGACTCGCGGTTGTCTTCCAGTTTTCATCCAGAAACTGACGGCCAAACGGAAAGGGTAAATCAGGAGCTTGAGCAGTATTTACGCCTGTTTTTAATGGATCATGAGGGGGAGTGGCCCACCTTAATCTGGGCAGCTGAATTTGCTTAAAATAATGCTGTACATACATCTACTGGTTTCTCCCCTTTCTATTTAAATTCAGGTCGACATCCAAACACCTTTGTGGGCAGACAAGAGAGTAATGTTCCGGCTGTGGAGGGTGTGGTGCAAGAGTTACAAGAGGCATATCGGCAAGCTACAAACAATTTAATTAAGGCTAAGGTTTCCTATAAGAAACAGGCAGGTAAAAAGAGACGTTCTACCCCAATTTATGAACCAGGGGTAGAAGTCTGGTTATCCACTCGCAATTTGCGTTTAAAGGGAAATCGGAAGTTTCAACCTAAATTTATTGGTCCCTTTCAAGTAGAGAAGATGGTAAACCTAGTGAGTGTGAAGATTCGGTTACCTCCGAGCTTAAGGATTCACTCAGTGTTTCATGTGTCCTTGTTGAGAAAGAGTCCACCTAATTTGAGAAGAAGTGGTCCTCCTAAGTCAATTCCGGTGCAGTCTGAAGAGGAGTTTGAGGTTAAGAGAATAGTGGATTCTAAGCTGAAGAAAGGGAAACTGTTCTATCTGGTGGATTGGAAAGGTTATGGGCCAGAGGAGAGGACTTGGGAGCCAAAAAGTAATCTGAAGGCTTCTTGTTTGATTAGAGAATTCCATCAAAGGCATTCATTGAAACCAAAGGAGATGGGAGGGAGAGTTTTGATGGGGGGTACTGTTAGGACTGGTCCTGCAAATTCCTCTGTAGAGCTGAAGTTCCTCCCAGTGGGTTGTAGGGGGTCTCTTGGCCGCTATTTTCATTCTGGCTGGCGGCTCTCTAATGGTTGGACCTCATGGGCCTCATTTATGAAAAGTGACGCATCGCTGCGAGAAAACAGCGATGCGTCACTTTTCATTGCGACCTCCTTGCGACCCCAATGATGCGTCATATTTATAATATGACGCATCATTGCGCAAGGAATTACAGATACGTCAATATTTCTGACGTATCTGCAAGCGCAAAAGTGACGCATTGCTGGAGTGTGTCACAAAAGTGACGCAACTCCAGCAGTGCGTCCTTTCACATGGGGAAAGCCCCATGTGAAAGGGCTTGCGTCAGTCTTATGCCTGCAGTGAGTCAGGCGCAAGATTTTGATGCAACAGCATCCTAAAAGTGACGCAGTGAAATCTCATAGATTTCACTGCATCACTATTACGAGGCTTTTTGTGGGGGAACGCCCCCTCTGCATACATTATACCTGACGCAGGTATAATGTAGCGCAGGGGTTTACAAAGTGACGCATCTGCTTAGATGCGTTACTTTTTAAATAGTGCTCAACAGGAGGCATGTTTTACGCCGCCGATGCGTCACAAAATGTGAGGCCCCATGCCTTTTGGCCAAACAAGTGAATTCGAGTCGGCGGAATTTCAAGATGGCTGCCGGTGCTGCTTCCAGGGTTAGCGGTGTAGTCAATGACCCGCTTTTCCAGCGCAGCTATGCTCGCGGTTTGAATCGCGGCAAACTGCGCACTTCGTCTGGTGATTTCTGAGGGAAGGTCGCGTTATTCCAGTGGCTCTCTCAGTTCCTGCATTTTTCAAGTTTAGTGAGTACCGGCACCCAGTACCATTTCCCGGTCATTTCCAGTGAATAGCGGTAAGTGTTTTTGGCAAAGAATTACACTGTGGAAGAAGAATTCCGCAAGTGTGGAAGTCAGTCTGAACTTCTCCACATAATTGAATTCTCTTTAAGTAATATGGAAACTGTTGGCCCATCTGACAAGGCTTAAGGAGTTCAACCAATAGAGACTTTTGAACATATAAACTAATTGTACAGTTCTTGACAAGATAAGAAGGAGTTTTGTGATATGAAGTAATATTACAGAACTCAGCAAATAAGGACAGTCAAGTACAGAATATACTAGCAAGCCAGAGCTTCATGATCTTCAAGTAGGTGAAGTTATATATACATGTATATATAGAAATACTTACCAACAACTCAGCGTAGCTGAAAGGACATCATCTCAAACCTTGCAGAGATTTTCGTCGTATCTGCCTATAGGAATAAAGAAGAGAAAAAGGCTTAGAGTCAACAGCCAGGTACAGGGAATCATTGGGCAGAAGGGAGAATTGGAAAGATAGTAAGAAATTAATGTAATCCCTAATCTGTACTGTTTGTTTAGTCAGGATAAACAACTGAGTGGCGAAGCAAGACAAGACAGCATACAAAAGAGACAGATAGCCACATTGCTTAGACAGGAAATTATTTCTAGAAGAAAGTTTATTGATAGAATTTAATTGTTACAGAAATTGCTAAGGTTGCTCTTTTACAGGATGTACTAAGCAACATTGTAGCAGTACCGTCCATTAAGCAGAAGAAGACGTGGCGTGTCTCTTTCTCTCCCAATCCCCTTTCCCCTATTTTGTTGCTAGAGTTTCTATAACCCTGGTAACGGAGTTTGGGAATTGTGGAACTGTCATCTGCTCCTGCGGAAATCATCGATTCTGGTTTGGTACTTGACAAACACGCTCCACACAACACCGCTAATAATACTCACTCCTCCTTTCCCCACTGTCCTCACCGTGCATCGCTAGACTCCATCCTCTCCAGGTCTCGATCATTAGGGCCCTACCTGGGGACTTTTTGGCTCAGGGCTTTTTAGATTGTGTTCAGTATTCTCCCCTTGCTTCATGTGCAAATCATCTGACTCTGCTATCAATGGAAAGGGCCTGGGTCCATATGTTAAGCTCTGCTCCAGTGTCGGTTTTCTGATGGTTCTCTTTAGCAGCATGAAAATGTAAAGAGGAGTAAAATGTCATACATCCGTTGAACTTACAATGTAGCACACGAAAGGCTACACAAGAACCCAAGTCAACAACCAATTGAAGGTTAGTCAAATTTATTACAAATTCAAAAAAAGTTTGTCATATATGAATCTTAGTATAAGAGTATGAAAATGAAGGGGAAACAGGAGAGATCCAAGCCTTTGGAAGATATTCAATTGTAGCAGCATTAAAAGGACAATAAGTTCTATGATGATTATGCAAGAAATGAGAAGAACAAAAGATCAGGCAAAAGAAAGGGGTGCCCTTGTTGCACTCTGGCAATAGCCACACACCACCCCACCCCAACCCAAAAGGTTCAAACCAGTCTTTCTGCCCCCGCCAGCACTTCTCTAGAATGTAGCATTTAGTTTGATCTATTCCTACTCTAACTGTAGAGATGGCGTCCCTAAATTAACATGCAAGCAAAAGGTTTGCAAGAGGAATAGGGGTCAGTGGCTCAAGCCTTCCCCACAAGCAAGGAAAAGAGCAAGATGGTACTCAGGTGCTCTCAGTAAGGAAGGCAAACAGGAATGGGGTTGCTGTCAATCTTTACAATGCATCATATCCTCAAAGTTATATTCAGAAAAGGTCCCATAGCGCCTTCTTCACATGTACTTTATAGCAGGTTCAATGACAGAAGATTTTCATGACATCAACTCTTTTCACTGCATTCTCCATGTAAGCTCCTCTGTAGCAGTTTGTCCTTGATCTTCTTTCCTTCTCCCTTGTTAAAACACCTCCCTCTACCTTATCTCCTGTAGGCCAAGCTAACGGTAACTCCTTCATTCCGCAACTTATATAATGGAACAATACCCCTCCTCTTCACTAGCAGACATTGTCCACCTAAAATGAACACACGGAACAGAAAGCATTCTATGAAACTCACCTGAGAATTTAAACATCAGTTTCAGAAACAAGGACATTACAAAAGGTACTGCAGATTCAGGCCAATGACTTAGGATAATATAATGAATTCACCATGATATGTACGTTAGGAATTAACGTGCAATAGGAATACTTCCCATAACTACATTAAAACGTGTCTAGCAACTACATCATTAGCCTAAGAAGCATTCAAAACCCAGTTGATACATCACTGGCTCACATCACTTATAAGGCCTATAGAAACGGGTGTCATAGGTTACATATATCAGCACATGTTCTATGCATTAATTATGAAGCTTTACATTGGAACGCATCACGGGGCATAATATCAAGAAACAGAGTTAAAATTATCGCCACTTTAGAGGCAGTAAACTGACGCTAAAGCAGCGATAATGGGCTTGATAATATGCCCTTGTCAATTCCCATAGAAGCCCATTGTTGGACATGGCCCTTTTGGCAGGTTCACCCCTAAACTTTTTGCTTTTAAATGTGACCTGATGTTAGTTATTTTTGGCTTCTGCACACTTTAGCACTGTGTCCCAGTGTAAAGTGTGTGCGCCATCTGAGTGCATGTGGTGAGATTGGCCTGCCCTCCCATAGGAATGCATGGGGGATATGTATGTCCATGATAATTTCTGGTGTGAGAGGAGTGCAGGGGCAAGTCTGGTATGTGCGAACTTGGGAGAATAAATGCTGCGCAATGATGTGCACAGATTTATTGTGACTGGTGGAGAAGTGTCACTTTTAGAAGTTGGCATTTCTGTGTGCTTTGAGATGTGAATTGCCTGTCTGGCTTGTGAGTGACAGGGGCTGGCTGGTGTGGTTGGCTCCAGGAGCCAGGATGAGTCTGCCCTGTGGTGAATAGGGGATCTGCATGTAGATGGGGGAGAGGAATTGCACCTGGGACCTGAATAGGGCTGTGCCTTCCCCCACAATGCTGGCTCCACCTCCTGTAGCGTGTCTGATGTCCCTGGCCTGTCCTGTGAATAGGGAGAGGGGCTGAGCAAAGCAAAGTGCTCCAGAACCAGTTTTAACTGGTTCTCCCCTTGCCCTACAGTTTGTGACAAAGGAAATGTGTGTATAAGAAGGGATTGTGACCACATGAAAAATGTTCTCTCTGTGTTCCTGACTTGAGAGGGGGCTGCTGCTGGGCGCCTGGAGGAACTGCCACTAGGGACTGCCTCCCTGCTGGAGGGCCCTGTGAGCTGGCCTGCCTGGGCCCAGTCTTTGCTCCCCCCCTGCATTCCTAAAGAACTTTTCCCTGGACTTTGGGGGACTTTTCAATCCTAGCGCCTTGAAGGCGCTTCATTTTTGGTGCAGAGCGCTTTTCTTGTACCAGGAGCGCCTGGGCTTTGCAGCGCTGAGCTACCTCCTCTACTGAGGGAATCCCGATGTAGGGATTCCCCTGAAAGTACCATTTACCCAGCAGGTGCCCACCCTGCATCTGTGCACTTTGAAATCCGAGTGGGAGCCTACCCTGCATCGGTACCTTGGAGGAGGGTGCCCACCCTGCATTGCGGTATTTGTTTATGCCGCCACTGGTGCCCGTTCATTTTCTACTGTGGGTCCCCACCCTGCATATGGACACTTTTAAAATGAGCAGGAGCCTACCCCGCTTTATGGGAGTTTAGACAGAGAGAGCAGGTGCCCACCCCGCTGCAGGAGAAGATCACCGCCGCAGCCGGGTATTACAGGAAGTCAGGCAATCTTTGCCGAAAAGTAGGCGGGCCTCTCCGCAAGCGGCCAGGAAGTCCGGGAGCCTCGCAGGCTCCCATTGCAAAAGTCCTGGGTCCCAGGAGGGGGCCCGGGTGAAGTGAGTTAAGGCCGGCAAAGGAAGCCCACCTCAGCGCGACTCACGGATCTTCAAGGCGGGACCCCCATAGTGCAGAGGGAGTCCCGCGGGCAGCCTCAGCATAACCAGGAGATGAGGCAGCAGCACCGTGTCCGCCCGAGCCCTGCGACGTGACCGAAGCTCTGCCGGCAGGGGAGAAAGCGGAGGAGTGCTGCCTTATGAGAGCCGGTGAGTGGAGCTTGACGTAGTCTGTGTTAGGGGAGGCAGAGTCAGAGTGACCCCGTCTGGCAGCGGGCCGCTCCAGCGTTGTTGAGCAGTTTCTGGAGTGCTCCACAGTTCTGTAGGGCAGGTTCTGTTCTTGTGGTGGCATAACTGTTTTAGAGACCGGGTGTATTTTGAGTGCCCACCAGGCCCAGTATTTTACTTTTGGGTTAGGTGGTGTGTCGGGGCACATTGTCGGTGCCTGCCCCCCCCCCTGTGGTTGCTCTAAGGACAACAGGGGTGCCCACGCATTCTTCTCCAGTTGCCCCGTTTGGGCAATGGGCAGCTGCAATGTGACTGTGTTGGGGTAAAGAGCCCAGTGGGGCTCACAAGGCACATTGGTGTCAAGGCAAATTTTATCAGTTGGCAGTGGGCAGCTGCAACGTGTGCGCAGTTTGTTAGGACGAGTCCCAGTGAGGGACTAAGGGTGCAGGAGTGCCAGTGCCCACCTTTCTACCTGCACAGCTGCCCAGCAAGTAGTGGACAGCTGCCACGTTTAGTCCCCAAACTCTTGTGCACCTTTGCTTTAGCTGCCTCGGCACCGCGCCCTGACTGTGGTTGGACATAGTGCGTCAGAGCCCTGTGAGAGGCTAGTTGGCCTGGGGACAATTTTCCTGTGTTATGCCCCCGCCTGGGGAGCTGTCAGGGGAAGCGCTCCGTAGGATTCGTTTGATGCTCGTAAGGGTCCACCTCCAGATGTCACCAATACCCTAGGTACATATATAAACAGGGCATTCGAACCATCAGGTGAGGGAAAAAAGGAAGGGGAGGGACCAGCAGGGAAGGAGACCTGAAACAACAAAAGGCAAGCATAAGAACTAACCCTGGGCGAAGAACTACGCTCCGTTTGTGGAGTTTGCGGAGTTTTGGCAACTCCGCGTTCCGCGGAGTTCGCGTAGCTGCCGATAACTCCGCTATCCGGTGCGGAGCGTAGTTGTCGCGCGCTAAATAACATTGTCGCGCGCTAAATAACATTATCGCGTGCGCGGCAATGGCTTACCTTGGTTCTGCATTCGCTTTTTCCCGGTCGCGTCGGCCACCATGTTTGTAAACCCTTCCGTGCAGCTGTGCGAACGCGATAACGTCATTGGAAGCGCGATAAAGCCATAAGGACGCGCAAGTATGTTTGTTGGTAAGATCGAGTTGCCGAACACGCAGAACCTGCAATCTTGCACAGAATAACTCGCGAGCATGTTAAAAGTTAAACCATAATAATAAATTACCATTTTGGTTAGCAAACAAGTGAGAAACCCCTCAAAGTTGTACCTTTGGATGTATTTTTTGGGGGGAAGGAGTCCTCTTTCTGTTTCTACTGTATTTTTGAATATTAAGGAGGAAGGGCTCTGGAGTTTACAACTTCCTGTTCCTGTCCACCAGGCTCCTCCCAGTGCTTTGTCCATGAGGTGGTCACTTTCATTTGGATTTTGAGCTGGCAGGATCACTTTCTGTGTGTGTTGGCTGCATTACTGCTTTTTTTGAATCTTACTGAGGACTTTTGGATTTTGAATTCTCTTTTTCAAGTAAGTTCAGTAATGTATGAGTGAGTATGATGTTGTAGACTTGTGTTTGTTTGATTTAAAATGTTTTAACTACATTATTCATTCCTTGATTTAAATTATTGATGGGTGCCTACTTTTATGAGGTCCCAACTTGTATTTCTTTTTAAATTTCATCCAGGCTACATAGAGAGGTACCCATGGGTAAAATCATAATTCTGTGTTGAAATTTTTATTCAAGTTTGTAAACAAACATCATGGCTGGCATTGGATTATGGTCATCATTATGCAATAGCAATGTCTGCTGTGGAATTTCTGTTTGTGTAATGAAAAAGTTTTTTTATTTTTTTAAGCCAATAGCTGACCCTAGTACTCCATGTAGTTAGTGTGTAGGCATGTTTGAGTTCATTGTAATAACTTTCTGTGGTTGGCCTGGCCATGTGTTGTTGGCGGCCATTTTATGTTTCCCAGCCACTTTGGTCTTGCCATAGGCCTCCAAACTTGTGGCCTACTCTTCCAGTAGGCCAGAGGTACTAGTCATAGGGTCATGAAAGGTAATCAACTGTTTTTCTGGTGTACCTCTAATTAGGAAATCATGGATGGACTGGATTGATTTAGAAAATCTTATGTTCATGTGTGGGGTATGTCAGGTTTCGGGTGTCTGTCAATTTCTGCCATTAGGTAACCCTAGGAATACAGCTCGGGTAGTTTTGGTAACGTCGCGCCGTGTGAGAACGCGACCTTACCTTTTTTGTCTTTTTCGCGCGCTCAATGTACTGGCTCGGGAACGCGATAACGACTTTTTACTCGATTCGCGTTGCCGAACACGCCGATTTTGCATTCTCGCGAACAATATGTCCCGAGTTGCATAAAAGTTCCTCGAAAATGTTTAATGTGTCCCCTGTGCTACCAAAAAGTCCTCATTTTTTGTGTTATTTACTTCTTTGGTTGTAGTTTTGTCTTCCTGGAGCATGGGCCACTCCCAGTTCCTTTCTGTCCTCTATGTAATGATTTCTTGTTTATGGTTGGGGTGACCAATTTGGGGGGTGGTGTCTGGTGTGTTCATTTTGTGAAGCAAAGCATTGTCCCTTTGGCATAGGCATTTATTGTCTGTCCTCTCTTTCTTTTCATGTAGTGGTGAGGGCCATTTTGTGTGTACTTACTTCCTTTGTGATGATTCTGCTATGTTGTTGTTGGTGGGCAGGCTATGTGGTGGCGGCCATTTTGTGGATGCTTCCTTTGTGACTGATTTTGCCATGTGGTGGAGGCCATTTTGGGTGCATCCCCTTTCCATGTTGTCTTTGGGTGTCCCTGTCCTCCTGGCCCTATGGAGGCGGCCATTTTCTGTGTCCTTCCCTGGTCCTCTTCTTTTGCCATAGCCATCCAAGGCTTTTGTAGGTACTACCACTCAAAGCCATAGGTGCATTCAAGTTAATCAACTATTTTTGTGGTGTAACTTTAATTACACCGTGTATGGCTTTGGATTGCTTCACATTTTTTTGTAATGGTGGTACTTTTAGTTTTTTGGTTGCTTGTGTGTAGCTATTATGGCACTCCCTGCCATTAGGTAACCCTAGGAATACAGCTCGGGTAGTTTTGGTAACGTCGCGCCGTGTGAGAACGCGACCTTACCTTTTTTGTCTTTTTCGCGCGCTCAATGTACTGGCTCGGGAACGCGATAACGACTTTTTACTCGATTCGCGTTGCCGAACACGCCGATTTTGCATTCTCGCGAACAATATGTCCCGAGTTGCATAAAAGTTCCTCGAAAATGTTTAATGTGTCCCCTGTGCTACCAAAAAGTCCTCATTTTTTGTGTTATTTACTTCTTTGGTTGTAGCTTTGTCTTCCTGGAGCATGGGCCACTCCCAGTTCCTTTCTGTCCTCTATGTAATGATTTCTTGTTTATGGTTGGGGTGACCAATTTGGGGGGTGGTGTCTGGTGTGTTCATTTTGTGAAGCAAAGCATTGTCCCTTTGGCATAGGCATTTATTGTCTGTCCTCTCTTTCTTTTCATGTAGTGGTGAGGGCCATTTTGTGTGTACTTACTTCCTTTGTGATGATTCTGCTATGTTGTTGTTGGTGGGCAGGCTATGTGGTGGCGGCCATTTTGTGTATGCTTCCTTTGTGACTGATTTTGCCATGTGGTGGAGGCCATTTTGGGTGCATCCCCTTTCCATGTTGTCTTTGGGTGTCCCTGTCCTCCTGGCCCTATGGAGGCGGCCATTTTCTGTGTACTTCCCTGGTCCTCTTCTTTTGCCATAGCCATCCAAGGCTTTTGTAGGTACTACCACTCAAAGCCATAGGTGCATTCAAGTTAATCAACTATTTTTGTGGTGTAACTTTAATTACACCGTGTATGGCTTTGGATTGCTTCACATTTTTTTGTAATGGTGGTACTTTTAGTTTTTTGGTTGCTTGTGTGTAGCTATTATGGCACTCCCTGCCATTAGGTAACCCTAGGAATACAGCTCGGGTAGTTTTGGTAACGTCGCGCCGTGTGAGAACGCGACCTTACCTTTTTTGTCTTTTTCGCGCGCTCAATGTACTGGCTCGGGAACGCGATAACGACTTTTTACTCGATTCGCGTTGCCGAACACGCCGATTTTGCATTCTCGCGAACAATATGTCCCGAGTTGCATAAAAGTTCCTCGAAAATGTTTAATGTGTCCCCTGTGCTACCAAAAAGTCCTCATTTTTTGTGTTATTTACTTCTTTGGTTGTAGCTTTGTCTTCCTGGAGCATGGGCCACTCCCAGTTCCTTTCTGTCCTCTATGTAATGATTTCTTGTTTATGGTTGGGGTGACCAATTTGGGGGGTGGTGTCTGGTGTGTTCATTTTGTGAAGCAAAGCATTGTCCCTTTGGCATAGGCATTTATTGTCTGTCCTCTCTTTCTTTTCATGTAGTGGTGAGGGCCATTTTGTGTGTACTTACTTCCTTTGTGATGATTCTGCTATGTTGTTGTTGGTGGGCAGGCTATGTGGTGGCGGCCATTTTGTGTATGCTTCCTTTGTGACTGATTTTGCCATGTGGTGGAGGCCATTTTGGGTGCATCCCCTTTCCATGTTGTCTTTGGGTGTCCCTGTCCTCCTGGCCCTATGGAGGCGGCCATTTTCTGTGTCCTTCCCTGGTCCTCTTCTTTTGCCATAGCCATCCAAGGCTTTTGTAGGTACTACCACTCAAAGCCATAGGTGCATTCAAGTTAATCAACTATTTTTGTGGTGTAACTTTAATTACACCGTGTATGGCTTTGGATTGCTTCACATTTTTTTGTAATGGTGGTACTTTTAGTTTTTTGGTTGCTTGTGTGTAGCTATTATGGCACTCCCTGCCATTAGGTAACCCTAGGAATACAGCTCGGGTAGTTTTGGTAACGTCGCGCCGTGTGAGAACGCGACCTTACCTTTTTTGTCTTTTTCGCGCGCTCAATGTACTGGCTCGGGAACGCGATAACGACTTTTTACTCGATTCGCGTTGCCGAACACGCCGATTTTGCATTCTCGCGAACAATATGTCCCGAGTTGCATAAAAGTTCCTCGAAAATGTTTAATGTGTCCCCTGTGCTACCAAAAAGTCCTCATTTTTTGTGTTATTTACTTCTTTGGTTGTAGCTTTGTCTTCCTGGACAGGGCATGTGGTGGCGGCCATTTTGTAGGTACTTCCTTTGTGCATTTATCATTGGCCTCCCTGCTTTTGGTCTGATCTGATAGTAGGACAGACTCCCAGAGGTGGTAGTTAGTTACTAGTTAGCGGGGCTGCTTTATGTAGCTGTTTCTATTTGGTCTATTTAATTACCATCATTACGGCATGTGTGTATGCCATTGCATTTCCAAGTTGGTTGTCTGGGCAGGGGGGTAGGTAACTTTTTTGTGTGTGTAATAATTTTATGACTTGTATGTGTTTTTGCCGTGAAGTTTTACAAACTCTTAGCCATGGTGTATTTTGATTTTCCTTGCATTAACCTGTCATGACTCATGTGTAGCAGGCAACCTCCTTTTTCTGTCCATATTGGTATATGATAGGCCTGCTTGACTTTATTATTGGTTATTTCTAGCTGGGAGCTGTGGTGCTCGTACTATTAGTCTTCTTTTTTGTGTTTTATACATTGCCCTGTGTGTCTTTCAATTGTTCATGTGTTGTTGGCTTACTGCTTGTTTGACTGACGTTTTCCGTCTTCTTTGCTTGTAGGTGCACAGAAAAAGACTGAGGAGGTGCTGGCTGTTTTCATCCATCGCCCGTTCAACTGCCAGACGGACGTCCTTCAATTGTACGCCACGTGTGGGGTGTGACTCATCTGACCACACATCTCTGCAATTTGTGCTACTGAGTGCTGCTGTGTGCTGCTGACATCAGAAGAAGATGGGTCCTAAGAGAGCAGTTACCAGGTCCTCCACCACCAAGAAAGTTGCTGAGAAGAAGGTACAGAAAAAGGAAGTGTCACTTAAGGCTGGTATGGACCCCCAAACCTTTTTTGGGCCCCCAAAACGTACGCCTGCAGCAGCGGTGTCCATGGTGCAAGCTGGAGCCAGCACATCCGCATTTGCGGGGGCAAGCCACCAACCCAGGGCCAAGCACATGAGGGTCGAAGAGGTAGCCGACCTAGTGTTACAAAGCAGTGATACTGAGCCTGAACTTAACTTATCGCTGTCTCAAAGTAGCACACAATCCACGCAAGCTGAAAGTGCTGAACAACCGCCGCCAGCAGTAGATGTTCAACAACCACAACCACTTCCCGCAATAGTTGTTGAAAAACCACAACCACCGCCCGCAATAGTTGTTCAACAACAACAACCAAATCCCACAGTAGTAGTTGTTGAAGAACCACAGCACGCTATAGTACTTCCTCAAGAACAACAACCACCGTCTCCGCACGCAATAGTGGAAGTTGTTCCTCCCGATGTCGGGGCAGTTCAGGAAGTAGAGCCTCATTCCGAGCAAGAAGAAGAGGAAGCCACTTCTGGAGGTGATCTACTGTCTTTAAATTTACGAAAGGAAAGGAGGGTTAGTGGCAGTGCATCGAGTTCTTCACATAGCATCCCTTCAGATGACCTTGATAAGGAATGGCATCCACGACGAAGAACTGAGCATTCAAAGGAGAGGCATCAAAAGACCAGGCTGGGAAAAAGGAAGGATCCGTCAAGGCTTGAACTTCCGGAGTTCGATGTAGGTGAACAGGATACTGATGGTGATAAAGACGGGTCTGACACTGACAATGTCATCATCACAAGCGTTATTCCTGGTGCAGAGGATGTAGAGACCAGCATTTTCACCCTATCTAGAAGGGCTGCGATTAGTGATGAGCAGGTAGCACGTGTAACTCCTACACACTCAGCGCCCAAAGTAACACCAGCTCCCATTTTTGCATCAGCGAAGGCCCGGCAGCGTGCGACATCCAGCGCAAGCGCCACCTCAACAGAAGGAGGTAGTGGCAGTACTAGTACTGAACTGTCACATAGGGAAATGCAACAAAAAGGCTCCAGTTCATCCGGGATTGGAAGTGGGTCCTCCTCTTCCTATGGCAGGAGACAAAAGTTTAGCTCCCCAGTCTGGGATTTTTTTACGGTTCACCCACATCAGGAGAACATTGCTATATGCTCCATTTGTCACACCAATGTTAGTCGTGGTAAGATTGGTACAAACTATGGTACTGGAGGCCCAACGACCCATATGAAAAAAACACACACAATTGTATGGGAGAACCACCTTGCAAGCTTACAAAAAGATGTAAGCACTGGTGTTGGTGGGGAGGATACAGTACTACAAGGTCCACTCATGGAAGAAGAGGGAGACGATGACCTTCTATCTGGGAGTGGTACACCAATGAGCCCTGTCGCCAGCACTGGAGTGGTGCAGTCCAAATCCTCAGCATCAGCAACTTCTCAGTGGCACCAGAGTCAGCCGGAGACACCAAGGGCAAGGAGTGAAAAGTCTGCGTTGAAAGGTGGTCCGTCTAGCAGAACAGACAGAATTACCAAGCAGCTTACCATTACTGGCATGTTTAGGCAGGAGGGAAAGTACGAGCGGAACCACCCAACAGCACGTTTGTACAATGCGAAACTTGCAAAAATGTTGGCACTGGACCTTCTCCCATTTTCATTTGTTGAGGCAGTGGGATTTCGGCAATTAGTGGCAACACTCGCCCCAAAATGGGACGTTCCCAGTCGCTACTATTTTGCAAGAGTTGCTATTTCAGCACTACACCACGACGTGCTGGGATTGATTGGGAAAGCCTTACAACAGAGTGTTGTCCATTGTATCCACCTGACAACCGACATGTGGAGCAGTCGCGAAGCCACAGCAGATTACATGTGCATCACCGCACACTGGATCTCTTTTGCAGGTGTGAAAGACAAGTTAACATCAGGCCTTCTTGATGTTGCTGGGATTTTCAATGACACTCGCAAACATGCAACTGTAGCCATGTTTGGTATGGAGAAAAATCATACTGCTGACAACATTTTGTCTGACTTTAACAGCAAGGTCTTTGAATGGCTGAAACCAAGAGGCCTTAAGATTGGTTTTGTTGCCACCGACAATGGCAGTAATGTAGTGAGGGCAATGAAAGATGGACAGTATTTCAGGGTACCCTGTTTGGCACACTGCATTAACTTAGTCGTGCAAGACTTTCTGAAACATGAACAACAAGTCAGCAACATACTGACCATCTGCAGAAGAATATGCACGCATTTTAACCATTCTTTCAAAGCGCGGAAGCTGCTACGCGTCATTCAGCGGGAGCATAATTTGCCAGTCAAAGCACTGATCCAGGAGGTCCCAACACGTTGGAACTCGACTTATTTCATGCTTGAGCGTCTCTTTGAGCAGTACATACCACTGAATGCTTATGTAATGTCAAGAAGATTTGTGGATCCTACTGTTAATCTTAAAAGCCTGACCGTTGAGATGTGGCAGTGGGACATCATTAAATGCTTGACAGAGATGCTACAACCTTTTGAGGTGTTCACACGTGCAGTTAGCAGGGAGGACTGTACTATGGGCCAAGCCATCCCATTGTTGTACATGCTCGAGCAACAGCTGAAGGAGGTCTGTGAAACATACGAAGGTGACGAAGAAAAAGTTGATGCATGTACCTTGGCCAAGGCCTTACGCAACCGCTTATCTGTAAATGCAAGGCTTAAAATGATTGTGTCAGATCCAAATTACATAACTGCAACAATCTTGGATCCACGGTACAAATTGTTTGTCAGCAGTAGCGCAGTCATTCCTTTTTCAGATGGGGATGTTGCCAATTACAAAAGTTCCATAGCTGTGGAAGCTAATGATTTCGAAACTGAACGGCTGTTACTTAAAGGCCTGACAGTGCCAGCCCAGGACAGTCAAAGTACTCCAGGCCATCCTCCTGAGGCAACTCTGGCAAGTTCATCACAGCATGAGAGCGGTGCGTCCGCTTCCCAGCAGGCACCAACAGTACCAAAAGCAGCACCTACACGATCTGATTCAGCAGACACAACCAAAAGCATAACTGCTTTTTTTCTACAGAAGGGAATGGGTAAGTCCGTTGCTGTTGCAAAGGGGAAAGAGGAGCAGCAAAGCCGAGCACCATTGAACACTGAGCGGATGGTTCAGGCCTATCTGGATGACACAACAGAGGTGTTCATGGAGCAAAGCCCATTGGTCTATTGGTATGAAAGAAGGAGACAGTGGCCAGTGCTGAGCAGGCTGGCGATAAAGTATTTGGCTTGTCCTGTAGCCAGTGTCGCCTCTGAGCGGGTTTTCAGTGCTGCTGGTGCCATTGTGACATCGAAAAGGACCAGTCTCTCCCCCAAAAGCGTCGAGAGGCTGACAATGATAAAAATGAATCAACACTTCATACCACCAGACTATACTGTACGTGAATCAGAGCAGGATGAAGAAAGCGAGCCCGAAGAATTTATCACTGCTGGGTTACATGACCTACTGCTGTCCGGACCCGCAGAGTTTGAGGACGAGCACCTCTTCCCTGACCAATAGGCTGTTAAATTGTGACTTTTTCCCTTCTTTTATTTGTGTTATTTATTTTCTTATTAAAAATGACTTTCTGGTGCATAACTGCTAATCTTAAAATAAAAAGCTCAACCAAATCCATCCCCACCACTCATTCTTTCAATGTACCTACTGGAGTTGCACACCTGTGCATTTTATTTTCGCTGTATCTTTTTTAGTTACCTCCTGGAGTTGCACGCCTGTGCATTTATGTTCCATGTTGACTGCACTCCTCAGAGTCTTGCTGCATCTTCTTGACTCCCACTCAAGTCAATACAATTCCATCTTGGCAGCCATACATTTGATGTTGTAGATGGAGTATAGTACAATAACAATAATGTAGCCTCTAACAGTCCCTCCATAATAAGTGAACCGTACATGACTACAGCCATCCTCTATTTCATTTGAAATCTGCAACTCATAATAACTGCCTTGCTGAGTCTTACTGTTAAGGCTACCACCTCTGTCTGCAGGCATTCAGAGACGACTCTTCTGTGTCAAAAGAAACTTGAGCAGGCATCCACAACTGAAGTCAACTTGTTGTGATGACTCGCATTACAAAGGCTCGGCAGCATCTGTGATCAATCTTCTGACAGTGAAAGAGAAGAAGAGCAAAACAGGTATAAAAATGAATGATGCCATGCATTGCATTGGATGTATTTTTTGGCTGACTCTGAGCTAATGTGCATGGAGTTGAAGTATACTAGTAACTTCAGTTCAGACTCACGTGATAGCCAATTCTTCCATGTTATTTACTAATAATAGAAATTATTTACGCACTTGTGTTCCTACTACTACAGATGCAGTCAGGACTTAATTTATCTTTGCTGTCCGTCGGTTGGATCTGAGCTGATTGATGCACGATGTTTCTTGGAGTGGAATACAAGGTAATAAATAAATACAAATAAGAGTCACAGCACAGTAGACCCAGGCTACTACATGTTTGTGCACAGTGCTGTGGTAGAGTACAATAGTGGTATGATTGATGACTGAGAATGACGCATTGATTTTGTTGATTAATTTTGTAAATGCTAGGTTGCTTTTTCAATTTCATTCACCTTTCTGTGGGTCTGAAATTTTTAGGGAAATGCAGTTTGTATAACGGCCAAACCTGTGTCGTCGTGGGCCTGTTGTTGTGTGCTTGCTCCTGTCTTTTTTTGTACTTCTACATTAAAAATGATATGCAACTAGTAGACTTATACAAATTGTATCCAAGCCGCCTCAGTCTGAAAGTCCTCTCATACGACTACTCCTCTTGTTTTGTATTGTTTTTTTATCTTCACTGTATTACAATTTGTTTAGGTCATTCACATTCTTTTGTATTTGCCTTTTCTTTTTCAGGCTGGACATCTTTCACGGTTCACCCACTGCTTTATAGTATGAGCATCAACTCTCATCCTTACCACAGATCCTCATCATCAAGCAATTGGATTGCGGGAAACCAAGAATCATATTCAGCGTGTCCTTTTCTTACGTCCATTGCTTACAATCATTAGCTAGCTGATCAACATCATAAATCATCGTCTTCATTGTTTTGCTTTTGTTGTCTCCAATCTCCATGCGTACTGTTTTTCTTTCTCAAACCTTTCCCAAAACCCCCGTACCCATCCATTAAACAATCCCTAACCCTCTTCCCCCGGGCTGCGTGGTTACATTGAGGTGTGATGTTTCTTACATTAAATATACACCAACAATTTGATCACGCGCTTGCTGGGGCAGATGTGGTCACAGCAACAATAGTGAAATGTCAACAAGGCATGGCCAGGATCTTCTGCGGCTTCCCAACTCAAGCTCTGTGTATAACGCCAAATAATTTACCATTAACATCAAACAACGAATGCATCTAATGAATTGGCGTAATTTTTTGGGTTTAAAGTGTAAAGCATTATGATTTAGAAAAGTTTGACGTTGCCGTGAGTACTACAAGTAAAGTTGAACTTCTTATCTTCTCTTGCACTTTGTTTCCAGTCCCCAAAACCATTGTTTTGTTTCAGTTTAGCAGTTGCAATATTGGGTCACCCATGCAATGTACTGTACTTACTTATACTACCCCCACATTGTCTGTCACGCAAATGACTGTCTCTTTCTTTTTGTCGCTACTGGCAGGGTCTGTCTACTACTATCACAGAAGTTCTGATTCTGAACCACAGATTCTTCGCCATTGTCTTGGAAATCAAATGCAGCCCTTGCAGTGCCACACTTCATGATAAATCATCATCATCTCATCAGCAATCACAGGTAAGATAAGTTTGCAGTGAGGTATAACGCAAGACAGACTGGTCGTTCTTCTAATACTACAAATATAACTCGGTGAGGGTTTACTGCATCTATCTGTTTGCATGTTAAAGAAAGATGTGGGCAATATATTTAATTATTAAAAAGCACTGTCCGCCGACCTGCATGGCCAAATTAAACCTTGCGAGGTTGCACAACGTACATTATTTGGTGAAACACTCCCCCCTCCAACCCCACAAGAAACGCAAATGAACTTCAAATGTTTTCTTTTTAACATAACTTTGTGTCTCGTTTATTTTAACATAATGTAATATATAACTAAAGATGATACAAAAATAAAATATATATAAATCCTACACCAAGCTGTCCCCCTACCCGCCTCCCCTAACCCCAACCAAATTCCCACGCTCAATGTCATGTAAAAAAAAAGTAAAAACCCAACACCCAATTCCCACCCACCAACAAAAGGATTGAAAAAGGGGCAAACAGGGTCCATCTCATAGCCGGCGGGCTTTTAAGTGTTGATCCACCAGGATCTTTACACGCTCCTCTATCTGTTTTTTAGTCTGACTGCTTTGAGCCTCCAGCCTGGCTACCCGGAGGAGAATTTTTCGCTGGAACTGGCGGCACCTACATTGGCAGCCATGTTGTTGTGGGGGGGTGGACGATGCGGGGAAAATCTGGCGGCGGGCGGCTGCCTGAGCACGCCGACGTACTCCTGCAGGCTTGGGGGCCGGGGCATTGGAAGAGGCAGCAGCTGCTGCCGCCGCCTCCTCCTCCTCCTCCTCGGCCTGAGCCACCAGCCGGCGGTAGGCCTCAACGATGGCCTGCAGTTTCCGCTGACGGGCCCGGACTGCCAGCTCCTTCCTCGTTGGTTTAGAAGGAGTAACTATAAAGAAAGAGACAGAATTGTTGTAATCAAAAATCCCAGCAAATAAAGAACGCAAAATGGATCCAACACATAGTGGGCGGCACAGTACAGTAGCAATAGCAAGCAAGTTGAGTACCTAAAATGATGTTTTATCTATCTTGAACATTCTACGCCTTATATACTTCATTTGTCTGCCTTTTTGGCACGGCATTATGCCTGCCCTAGTAACATAGTATGGGTGTACTTGAACGGTCACATACGAACACCTGTCTTTTTCATATCTCGTTCTTTTATATCATATACTCTGTGCTTCCGGGAAAAGTGACAGTCTCAAACTAACATTAAATTAACAGTGGCCAGCTAGTACTAATAAATGTCTACTCTAGAGACTATCATTCTTTATATCGCCAACAAACGTTAGGTGGTTTGTGTTTCGCCAGCAACGACCCGGAATGCATCCAGTCGTCCCCTCCTTCCCTTGCCTTTGTGTTTAACCAAAACACCGCTGCCAACACTAGTATCCACTATCCACTAACCACCAATAGTGGATGTGTCTCCCACCCACGCAGGCAGCTGTGTTTTCCACTTTCTATGCTTCCACAACAACCCACGCATCCAACTGCTCTCAAACACCTGCATTGCTGATTCCAAAGTATCCTTCTATATTATATGATTAGAGCTTTTTCCTTGCACCTTTCATCATACTTAAAATCAATCTCATGTTAATCCATCGCGGTCATGTAATGTTGTGGATAAGACTTTTTTAGTCTGCCACCAACCTTTCACAGCTGAGTTGTAGTCACATAGAAGAGGCATGTATAACTAATTTTATCAATTCTGGCCGGTGGTAATGCTTTTGCTAAGCTTGGTAATGAGAACAGTGGTGTCATATATTGTCCAGTAGAACTTCAAGTTCACTATAAATATCAGAGTACAGTGAGGAAGTTTTCCCCACCCACCAAGTAATGCGGATCACTATTGAATGTAACTTACCATCGCCCACCGTTGTTGTCTCCTCCCCCGCTGCTGCCGGTGCTGCTGTAGGTGCCTCTGGTGGTCCTCCATTCCCCTCCGGGATCGCCTCTGCTGACGGCGTTGCAGCGCCGCTGCCCCCGTCGGCACTGGTGGATGGTACCGGTTCTGCAAAAATAAAAATAAGTAATTAAGTACACCTTTTTAGATGGATGCACAGCCCCCATTGTACTTGTTCACCAAGAACGGAGTTCTGCAAAACAGTTAAGTACAACGTAATCACTAGTAGTCCACATTGCCTAGTACAGCAGAGTAAGTAACACACTACACATATCAGCATTTATTTGGTATGGTATGGTACCCAAGCTCATCTCATCTATTCTATACTGGTACTCTAGTCCTTGGAAAGTTAGACTGAACCATGTAACCTAACCAGTTTACTTTGTACATCAATGACATGTCTACAGTTTTGCGCATGCTACCTCACAGCTTGTTGCGCAGTACGAGGAGACGCCTTTGAGGCCACATGATAGTTCAAAGCATACACCTGAAGAGTTTGGAAAATAGAGGCCCGTATTTACTTTTTGAATGTGGATTGTGGAGTCCAGTTTCCTTACAGCCTCAGGTTACACCTTCTTTTTTGCATGACAGCTAAAAAGTTGAATAAATGTATGTAATGTTTTCATACTGTCTAACGTGCACCACTTTTGTCATTATCTTTCGGCAGATGAGAAGATTTACTTCTACGAAGCAAAGATTTGCAGAGCTTACCAACAAGAGGCATATGCAACCAGTATACGTTCAATGGTGAGGGGTCTCGGACATTTCCCACATTTCCCTATCGTGCACTGGTAGCTGTACAAATGTAGGATACTTTTTATTGAGCCTTTTTTAACTCTGGATTTCTTCTGGTGGCCCTGCCCTTGACGTATTTGACAGAACAACTTAAAAACATTGATGTTACTTACTTAGTTACTTCTAACAAAATAAAGGTTTTGAAGTACCACATTGACTCGGGAGTATATTTTCAGTGTCTGTTGTCTTGTAGACTTACACGAGAGAGTGAGAAAAAGGGGGTTACTTAGGTTATGGATTGTGTAATAAAAAAAGCATTTGGCATCTTCATATTGGGGTTCAGGAAAGGGGTAATTGAATAATTGACCAATGACTGAGCCCATATAGGTTGTCGTTCATTGAATTGTGGGTTCCTCTGAGTTCTGTGACTGAGGTGTAAGACTGTAAGTAAGTAAGGTCCAACCTGCCTATCAACAACAACATCCAATTTTGGGGTGCATACATAGTTATGTATGTCACTGCATAGAAGAATACCCGCAAGAGTAGTAGTGGTATTCATTACTAACGCTTACAAAATAGTAGACCAATATCTGCATGCATACTTGGTTGGTGTCAATTGCCAAAGAAGAGACATTATAGAGGAAAAAGCATAAGACAGGAGTGGACCCTGTGCCTTCCGCTATTCGATCACAGATTTTTTGAAAAGATTGATACCTTAACTAAACAGTTAGGTGAAATGTCATTAATCGGTTGGAAAAAAAGCTCCGTTAGAAAGTTAGGGAAATATCATTGTTCCAAAAGAAAACACTGTTGGACTTACTAGGGACAGCAGCAGGATCCTCAGTAGAGGAGCTCTGTGCCTGTGGTTCACAATCACGTTCACCCGCCGACTCGGTCCCAGCCTTCTGCTTGCCCCTGGGTTCTGTGGTTCATGTAAGAAATAATAAAGAAAGAGAAAACATTGAGTGCTGTGAAACATAGACAGCAAGCATTTCAAAAACCACTGCTACAACATTAAAAGAAACAAACATTGGTCTACCAAATGACTACTGCCTTGCATGATTCACTGACTAGTGTACTTGGTGAAAACAAATCAAATGTTCCATAAACATTCTGATTGCAGATTACTAAGTAACACAGAGGCAGTAAGACCTGAACAACACCACAGATTCAAGAATGTAAGTAGCCATTTCTTTTTCATTTTTTGCCAGCAAAATACATAGATCGCAAGGAGGAGACAAGCTTAACTTTGTGCATACTAACTAACACGAAATTGTACGTTCATGGCATCATATTTTGTTTTGCTACTGACTGAATGCTACTGCTGCCCTACCCACTCAATAAACAAACTACATCAGTTCTATGGAGGGCTGAGGCAGGGGTGGCTATAGGCTCATGGTGGTCCTGGACTCCTGGCCAGGGAGCGTAGGTGGGGGGCCCGGAAGAGGAGGTCGGGGCGGAGCACGGAGGCCAGTGAAGAGGGGGGAGTCAGGGTGTTTGGAAGTGGAACAGAGCCGGAGGCACCAAATCCCTGCCAGGGGCCGCCACGCAAATATGTATCCATCCTCTGAGGATTATTAAATTAAGGATATATATTGGTGGGGTGGCCCCTGGCGTTTGGTGGCCCTGTGCAGTTGCACAGCTTGAACATGCCTAAATCCGGCCCTGGCTGAGGTAAGAAGAACAAAGTAACTTTTGCATTCATTGCCAGAGGAGTATTATTCATGCAGAAGAGAAGGCCGTGAAAAAAAGATACAATATGCATTGCAAACACGTACAATTATCCATCAACGGCTATTTCACTGACGGACAAAGGAAGGACAAGACTCTATTAATAGCATTAACTAACTTCAGTTCTCTACAATAAAGAAAATCTCACACCAATAAACAGCAAAAGCTAGCGCCAAATTGAACACGCAAGAGTCAGTGAAGATGAAGAAGCGCAGCATAGACCAGTGTCATACAATTACAGTAGATATAATAACGGAATACATCGGAAATGTAACTAGGAGCACCAGTCATTGCGTTACTTATTCAGCCAAGATTTACAAAGATACAACAACAATACTTATACTACTATAGAGATATATTATACACACTTTTTTTTTTGGGTAGCCACTCACCAAGACCCACGACCTCGACGCCAAGCAGGTCCAACAGGTCCTGCTCCCGGTCCAAAATGTCTGCCCAACGGTGGGTCAGCTGGTGGTGGGTACGCCGGATACCGGAGCAGCGGAAGACTGCCCGGCGCACCTTCACCCACCGCCGGCGACGCTCCTCAATATGCTGGTAGCCGGAGCCGGGCCTGCCACCTGCTGCCAACATCAAGGGGAGGTAGCGCTGGATAAAAAAAACAAGGGCAGCCACCTCCTCCTCCCCAAAAAGTTGGCGGGGCCTCACCCCTTGGGGGCGCATTCTGCCGCAAGGCAGCCTAGTTTTTTGGGGCACTGGCTCCTTGCCCTTTGAGCCGCCGCTGCTGCTGGCGCCCTTGACCATGGTTCTGGGTGGAGGGTAGAAGAAAACTAAAAGTTCAAGACAAAAAGGTAGGGGAAAGAAGAAGCAAGGTAAAAGAACAAGAAGGAAGTAAAAAGCAATAGAAAAGTTGTAAAAGTAGAAATAAAATGAAAAATATAAACCTAGGCACAGAGAGAAATAGGTAATAACTAAAGAAAGTTAGAAAAAGTGGGTAAAAAGACAAGGATTAAAGAGATTTTAACAGGATGCAAAAGTAGGCCCAAAACCATAGCCAGAGTGTGTGATCCACAAGATGGCTGCGCCCATCGCGACCGCATGGGTAGGTTCGCGCGATATTTAGCGCGATCACGCACTTTTGTAGTGCGAACGAGAAGATGAGTTCCCGAACATGTCTTGCACAACGCGACCACGTTAATTGTGACCCGGAACAGGAAATAAGGGAACGCAAGCAGGCGGGACAAACCTCTGTGGTAATTTAGCGCGCTAGCCATCCCGAGCATGCAGGCAACGCCCCGAACACGCGCACCGCGCTCCCGAAGACGAAAAACGGCGCGCGAACGGGCCCAGCAAGCAACTCCGCATGCTTGCGGAGCTACGCGTAGTTCGCGGAGTGCAACTACGTCTTCGCGTAGCTCCGCGGAGTCCGACTCCGCGAACTACGCCCAGGGTTAATAAGAACAAAGCACATAATACTTGACTACTCTCATATGATCTCACTAGTAAAGCTAATATACCTGTCACACAGATGGTCTCTAGGTAATACTTGAATAACATCCAAAAAACCTCTGCCTGGTTCAACATCACCAATCACATGATACTTTCGGATCATCAATAGCGTTTCTATTCTCCCCCCTTCCTTGAGGACACAGAAAGCAAATAGTCAACTGGTTAAATTCAACAGAGCTGAAAAGTCCCACTAATAAAAGGTCAAGAATCAAATTCACTGTAACGCGAGGCTGCGACCACCCGCCGCATTCAGAGAAGGGAACACAAACATAAACTGGTAAGGCGTGGTTGCGACCACCACCGCTTTCCAGTTTTTAGCTACACATCGCAAAAATAAACAGGAAGTCCGGCAACGTGTGGTTGCGACCACCACTGCGTTCCGTGACTAAGCAAGTGAAGGAAAAGTACTAGAGCAGACCGGTAACGCGTGGCTGCGACCACCACCGCACTCCGTGTCTAAAGAAAGAATTATGGTATTGAACAGACCAGCAACGCGTGGCAGCGACCACCACGCGTTCCGTGTCTAATGTAAGGTGACCAGCAGGAACTAAAACAGAGCGTAGCGGGGGATCACTACCGCGCTCTGCGGGAAATATACAGAAGCTTCATACTCTCGCTACTGGGAACAAGGCACACTGGCAAGCAGGATACGGCAACGCGCAGCGACGCTACTGCGCTCCGCTCTCGGGAAGAACTGCAGGGTACTCACGATGAGAAGCAGGCTGGAAACAGGACGGTATCTGCTCGAATACCGCGGCGTTCAGAGATAATGCAGAACCGGCTGACCGTGAACTCCTCTGTCCAGTCGGCAACCAGGATCAGTCAGAATTACGTGCATCCTCCGATGTGCCGGCCCACCTAAGTACTTCCTCTTCCGTGGATTCATGGGAAACATAGTTCCATCTGTAGTCAGGCAGGCGCGGCTTGGACAAACCTCACAGGAGCACTGTGTTTATGATGGTCAATACCTAAAATATTTATCCTGTGATACCTAATGCCTAATGTGATTTGTGGGTAATGACTTTATGCATCCTGGCTGATACCTCTGCAAGTGTTTTATGATTAGGAGGTTGCTTTGCGTAGTAGAGTTTATGCTAGTGAGTTTTTGTTTCCCTGCATGATCTATGCCTAAGGTGGTTAGTATTGCGTAGTGTGTTTCTACCTTTTACAATTGGTTACTGGTTGTATTCTACAATTATTATTTTGTGCTTCAGTTATCCTATGTTCTACATCTACTATTTCTACTAAGTGCTGATTCTGACAATGGCCATGTGGCCCTGTCATGTGTGTATAATCCCCTGTAAATACTGCCCAGTACCAGTTGGCACAGTGTATATGTGTGAATATGATCTAATGTGTTTATGGTAATACAAAGGCTATTTTTATATATAACCTTGTGTGAAGTTCCTTTTTGTGGTGTGCCTAGTGTGTTGCTGCTGTGTGTGTGTGTTGCGCAAACGCTTTACACATTGCCTCCTGGATAAGCCTGACTGCTCGTGCCGAGCTACCAAGGGGGTGAGCAGGGGTTATCATTGGCGTGTAACTCCCTTGCCCTGACTAGAGTGGTGGTCTCAGCCTGGCTTTGGCGCAAGCCGTAGCCAACCAGAGATCCCACTTCTAACACCCATGTTCTGATGTGAACATGGGCTTCTATTGGAATTCTCAAGGGCATATTATCAGGCCCTTTATCGCCACTTCAGCAGCAGTTTCCAGCCTCTAAAGCGGCGATAATTTTAACTCCGTTTCTTGATAATATGCCCCTCATTTCATTGTAACGTGCTGCTTGATTCACATTTCCTCTAACATCTAATTTTGCTAATAACATTTAATAAATTGTGAGTGTGTTCTACAATGGATTACATTGCCATCCTAACAGATACCCCATGTAGGATACAAATTTTACGCTTTATCACCTGTGAGGACCACCATTGACCCTGGGTTGATCCTTCACAAGTGGGGAAATGCTGGGTGGTAGGAATTCTCTATATCTCTATGGATTTCAGAATATCACATCACAAAAACGCTTGGAGATGTGTGATTTTAGTAAATGTTTGAGGTTTCCAGGGCATTGTGGGCAAGAATATTTTGTAGAATCCACGTGAAGCACACCACTCTGGACTCCACAGGGTGTCTAGCTTCCAGAATTGTCAGGGTCGGGTATGTTTCCCCACGTGGTGGCCTATTCAAGCCCCAAACGTGCAGCTATTCAGTATGGCAAGTGGGACAATATTGGCATTTAATCCCTCTCTTTTGGCCCATGAGTAAAACCAACACCCAAAAGAATCAAATGTCCTCTCGCTTGCCATTGGAATGGGATGTTTTAGTCCACAGGGGACCACAAAGACTTTAGACTGAGGCTTTAGGGGCATGTTGGGGCCTTATGTTAGGATGGGTAGACTCAACCCATTATTTTATTTAAAAAATATATATATTCCCCCACAGAGTGGGCTTTCTACTCAACCCAGTGGCAAATTGAGGGCAAACCCCCTGCCTTCCCTGGCGGGGGGCAAAATGACTGGTTTGAACCTTTTGGGGTGAGGTGGGGTGTGGCTATTGACCGAGTGCAACATGGGCACTGCTTTCTTTTGCCCCCAAATTAAAACTCCCTGGTGTCTAGTGGGTTTTCTACCGCCCCCAGTGGGCATATTTGGTGGGACATACCAATCAGGACAAACCTCTGCCCCAACAGTTGTATGGCGTTTTAGGATCCAAGTGAATTTTCCCGATTCACACACTTCTTTAGGTACAATTCACATTGCCCTAATATAGGCATAGAAATCATTCCCTTATTTAGACATAGCCCATGCAGACCAAATACAGGCATGGCTACTTTCACCCATACCAAAACATCACAACGATTTCTTGGAAAATCAGCTTAAGCAGTCAGGGACCTTCCCTTGCTTGAATATTGATTTGTCCAAGAACTCATGTACTTTACAAAGAACTACTATTCCCTTGGGGTTCTTTCCTGACGTTATTATGCCTGACTTTACGTCAAACTAGACACATTCAAGGTATAAATATGCCTTCACTTGCTCTAGCAAGACACAGTGGTTCGGAGCAGTCCTACTATCTACTTGTCCGAAGCAGTTCACTACAGCAAGTGCCGAAGGAAGCCGACCCTCCAGCTAACACACTGATCAAGAGGCTGCATTTCTCTCGGCGAGAATACCTTGCGGGGTGTTGGGAAATTGAGTCCCGAGACTGGGATACCAGACCTCCTTCATTCTAAACTAAAGGTATGGAGCTTATTAGAACCTAGAGAAACCTTGGATAGATTCTTGGCAAAGAAGAACTAAACCTATGCTACAACACACTTACTCCTTCCTGCGTGAAAGACTTCGGTTAGGTACATTGGGGTAGGCATATTTTAGAAGCACCAGTTGAGTACTATTAACCATTGTTATTTATGTATGTATTTATATATGGTTTAGAAATCATGCAATGCTCTTACAGTATTATTTAATAATATTGTTCTCGCGGTATGCATTGTACTTTGCAGTATGCATTACGATTGTAGGAGTTCACTTTACTTGCATGAGAAAAATGACTGTTCAATAAAACCTTTTATTGAAAATGCCCGTCTCTCTGTTTCTCCTCACCTCTGTAGAAATGAAGCATGCACAAGTGACTGAGTGAAATACTTATCTATTGTTTCCGCGACTCTGGAGATACATTTCTTATTCTTGGGAAACAAAGTTGTCATGTTTATGCAGTTGTCAGAAACTAATTCCTTCTTGTGAATTCGAGAAAGTCTCTAGTGACGTCTGAGCTAGCTGGCATCCACTATTAAGTTTAATATATTTGATAGAGACCTAGTGGACCTCAGTCCTACCTCTAATCTATAGGATATATTATTCCAATGTGCAGAGCCTATTGGGAATATAGGAACCTCACTACACAACAAGGGCAGATAGGCACTCTTGGCCCTGCTAGGGTGGGGGTATGGCTTCATCCCATGGTAGGCCACCACCTCCTTTTCTTTGTTTTGCCAACAATTTGACATCTCTGGTGTCTAGTTGGCTTTCTGTCTCCTTGGTGGCAGGTTGGGACAAACCTTCAATCTTCCCCCCAAGGAGGGCAGAAACACTGTTGTCGATAGAATCACCTCCTCCGAGGCAAAGACCTTGCATATCCATTTTCAATTTAGTACATTGTCATTTAGGGTTTTTACATCGAATTGGGAAAAGGAGGAGGAAGCTGCAGGGGATTGTCCTTTCTGTCCCAACACTCTGGAAACTGAGGTACACTTTGTACTAATTTGATAAAAGTATAAAACCCCGGGATCTAGGTGGATACTTCCTTTATGTTGCAATTTATATATGAAGCAGTTCACAGTGGCCCTGCGCCTACTAAAAACTGATACAACAGAACCAATTTTATTTACTCTTTCAAGATTCTGAAAGTGGCCTCGTCTGTTAAAATGACCAGGATGTAGGATCGGGCCAGAGATGGTACAGTTGGTTGCACAATTCACTTCAGAGCTACCTAATTTTTATTTGGGCAAGTATGTAATTGAAAATGACAATTGCCTGGTCTATTAGATAGGCCGCGATTTAGGCTTGGCCCGAGACGCTATAGTTGGTTGCACATTTCCCTTTAGAGCTACTGTTCTTTTTAAACATACTTTTTAATGATTTCTAAATACGTTGTACATCACAACCAATTCTATCACATTATGACATGTTCATAAACACAGGATTAGGTCAAAATATTTAGAAATACATATTTCCCAACAAACCCCACCCATCCCTGGCTACTCATGTGATGATGCAATACACTTTTAGTGCTACCAATAACTCACAAACCAAGAATCATGTGTTACGGGTTACAAACCCCTTGCTGTAGTCCGGATACACAACTTAATTATCTGATCTCGTGCGGCCCTCCTGTCTCAATGAAGCATGACTTCACTGTTCCTGTACTACTTTCAACTATTTTTCACCCACCCACAGACAGCACATTATCTTTTTATATCCCATTACCGGACCCATCCACATACCCCCTATTGATTTGAACGCCCAACCGCAACGATCTCCATCCTGCCAGGTCATCCTCCAAGCGCACATCACATCTCACATGCTTCATTCTAACCTCCTTGTCATGTTCCCCTTGCCCAGAAACACACGCAGGACACGATGCTGGTTTTCAAGGTAACTTTATTGGCTAGTTACATGCAGGGCGCAGCGCGATGTCTCCACGACCTCTCACCCCAAGGTCCAGGTCCAGTCTGCCCTCTCGTCCCCACCCCTGACCGGATGTGGTGTCCAGTGTCCCCTGTCCCCCACCCTGTGTCCCCAGGGTCCTAGTGCCCTCGTCGGGGCACGACATCTCCCCCCTTGTTGTGAACAAAACATTTCTTGCCATTTGTCCCCATTGCATTGAGAAAGAAAGAAAGAAAGAAAAAAAGAAAGAAAGAAAGAAAGAAAGAAAGAAAGAAAGAAAGAAAGAGAGAGAGATAGAGAGAGAGAGAGAGAGAGAGAGAGGGAGAGAGAGAGAGAGAGAAACTCCACTCTTCTGACATGTCGGTGTCCCCATCTCAGTCTCTTCACATCTCCTCGATCAGTCTTTTTGTCTTTTTGCATTCTCTCCGTGGTCGCTGTTCTCTGACGTCCGATGATGACTCTGCTTGTGATATTTGTCCCTTCAGCTCTTGCTTCGGCATTTCCTCTTCTTTGGTTTTCAGTTCCCTGAAGTGGGAGCTGTTTCGTGTAATATTGTACTGGCCGGCTGATGCTGTGACCATTGTCCCCTTTACTTCCGTCACTTTCAAAGGATCTTTTGAGAAAGCGCTGTCTGACTTTCTCGCCTGTCGCTGTTTCACAAGCACTGTGTCTCCTTCTTTTATTTTGGTGGTTGTTGCATGCCTTCTTTGGTCTGCGTAAGCCTTCATCTTCGCTTTCTGTTCCTTGTCTCTTGCAGCGACATCCTTATTTTCCTTTTTCTCCACTTCTTTTATTTGTGGCAGTCTTGTTCTGCTTGAGCGCCCTAGTACCAACTCTGCCAGGCATCTTCCCGTGGAGCTGTGAGGGGTATTTCGATAGTCTCGTAATACTTGACATAGAGCTTGTCCGGTTGATATTTGTGTCAGCTTTGCCCTATGTATCACCTTCTTGATTGTTCCCATGAACCGCTCGGCCATTCCGTTTGCTTGCGGCCACAATGGTGTTATTCGTCTGTGGTTTATACCCAGGTAGGCCATTAATCTCTTGAACTCCTCACCTGAGAATGGTGGGCCATTGTCTGTCTTGAGAGTTTGTGGTGAACCCCAGGCTGCAAAACTGTCATCTAGCACTGGCAATGTCGCATTTGCTGATGTTGATGATACTGGGCTCACTATGGGGAACCTTGAGTATTCATCTATTATGACTAACAGGTAACTTCCTGTTTCCAGGGGGCCGTAGAAATCTGCTGCCAACTCTGTCCATACCGCCTTTGGCGGTGGGGACATTTGTAGTGGTTCCGGTTTTGAGGAATGTCCTTTTATTTGACAGACATGGCAGTGCATCACTGTTTCTTCCACCATGCTATTTAGTCCTGGGAACCACACCTTTTCCCGCAACATTTTCTTGGTGGCCACCATTCCCCTGTGTAATTCGTGTGCCAGTACCACCGTTCTTTTTCTCAGTGTCCGGGACATTACTATCCTGGTGCCTCTCATTATTATTCCAATTCCACAGTCTGATAGTTCTTCGTTTATCCTTTTGAACACCAGCAGTTCCTCTTTGTCTACTCCTCGTTCCACGCTGCTGTTGCCATTTACGTGTCTCCATCTTTGCTCTTTGGTGATCTTCATTGTCTCCTGCATGGTATTGTCCTTCTTTGTCTCATGTTCCAGTTCTTCTAGTGTTATTGTTGCAGGTGTGCTGAGCTTCAATGCGAAATTGAGATACTCTTCTGCCATCATTGTCGCTTGTGAGTTTTGTGGCAGAGGATGTCGCGACACGTAGTCTGCTGGGTTGTGCTCTTTTCCTGGCTTGTGGATTATCTTGAAATTGTAGTCCATGAGCCTGATTCCCCACCTTTCTATCCTTGGTGGTATCTTTGCGTTCGGGTTGCCATAAATTGTTATCAATGCCTGGTGGTCTGGTATAATTGTAAAAGGCTTTCCATATATGAACATGTGGTAATGTTCGCAGGCCCACACCACTGCCAGACTCTCTTTTTCTGGTTGGGAATATCCCTTTTCAAGGTCCGTCAGACTCTTGCTTCCATATGCCACGATGTGTCTTGGGGAGTCTCTCCCTGACTGATGCTGTGCCAGAATTGCTCCTAGTCCGACAGGACTCGCATCCACTGTTAGCTCCGTGCACAGCTTTGGATCGAAATAGGTCAGGTGATCCACTGCTGTCACGGCCTTTCTTATTTCCTCAAACCCTTTGTCGCACTCGTTGGTCCACGAGAAACTCTGTCCTTGTTTTGTCAACTCTCTTAGTGGCGCGCTTACAGTGGCAAAGTCTTTGATATATCGTGCGCAATAACTTGCTAGCCCAAGGAATGACCTCACTTCCCCCACGTCTGTTGGTTTCTTTGCCTTTTCTAGTGTTTCCACCTTGCTGTCATCCGGCCGCATTCCCTTCTTGGAAAAGATGTGGCCAAAGAATACCAGTTAACTTCGCCCTAGCTCGCATTTCTCTTCATTAAGTGTCAGACCTGCTTCTTTTAAATGCGAGCACACCTCTATTAGGGCTTTGTCATGTTCTTCGTCTGATTTGCCGAACACGAGGATATCATCACTATAATTTAAGCTGTTCTTTACTGGTCTGATGACTTGTTGGATCGTTTCTTGAAATATTTCTGCGGCTGATGAGATCCCAAAACTCAGACGCTTGTACCTGAAGAGGCCTAGGTGAGTGGAGAATGTTGTGATGTACCTTGATTGAGGGTCCAGTTCCAGTTGGTGGTATCCCTTGCATAAATCCAGTTTTGAAAAACGCCTTGTGCCTGTAAGACAGCTAATCATGTCATCTAGATGTGGTCCAGGATGTCGTTGTCGTTCAATTGCTTTGTTTGGGATCCTCATGTCCACACATATTCTTATTTTGAATGTATCTTTCTTTGGGACAGCCACGATGGGTGATACCCACGGTGTCGGTCCTTCCGCTGGCTCTATTATGTCCTGCTTTAGTAGCGCTTCAATTTCTTCTTCTACTTGTGGCTGCAGGTGTATGGGCACTCTTCTGTGGTGCTGTGCAACTGGCCTTACTGTTTCAACGATGTGAAGCGTTATCTGTCATCCTTTTAGCTTTCCCAGTCCTTGCGTTAGCTTTGGGTACTCTTTCAAAATGTTTTTCTTTTCTGACATGTTGTATATCATTTCCATCAGACCCATCATTTGTGCCGTGACATTGCTTAGTAAGCATGGCGCTGGGATATCTCCTTTCAGTACGTGTATTTCTTCTGTTAATCTTTGATCTTTGTACATCAATTCCTCCTTGAATTTTCCCATGTTTATCACTGGTCTTTTGGCCCCCCATGAGAACACTTCTACCCGAGATGGCTTTAGAGTCGGTTTTACTTTCATTCTTTCGTATTCGGAGACGCACATGATGTTGCAAGTCACGCCACTGTCCAGGACAAATTTTGTTTTGTGTGGCCCCACCTTTATGGTCACCGACTCTGTCTTTTTTATCTTCTTTTTGTCCACCAGACATATTCTTTCTTCACTTTCTTCTTCTTCTCCTTCTGATTCTATGGTGATATCTGTCATGAGATACAGTCGTTCCGTTTTCTCTTCTTCACACTCTTCTCCTGACTCAACGGACGAGCTTCTTGCTCCTGTCTCAACATGCCTGATGTGTCTGCTTGTCGGCATTCGCGCTCTTCCTGGTCTTCCTCGGTCGTTTCTAAACTGCATCCCTTGACACACGCTGGCATAGTGGTTTCTTCCATTGCATTTTCTGCAAGTCTGGCCAAATGCTGGGCACGGGCTTGGTGTGGGAACTCCAGTCCGCACCTGTAACATGTTCATTCTTGTTGTTTCTTCACTGTCTGGTCACCTCTATCTTTTCTCCAGCCTCCTGATCGGTTGTTGCTCGTCATCTGTTGGATCTGTTCTCCACCTCTTACTGTGCCTCGTTCCATTTCTTTTGCATGGGCTGTTGCTCTGGCTTCCGCTCTTCCTAGTGCTAGGATGTTCTCCAGTGATATTGGTTCTTTTAGGACCCTCGCACGGAAATCTGTGTCGCAACAGCCCTCAATGATGCGTAGCCTTATTGCCTGTTCGTTGTCGAATTTGTCAAATTCATAATGTGTGACAAGTTTCCGCAGCCTTGTTGCGAAATCGTCCAGGGATTCTTCTGCTTGTTGGAAAGCGATCATGAAACTGTAACGCTCAAAATCAACATTTCTTTGAGGATCAAATTTGTCTGTTAGGCACTTTTTTAACTTATCATAAGTGGCAATTTCTTCTTTTGGTAGTGTCACTAGCAGATCTTCAACCTCATCTCCCACTAGATTTAGAAATAGACCCAATTTCTTGGCTGTCGTGACATCTGTTGCGTCCACATAGTTTTCAAATCGTCTGACCCACTTTTCCCATCTTATTCCAGTTTGCTGTTCAGATAAGCTGAATGGTAGCGGTCTCCTGTACTGTGCACTTGGTTTTGGGTCAGCCATCCTTGTCTCTTGGGCACTTTTTTTGTTCTCTTTCCTCTATTTCTTTGTTGCTTTTTTTGTGTGTTTCCCCTTTTTGTTTCTCTTGTTCTTCCCTTTTGTTGTCTTTATTTACTTATTGTTGTCACTACTTGTGACCTCGTGTGCTTTTCTTCAGACTTTCCTTATTTTCCTCTTGTTTCTTTCCTTTTGTTCCACTCTTTCCTTTGTTTTGCACCTTTTGTGCCTTTTCTTGCCTTTCTTTTACTTTTATTTGTGTTTATGGCCCCTCTTTTGTTGTTATTTTCACTTCCTGTGACTTCTTGTCTCTTTATTCTTCGTTTTTCTTTGTTTTGCACCTTTTTAATGCTTCCTCGCGCTTTGCCTGACCCCAAAATGGCCGCCGCGCTGACTCTCGCTTCCTATTGGCCCTCGCGCCTGTCTTCAAAATGGCCGCTGTAATCTCGCGTTGCTTCACGGCCAATCAGGACAATGCCTGACTCCAAAATGGCTGCCCATGTAAGCTCTGTTCTTATTGGCTCTGCCGCCTGATTCCAAGATGGCCACCGAGACTCTCACGAGAGCTCGCACCAATTTCTTTCAAACTTCGCGCTTCACTCAGGCCCTTATAGGTTCACTTGGCTTTTCTCTTACAGCGATCGGGATGGGCTCCCGCGTCGGTGCGCTTTTCTTGGTGGCACTTCAGTCCTGTTCTCGCTCCGGTCACGACGCGATCCAGGGTGGGCTCCTGGTTTAAAATCGCGATTTCTGCATGCCGGTGGGCTCTGATCCCACCTTCATCGCCAGTTGTAGTTTTCCCCGTGCCCAGGAACACACTCAGGACACAATGCTGGTTTTCAAGGTAACTTTATTGGCTAGTTACATGCAGGGCGCAGCGCGATGTCTCCACGACCTCTCACCCCAAGGTCCAGCTCCAGTCTGCCCTCTCGTCCCCACCCCTGACCGGATGGGGTGTCTGGTGTCCCCTGTCCCCCACCCTGTGTCCCCAGGGTCCTAGTGCCCTCGTCGAGGCACGACACTCCTCAGCCACTGCCCATTCAGACATATCAAGCAACCACTCGGTATATCTTGGTGGATGTGCGCCCATCCATTTAATATCAATCCGCTGTTTAGCCAATACAATCCTCGCATCAGAAATGTGCATCTAAGATTCTTCTTCGACGGGGCAGGGATTGGCCCCAGCAGTATCTCATGCGGGTTATTAGGACTTCCCATCCCGTTTTCCCATTTAAACTTTGCAAGACCTCATGCCAGTAAGACACTATTAGAGGCAGCCCCACATCAAGTGTGCAAAGTCCACCTCCGGAGTTCCACGGCTCAGGCATCTGTCAGATCTAGTGGGGTAAATGAAGTGAAGGATACTGGGAGAAAGGTACGCCTGTTGTGTATAGTCATATTGTATGAGCTTGAAGTGTATATTAGAGCTTATCTATGCACCCCATGTGCACTTTTTCCCAATGTCATATAGATAAGACCTCAACAAAAATCTCCTCCCATTTGCCATGTATCCCAGGGACAATGCGTGGCAGGTCCTCTTGTAGTATCTGATATAATTTTGTTATGAATCTGCAACATCCAGTCAAATCCAACAGTCTGGGCAGTGTCTGTGAGAGTAATGGTTCATCTGGAAAACGGGTCCAAATCTCATGTGCCGTAGCCAATATTTTGGTGTACTGCAGATGCTGCCGGTACCTATACAAATGATTCTTTTTCATCTTCACGCATGATAAACTGGCCACTGTAATACAGGTCTCTCATGCCATCAAACCCCCTTCACTTCTGCATTGGCATCACCTCAGTCATGGCTACAAACGAATTCAAAACCCAGATCGGCATATTGCGCACATAAGGCACTAACCGGAGCACACTCGTAACCTCCTGCTCCCATATGCAGCTCAACTGTCGGATCAGAAATAGCTTTGTTGCCATACATAAGTAGCTGAGGAAGCGTGTAGTCCTCATGTGAGCCTCTCAGTAGCCTTTTCTCCCAGTTGCGTCCTCATCGAGTCAATGGACTGCATATTGAAAGTGAGCTGCAAAGTAATAAAGTTCCAGATTGGGAAGTTCAATGCCCCCCCGCTTCCAAGTCTGCTTCAGCATGGCCAGTCCTATCCTCTTCCATTTAGTGGCCCACAGGAGATCCAATATAAAAACTATCTAACTCCTTAAAGTATCTCCTAGGCATCCCATGGAGTGTGCCTTGCAAGTCATATAGACACCTCTGTAACACCACATATTTAACCAATGAAGCCCTACCCATCAGCAAGAGAGGGAGGTTTCTCCTGAACCGTACTGAAGCACACAGGCCCTCAAGTATTCTGTCTATATTAAGAGCCAGGAATTGCTGCTTCCGAAAGGCAGTCCTGATACCCAAATAGCATACTCCCTCATCACCCCAAGGCAATCCAATCATTGGGAGCACATCAAGGTCTGCCACTGACAGGCAACCTAACTGCAACAAGTGATAATTATGATGATTCACATGTATCTCGGACACCTCATCCAAGTTCCTCAGAGCACCCAACAGCTCTGGGTCTTGTAGGTCTACAAGAGTGTCATAGGCATATGGGGACACCATGTGTATAGTGTCCCCCACCCGGATCCCCAGGGCTCGAGCCTATGGTGCAGCAATGCCGCCAAAGGCTCCACCACCAGGCCAAACAACAGGGGTGACAAGAGAGAGCCCTGTGTCGTACCTCAACATAGGAGAAAGGTTGCAGACAGCAGACCACCCATCCGGACTCTAGCCCTTGGTTCAGCATAGAGCAGCTTAATCCATGACATATACTTAGGACCAAGAACCAGCGTTTCCAGGACGTGCCACAGATATTCTCATGTGACTGAGCTGAAGGTTTGCTCAATATCCAGGAGTGCATTTGAAGTGCATATGAACTAAGTCCAGGCAGAGCTGTCATAGTAACACTACACTGAGTTCCACAGAGTTGGGAAACAACTTCATGGAACTTCGCTCCTCTCCCCTCCACCCTCTCTAACTTAATTATAAAACATAAAAAGGCACATCTTGTGTGCACGCATGCGTGCATGCAAAACATACAATGTAGGGGTTTCCGTGGATGTGGACAGTGAGGACGATGAGGAGAGAGAGACCATGGCGAGGAGGAGGCAGCCCGGAGACGCCAAAGCAGTTAAGTGTTTTTTTTAATTTATATTTAAATTAGGGAGAGTGAAAGGGCCGGCTAACTCTGCACCACCATAGAGTCGGTGTTTTGCCTGAACTCCACGTTCTCAATGGAGTACGGAGTGGGCAAAACTCTGTAAACTCCACTGGCGGAGCGGAGTTCCCAGCCCGTTGTTAATATGAACCCTCTCCCAATGCTAGGGGCAAGGATAACATGGAATGGCCTATGCAAATTATGTATGGTGCTTCTAAGTGGGATGAAGCCACACTGATCTCCATGTGTCAGGGTTGGCAAACATGGGAGCAGGTGAGCAGGCAAGAGCCTGCTCAGTATTTTGACATTGACGTTCAGCAGTGAGAGCGGTTTATAGACGTCACGTCCAAAAAGCTCCTTGCCTGGCTTTGGAACCAGCACACAAGGGCCTCACACATGATGTCTGAAAGACATCCACACTGGACTGCCTCTGGGTTTACCTCTAGAAGTCTATCAATCACCACATCAGCATATTTATGATAGACTTTAGCCAGTAAGCTAAAGCCTCACAGTGCTTATGTGGTTTTCTGATGCCGCAAGGATCTCCGTTTGCGTTATGTCCTCTTCAAGTGTCACCATTTTCTCTGTTCCCATCCTGGGGATATCCATATCTGCCAGGAATGTTGGCCCAAGGCTATCTAGTCCAACCCCCTTCCCAATTTCGCATACACCCACTCAAGGTGAACCCTATACACTTCATTTATAGCCATATGGGAGTTAACTACATTACCGTTACTATATTGCAAGGGCAATATCGGTTCTCGAGACTCCTGCTGTCTCACCTGACGTGCTAACATGGCACCTGTGCTGCCCCCTTCTGCATGTGGTCTCTGTTAGTATGCAGAATAAGTATATTTTTCCAACCTATGCCAGTCAACCAATAAAGTACTGCGGGTGCATTGCCTGTCCTCAAGCCTCTTGGGCTGAAATGGAAGTGCCCATTCTATGTCTAGTAGTCGAGTTTCATTATTGGCCAGGTCAAAGACCAACTGCTGCTGCACACCATCAACATTTTTTAGACAGACCTCTTGGAGCACTACCTTCCTTGCACCCCAATCATGGGCCCTACTACTCAAGCTACCCCAATTCTCCTGGAAATAATGAGTGATCTTCTCAGTATCGTAGCGGTGAACGGTGGGTCCAACAGCGCCCCGTCACACTATCGCGAAAGCCGCACCACAGGGCATTTACAGCCAATTGCCAGGCACACCAGGAGTGGGGAATGATCATATACCTCACCAGATAGGTAATCTCCCCAACTTATTGAGCAATCCCAGGGGTAACAAAACAATAGTCCAACTGTCTATATGTCCCTGTTTTGGAGAAAGGACTGAGTTTCGTGCCCACTCCGACGCTAGACAAATTCCAACTCAGCTGTGAGCTGAATAAATTCATCAAGAAAGTAAAATTGAGGGTGTTCTATGAAAACAAAGGAACTAGTGAGATTCAGAAAGGAGACACTGACACCTACCTAAAGCACACCAAAGCAGTACTCTGCCTACTGAGGGATCTCCTTTTTGACCCTGCATGCAACACCCTGATAGGCCTTGATGTGGAGAGCCTTTATACTAACTTACCACAGAAAGAAACAATGGATATCCTTGAAGAGATTCTGTACGGGTCAGTATGGCGCTACCATACACCACAACATGTGGTCCTAGAATGCTGCAAATGGGCTCTGACAGAGAACTATGTCCGGTTTGAAGAGTCACTTTTCCAACAACTACATGGTACTTGTATGGGTAGTACTTTCACGCCGAGTGTGGCGGGTCTGTACGTCCACCTAGAGGAACAAAAGATTCTGTCAGACCAAAACCCACATCGCCAGAAGATTGTGGAATGGAAGAGATACATTAATGACATTGATATGGAATGGTGACGAAACAGAAGCCAACACCTTCCTTGAATGGCTCAAACCTACAAGACTCCTTCCTGAAGTTCACCCAGTAGGTCTGAGTTTTAGTTTTCCTAGATCTTCACATCTTTGCAGTAGAAGGTATGCTCAAAACTACAACACACTTTAAACCGACATCAAAAAAACTGCCTCTTACTTTACAACAGCTTTCATCCACAACATCTTAAAGAAAATCTCCTCTTTGGACAGTTCCTTTGACTAAGCAGGAACTGTCCGGAAACATCAGACTACGATAAACAGGCAAAAGACCTAGCAGAAAAACTAAGAATACGGAAATACCCTTCTAAAACCATTGAAAAGGCAAAGAAAAGAGCACAAAACACTCATAGGAAGGCTCTTCTAGAAACTTATGAAAAACAAGAGATTGAAAAGGGCAAAAAACCAATCTGCATAACAACCTTCAGTATAGCATCAGACAAAATTTCCAAATTGGTGAAAAAACACTGGCGGATTCTAAATAGTGGCAACTTGAACATACCAACACCAATGTTCTCACATAGGGGGGGCAAAAATCTGAAAGATATACCGGTGCACACCCGCCCAAAACCCCAAAATAAAAGCAATGAACAGGTAATCAGTACATTACCAACAGGCCACCACCCGTGTGGCAACTGAGTGTATGCCCACCACTACAACTACCAAGAAGGTTGTTTTCAATACAGGGAAATCATGGGATTTGCAAAAATTCTCCACTTGCAATACCATGGGCGTTGTGTACCCCATTACGTGCTGCTGTGACCTGCACTATGTGGGGATGACCACCAGGAAAGTAAACACAAGAATCTGTGAGCATCAGAGCAACATCTGCTGCCGCAGAGCAAGCACCAGAATGACGGCACACTTTAATGAGAAACAATACACCCCAAAGAAAATGTGGTGGGTAGTGTTAGAACGCATCAAACCCTGCGAAAACTTAGAGCAGATGCTACTAGAGAAGGAACATAGATGGGTGCTCAAATTACGTACAGACATCACAGGCTTGAACAATAACATACCATGGGGACAGTTCATTAGGTGAATGAATCCAGTTATCTCAATAGAAACTCGATACCGCACGGAGAAGGTATTGTTAAACACAAACTGCCAGTAAGGGAACAACTGTCTGTTATGTTTTGAGCAGTCTAGTAGCTGGGCGTGGGCGGAGTCATGGGGTGGAGGAAGAGGCGGGGCACGAACAGGAAAGGTGCAGTTAGAGTAGGGACAGAGACGAGGAAGGAGTGTCTTGATAATGCTCCTTGAATATCAGGTAGTGTCTGTCATTATTGCCTGCACGACACTACAGCTGGCGACGAGGGTGGGATGAAGTAACCTGCCATCCCCACAGTGAGGAAACGAGCGCCCTGTCCCTGGGCAGCACCGAGAAGTAGTCGCTGTCGCGACACGTGTGCCCCCAGAGAAGATCGCCGCCTGAGGACCCAGGCCAGCGACAGCTGTGACGGCTCCACGATCCGTCGATCGTGTGGAGCGCTGCCGAGTGAGTGCTGAAATAAGTTTGCTGCCGAGAAGTCACTTCGTGCCAAAATGGGAGCTCACCCCGATTGCGTGCAACTTGGCAAGGCGTCGGAAGTGGCAGAGAGTGAAGTGACAGAATCGCGAGCCTACCGTGACCCCTTCGTGAGTGGAGCGCGGCTGCTACAGTGCTGCTGACAAGTTCGGCGATCCGGTGAGTCTCAGTGACTGGATCGGAGCGAGGAGAATGAATGAAGTTGAAATCTCGCGGGAGCCGAGATTTCACTAGCGGCGGCCATCTTGAAGTCAGGCAGCCCATAGGACAATCCCTATGTGTAAAAGGGAAGCGGCCATTTTGAAGTCAGGCATAGTTTCAGCAAACAAGCATTGGTGAATGTGAAACAAGCACTGGCAGATGTAAACAAGCATTGGTGAATGCGAAACAAGCACTGGTAAATGCAAAGATAAGCACTGGCGAAAGCAAATAAGCCTTGGTAACTGCGAAACAAGCACTGGTAAATGCAAAGACAAGCACTAGCGAATGCAAAATAAGCCTTGGTAACTACAAAACAAGCACTGGTAAATGCAAATGCTAGCATGGGCAAACAAAATAAAATAGGCACTGGTGAAAGGAAACAAGCACTGGTAAATGCAAAAACAAGCATTGGCAAACACAAACAAGCATTGGTAAATGCGAAACAAGCAGTGGTACCTTACAACGAGTCCTGACAAAACGACTGGCACCAGTAAAAATAAAAGGTGACATAGCCAATCACGCTCAAGGATGTCGAATCCACCACCAGAGAATGGCAATGCTGCAGTGGCTACCTCGACTGAACCCCGAATATCACATTTGCGTCCCCCTGAACCACTAATGTTGGTGGTTGGCGGTAGCATGGGCCCTCGTTGGCAGGAGTGGCTAGAAGATTTCGAGGACTATCTTGAAGGTTCAAAGGTCACTGTGGATAGAGAGAAACTCATTGCACTGCGTAATTTAGTTGGCAAAGAACTTGGCAAAGTGATTAAAGAGCTGCCAGAGGATGACAAAGGGACTTATGCCAAAGCAAAAGAAGCGCTGAACAAGAAATTCATACATGAAAGGAATGTGGACTATGAAAGATATGGCGACCCATCAGAACCAGAATCCCGACGTGGGAAGGTGCTCTGCGACCAGTGTCTCCGACAAATGTCCACCAAGAGGTGGCTCTTGGTGATCGCGCCAATAAGAACAAAATGAAATTATATGTGGACGATCGACGGCGAGCCAAGTCTCCTTCCTTACAGATGGGGGACTGTGTGGTGGTCAAACAAGAGCAATCCCGAAAGACAGACTGCATGTTCAAAGACGAGCCGTTGGTCATCACCCAACAAAAGGGCACCATGGTTACAGCGGCATCTGAAAAGAGAAAGATTACCAGAAATGTGTCTCACTTTCAAAAATGCACGCCGGGCCTGAAAGAGGCTCTTGAGCAGGATGGAGACATACCGGACACACAAGGACCCAGTCAAGTGGGCACAATCCAAAGACTTGATCAGCGGGCTGAGACTGAATCGGATGCTGGCAGTATGAGTCTGTGACCGAGAAGAAACATTCACAGACCTCAAAGACTGATTGAAGAACTTGAATAAAGTTAGTTTGTTCTTTTGTTAACAAAGGGGGAGATGTTATGTTTTGAGCAGTCTAGTAGCTGGGCGTGGGCTGAGTCATGGGGTAGAGGAAGAGGCGGGGTACGAACAGGAAAGGGGCAGTTAGAGTAGGGACAGAGACGAGGAAGGAGTGTCTTGATAATGCTCCTTGAATATCAGGTAGTGTCTGTTATTATTGCCTGCACGACACTACAGCTGGCGACGAGGGTGGGATGAAGTAACCTGCCATCCCCACAGTGAGGAAACGAGCGCCCTGTCCCTGGGCAGCACCGAGAAGTAGTCGCTGTCGCGACACGTGTGCCCCCAGAGAAGATCGCCGCCTGAGGACCCAGGCCAGCGACAGATGTGACGGCTCCACGATCCGTCAATCGTGTGGAGCGCTGCCGAGTGAGTGCTGAAATAAGTTTGCTGCCGAGAAGTCACTTCGCGCCAAAATGGGAGCTCACCCCGGATGCGTGCAACTTGGCAAGGCGTCGGAAGTGGCAGAGAGTGAAGTGACAGAATCGCGAGCCTACCGTGACCCCTTCGTGAAGAAGCTCCAGGGAAAGTGAGTGGAGCGCGGCTGCTACAGTGCTGCTGACAAGTTCGGCGATCCGGTGAGTCTCAGTGACTGGATCGGAGCGAGGAGAATGAATGAAGTTGAAATCTCGCGGGAGCCGAGATTTCACTAGCGGCGGCCATCTTGAAGTCAGGCAGCCCATAGGACAATCCCTATGTGTAAAAGGGAAGCGGCCATTTTGAAGTCAGGCATAGTTTCAGCAAACAAGCATTGGTGAATGTGAAACAAGCACTGGCAGATGTAAACAAGCATTGGTGAATGCGAAACAAGCACTGGTAAATGCAAAGATAAGCACTGGCGAATGCAAATAAGCCTTGGTAACTGCGAAACAAGCACTGGTAAATGCAAAGACAAGCACTAGCAAATGCAAAATAAGCCTTGGTAACTACAAAACAAGCACTGGTAAATGCAAATGCTAGCATGGGCAAACAAAATAAAATAGGCACTGGTGAAAGGAAACAAGCACTGGTAAATGTAAAAACAAGCATTGGCAAACACAAACAAGCATTGGTAAATGCGAAACAAGCAGTGGTACCTTACAACGAGTCCTGACAAAACGACTGGCACCAGTAAAAATAAAAGGTGACGTAGCCAATCACGCTCAAGGATGTCGAATCCACCACCAGAGAATGGCAATGCTGCAGTGGCTACCTCGACTGAACCCCGAATATCACATTTGCGTCCCCCTGAACCACTAATGTTGGTGGTTGGCGGTAGCATGGGCCCTCGTTGGCAGGAGTGGCTAGAAGATTTCGAGGACTATCTTGAAGGTTCAAAGGTCACTGTGGATAGAGAGAAACTCATTGCACTGCGTAATTTAGTTGGCAAAGAACTTGGCAAAGTGATTAAAGAGCTGCCAGAGGATGACAAAGGGACTTATGCCAAAGCAAAAGAAGCGCTGAACAAGAAATTCATACATGAAAGGAATGTGGACTATGAAAGATATGGCGACCCATCAGAACCAGAATCCCGACGTGGGAAGGTGCTCTGCGACCAGTGTCTCCGACAAATGTCCACCAAGAGGTGGCTCTTGCTGATCGCACCAATAAGAACAAAATGAAATTATATGTGGACGATCGACGGCGAGCCAAGTCTCCTTCCTTACAGATGGGGGACTGTGTGGTGGTCAAACAAGAGCAATCCCGAAAGACAGACTGCATGTTCAAAGACGAGCCGTTGGTCATCACCCAACAAAAGGGCACCATGGTTACAGCGGCATCTGAAAAGAGAAAGATTACCAGAAATGTGTCTCACTTTCAAAAATGCACGCCGGGCCTGAAAGAGGCTCTTGAGCAGGATGGAGACATACCGGACACACAAGGACCCAGTCAAGTGGGCACAATCCAAAGACTTGATCAGCGGGCTGAGACTGAATCGGATGCTGGCGGTATGAGTCTGTGACCGAGAAGAAACATTCACAGACCTCAAAGACTGATTGAAGAACTTGAATAAAGTTAGTTTGTTCTTTTGTTAACAAAGGGGGAGATGTCATGTTTTGAGCAGTCTAGTAGCTGGGCGTGGGCTGAGTCATGGGGTAGAGGAAGAGGCGGGGTACGAACAGGAAAGGGGCAGTTAGAGTAGGGACAGGGACGAGGAAGGAGTGTGTTAATAAAGCTCCTTGAATATCAAGTAGTGTCTGTCATTATTGCCTGCACAGCACTACACTGTCCTAAATCCCTACCTAAAAACTTGATCTAGCAATAAATACGTTGGCAATCACAGGACAATAGCGTAGAGATATCATCTACCAAAAACCCTCCCACCTAGTCAACAGCAAAAAATCTAAAAACATTATGTGGGTTTGTGAGCAACAGCAAAGATGTTTGAAACATTCCCAGTCTTGTGATATTGGGTTTAGTTTTTGATGGGTGTATTTATTAGCCCTGCCACTCCAGAGTAGCCACCAAATGTGTATATTCATTTATCACTGATATCCTAGTCTGGGGCACAATACTATGTTTAGAAACTAAGAATGAATGTACCTTGTTTTCAATCAATGGATAATATAGGTCAAAGATCACTCCATTTTGTTGCAGAAGTCTCAATAGTTTGACCATTCCAAAATGGCAGCCTTTTCCAAACTCTCAGTTAAGGGTTCAATACTGTCCCCTTTTTAATGCCAAAAATCTCATTCTGACCGTTTAAAAATTAAGATAAACATTGCCATACATAAAGAAATAATTAAGGCTTTGTAATTAACACGATGTCTCCATCAACTATCACAAGCACTAGCAACATGGCGGCCCGTTTTTCCCAAACGAAGGAAGCCTGCAGGGTAGTCGCAGTAGTTTTATACAGCATGAGGACATGACACATCTGTTTTGCACATTTATATTTGTAGGTACAGAGGCACAGACTCACTAAGATGCGGTTGAGCCTGGGACGAATAGGTCAGATTGATGGAGGGCAGCCAAGCACAGTAAGAACTCTTCCTCCCTACAGGAACCTAATATTGATTTCTTCCCCGCTTTTTTTCTGCATTTTCTAACCTGTTTCGAGCCATGCATTTAATTTTAAAACCCTCTGCTGCAAGTTTATTACATTATTTATTCCTATTATCCTATAGGGTTACTACAGGCCCCTCCACCCAGACAGACCATGAGGCGTATTAATGCCACTAAATAAGTATGTTTCAATACAAATAGATTTTTTTTATATGTTGTCTGTGTCTTGTCTTTGTCCAGGAACACAAATGTAATTATCATGTTTTGTTAACTCTGCTTTCTCACAATAGAGATATCGAGTGTGGTATATTAATCCTCACAGGATCTGAGCACTAATTAATGTTATTTTCAAGGGCACCTACACCATTGATTACGCGTTGCGTAATGCCGTAACCTGCCCATCGGGGCAGACAGTATGTATTAATTCGCATTTTGCTTTTTCTTCTCCATAATAGATACTACGAGTTCAGAATTAACTGTATGTATTTTATCAATGCCCACACAATAATCTGTTTTTCACTCTAATATAGGTACTGCACGGAGTGGTACACATGAGGCTGGTCCCCATGTTGTCCTGAAGAAGAGGTTATAGGGGATACCTCAAAACATGTCGACACAATACTAGGGATTATAATTACATACCAGTTACTTTTTCCCTTTTATTAACCCCTTTTTATCCTTACCAAGTAGAAGCAGGAATAAAGCATTAGCTCACTAGTTAGGTACATTTTTAATTAGCACACACACCACTCCCCCTGCGCTGCACTACACATATACTCACAAAATAAGTGCTGCTACGTAACTGCAAGTCGCAGCATGCCCCAAGCAGTAGATCTTTGGGATGGGCCCAATGATGAAGCATGTCACTATAGGGGCAACCCTGGGTGAGTGAGGGGACTCAAGAAAATAAATTATTCTTTTCTAGTGACTGTTGTGGTTCACACCAAATTGTTGAACCCCCGTTTTTCTTGGCTAGGTTCTTATGATCCATCATCTATGGATTTCTTTTGATTTACTCTGAACGTATAGGAGGGTGAACCTAGCCCAATCCTCCTCCTCCCTCTATTTTATGATTCATATATGTGCCTGTTGCCAGAGTGTATCAGGAGAACATCCTGGACCCCCGTTGTCTTTCCCTCCACCCATTCAGAAGGCCAAGGCCCTGCTTTAATTCCCTTAGTTTTCCAGTCAAGTGGGGTTTCGTGTTCTCTGGGCGGCTCATGATCTAGCTGCCCATCAAGAACACAATTGAAATCATCCACCAATATCATTTCAGCCATGAGAAAGGGGGCAACAGCCAGCACCACACCGGTGAAGAGAAATGAAATGAAAATGAAATGAAAAATTGCACTTGTATAGCGCATAACTACCCGGAGGCCTCGCAGCGCTTGTGACTGATTGCTTAACGCGAGCTCAGGGTAGTTCAGCAGGTTTTAGCAAACAAGTGCGTTTTCAAAGCTTTCCTAAAAGACATATGGTTGCTATTTTCTCGAAGAGAGAGAGGGAGGGAACTCCAAAGTCTGGCCGCAGTATGGGAAAAGGAGCGGCCTCCTCATCGGGCTTTGTTAACTTTGATGGAGGTTGCCAGCTGAAGGGTACAAGAGCGAAGGGGATGGGACGGGACATAAGGGGTGACCATAGGATGTAGAATTGCGGGGCCTATTTAGTGGAAGGATTTGTGTAAGATGCACATAGCCTTGAATTGCACTCTGGCTGCCACTGGGAGCCAGTGAAGTTCCTTTAGGGCATTCTTCGCTGACTGCCAGCGGGGTAGATTGTAAAGTAGGCGGGCAGCGCTATTTTGTGTGACTTGGAGCTTCTGTGTTACAGAAGCCGGGGCTCCCATATAAAGAGCATTCCCATAATCCAGGCGGAAGAGTATCAGGGCCTGGACCATGACCCTCCTCGCCTGGAATGGGAGCAAAAGGAGCACCTTGCGCAACATTCTCATTAGCCCAAAACAAGTGGCGGCAGTCTTGGTGGCTTGGACCGAGAAATCAAGTGCTTTGTCGAGCCAGATCCCGAGGCTCTTTATCTGGGGCTTAGGGACGGGGGGCAGGCCCAAACATGGTGGCCAGATGGATGCAAGGGCAGAGGGGGGAGGATTGCCTAATAGGATAATATCTGTCTTCTCCCTGTTGAGTTTCAAACAGGAAGATTGCATCCACCTGGCGACAGCCTCTAGACAGGGACCTAAGGTGGTGGACGATCCCACAGAGTGGTCTAAAGAGACCACCAGTTGGGTATCGTCCGCGTAGGTGACAATACGCACACCAAAGGGATGAACTATCCTGTCTAGAGGTTCCATGTAGGCATTAAAAAGGGTAGCGCTTATGGAGGAGCCCTGGGGGACCCCGCACCTAAGTGGGTGTTTGGGAGAGGCCACCTCACCCTCAAAGACCTGGAAGAATCGTTCATCCAGGAAGGATGTCAGCCATTCCAGGGCCGCGCCCGACACGCCCATGCCCGCCAGTCGTTGTAATAGCGTGGCATGGTTAACCGTGTCGAACGCGGCGCTGAGGTCCAATAAAATCATGGCGACTTTTCCTCCCCGGTCCAACACGGCTCTCGCTTCTTCTGTTACCGCTAAGAGGGCGGATTCGGTTCCGTGCTGAGGGCGGAACCCTGTCTGAGAGGCACGCAGCAGACTATTGGACTCCAAATAGTCCACTAAGGTGTTGTTAACGTGCCTCTCAAGCAGTTTACTCAGCCGCGGAAGTAAAGAAATAGGGCGGTAGTTGGCCAAGTTACTCTGGTCCAGGGTGGGCTTTTTCAACAAGGCCTTCACCATTGCACACTTCCATGGTGGTGGAACAGATTTAGAGGTGATGGATGTATTAAGGACGTCTAAGATAACCGGACGAATGACGTCCATGACCTTGATGAGGGTCTGAGGGGGTGCTGGGTCGTTGGGAGAACCAGAGGTGATCTTAGGGATAAGTCTAGTCTAGTCCAGGGGCGTCAAGAAGTGGAATTTTGTCAAGCATACAGGGGACAGAGGAGTCAGAGATTGTAGGAGAGGTGGGTTCCATATCATCCTTAGTGTTGCTAAATGAGGAGTATATGGCCTGGATTTTTTGGGAGAAAAAAGAGGCCAAATCATTGCAGCGATTTTGGGCGCCTTCAACAGAGGGACGCTCAGCGAGGGGTGAGAAAAGGGATTTAGCTATTTTAAAAATTTCCTTGGGGGCATTTGCAGCCGCGTTAATTTTCCCTTCATAGAAAAGAACTTGTGCCGCTTTTATCTCCCTTTTGTAGAGTTTTATGGCAGCCCTGTACTCAGCCTTTCTGAGTTGGGAGTGGTCCTGCCTCCAGGCTCTCTCAAGTTTACAATGTATATGGCCTAGTGTGAAACACTAGGACTCTGACACGCACTACAATCAGAATGCTTTTCCTTTTAACCGTTCCGGTTTATTTTTACTCAATATCATAAAACAAATTCTTTCATCACATGATATACATAATTACATTACTTCAAGCAATTATTAGAAGTGATTCACATGAATAACACTGATTATTATACACGACCAACAGTATATCGTCAAATCATAACAAATAAATTAAGAAAAAACCCAATGCATTTCGGGGCGTAAAAAAGCCCCTTCGTCAGGGGTCTGAAAGAAAAACAAAAAGCAAGGAGTGAGTATCTTATGAATAATTTTGAATGTTTATACTAGATAGTGAATGTTTATCAGCTTACCTATTTTCTATGAGCGAAACTCATGATTTTAGGTTAAATTGGGCTATATTTTCATAATCTGAAAAAGAAAGGATCACTATGCGTCAAATTGACTGCATGTTTTGGAAATTAGAAGGAGAAAGAATCCTGTTTTACTCTTTTAATTACCTGTGATGGTGGAACAGGTTAAATCTGTAAGACATGAAACCAACAAAACTGTCTTAGTTATTTTATGGTGATTTATCAAAAGGGTGAGGAAACCAATAGTTAATCCAGCTCACCTGTTTTTTTGAACGTTATGTCAATGAACGCGCGGGACCTGCAGTGAAAGAGTGGTTTCACGTAAATGCACTGTTTATTTAAGAAGAGAGAATATGCTTTCTTTTTACGGAATAGTATCAAACACACATTTACCTGCGAGCCTAAGCGTTTTAGTGTTGGTCTCGCCAAAATCTCCGCTTATCGCACTACAAAAAAGAGAAGGGAAGGGAGCGCCCATTAGTCTTGCTGACTGTGAAGTAACAAACAACCAAGTGTTTGTGAAAAAATATGTCCGTTGCTGGCGTTTACCTTGTGTCAATGAGCGTGGTGCTCGGAAAGGGGTTCTCGCCATGGCAGTAGCAGCACGAATGCCGTATACGCGTTTACGAATAGTCCTACTTTTATGTTAACATCCGTCTTACTCAGAGGACGGTCTTTTTTTACCGCGAGGGTTCGTGATGAAAACTTTATCAAGCTTCCTAATTCTGAAGTTTATTGCATGACTACGGGCTTTCGCGTTTTAAAGTTCACATTTGCTTATTTATTGAACGCGGGTAGTATCGCGTATCTCCATCCTGGCGCCTTGGCTTTAAAGTCATGACCATGAATTTACAGGCATGATTACCTCTCTAAATAGGATTTATTCTCGCGTATGCTCGATGATATTCGATGTTAATTAGTTAGTGTTTGGACAATTTTTACGGATGTTTGTACCTGAGTGATGTCTTAACAGAAGGGTATGGATCGAGTACTACAGTTGTAATCAAAACAATAGCGTGTGTTTCACATAGTAAACCCGTCAGGAATTTGAAAATATATACATTTTTTAGTGATTCACATAAAAAAGAAAATAACGTTAGCTGATTTTGAGTTATGCTTAGAACTAGATACTCAAAAGATCGCTCTATTCAGTGGCTAGGAAACCATCAATGCATATGATGTATCAAAATCAAATTATTACATCAAAGTCAAACCTGCCTATATACAATCTGAAGCAACAATCTAAGTATTCTCACTTTTGGAATTTACGAGTTGTAAACCTTATCTGTGTGTGTAGATGTGTGCAATATTGGATAAATGTTGTCTATTTCACAAGAAGCATGCCATTTCCAGTTTGTCATTTAATCCAAATGGGGTCAGAGTTTGCAATTTTCGAATCCAATAAGTTTCTCTTTGAATCAATATTTTTGCATTGTCCATTCCAAGTCTTTGGGGCACCAGTTCTATCACTTGAAAGCGAATTTGAGCAATACCATGATTCTGCTCTATCCAATGTTGTGCTAGAGGAGATGTTAAATTTTTGTTGCGTATTCGGCTTTTATGCTCGGACAGTCTGATTTTCAATTTTCTATCTGTTTTGCCAATGTACAACAGGCCACATGGGCACTTGATAGAATACACAACATGCTCTGAGTCACAATTTGTGGTATGTCTCAATGCTATTTTTTCGCCAGTCCGTGGGTGTAGTAGTGTGTTACCGACTATTACATTGTTGCAATTCTTGCAATTGTAACACTTCATCGTTCCTTTGTGAAGTTGTTCTTGTTGCAATGGTATAGATTTACAAAGCAGTTCTTTGAGATTCTGCGCTCTCTTATACGCAAACAGTGGACGTTCTTTGAATAGGGTTTCAAAATCCTTTTCTGCTAGAAGAATTTCCCATCTTTTTGATATTGTCCTCTTTATATCTCTGGAAGCGGTTGAATACTTGGACACAAACACCATTCTGGTGGTGGAGGTTTTTGGTGTTTTGGTTAGGAGATCAGTTCTTGACATAGTTTTGATTTTTTCCAATTGTGCATCCAGTAATTTCTTGGGATAACCTCTCTCCAAATATCTTTGTTTCTGCTCATTGAGGCTTTTTTCACACTGCTCCTTATCAGTTGATATCCGTTTGATCCTCATGAATTGGGATATGGGCAAATTATTGATCAGATTTGCTGGATGGAAACTATTGTAAAGTAATGCAGTGTTTTTGTCTGTTGGTTTTTTGTACAATTTAGTTGTTATGGAATTATCCTTGATTTCAACTAGTACATCCAGGAATGGTAATGTTGTGTTACTGATTTTGTGTGTGAATTGGATTCTTGGATCAGCTAGGTTTAGACTTCTGATAACCTTGAGTAAAGCAGTTGTTGATTGTTTCCATATAATGAAAATATCATCAATGAAACGTTTATAATATACGAGTCCTTGCTGCCATGATGGATCTTCCAAAACATAATCTAGCTCGAATTTAGCCATATAGATATTTGCGTATATACAGGCTCCTGGGAAGCCCATGGCTGTGCCCGTCAATTGGGTGTAGTACCTGTTTTACCAAGTGAAGTAGCTGTTGGTGAGGCAGAATTCTAATAGTTGTAATATCAAAATTCTTTCTTCATTTGATTTGTCAGTCCTGAGTAGGGCCCACTCCATAGCTTCTAGACCCTGCTTATGCGGAATTGATGTGTATAATGCAGTGACATCTATAGTGCATAGAGTCCATTCATCGCATCCTGTCGTGTCAATGTTTGATAAGCTTCTGAGAAAGTCAGAAGTGTCTTGGAGATAAGTGGGCCATTTCTGTATGAATGGCTGCATGTGCGTGTCTATAAAGATTCCCGGGTTCTCAAATATAGAGGAACATCCCGACACTATAGGTCTGAAGGGTGGGTTGTCGACGTTTTTATGTACTTTGGGTAAAAAGTATATCTTCGGTCTCCTTGGGTAGATTTGTTGAAGATATCTTTTGGTGGAGTTATCTATCCATTCCAGTTCTTCTGCCTTTTTCAAAATGTTATCCAAGTCTTTGCCGATGTTATTCGTGGGATCATATGGTAGCTCCATATAGGTATTCCTGTCTTCAACATGCTCATCACCCTTTTGTTTGTAGAATGATGAATCCATGATTACGAGTCCGCCTCCCTTATCTGCCTTTTGTATTGTTATGGCCGTGTTCCTGGCCAATCGTTGTATTGTACTTTGTTCTGCTCTTGTCAAGTTGTTCAGTTTCCTTTTGTAGTGTATTTTGCTCAAATCTGCTCGAACCAAAGTCTCAAAAGTATCTAGACTTTTGTGTGATGTGGGGGGAACGAAACTACTTTTAGGCTTGAATGGTCTGATGGGGTCTTCCGAATTCTCCGTTGGATCCAAAGTGGTGAAAAAGTATTTTAATCTGAGGACTCTCATGAATTTAAAGAAAGATGTCTCTGTTTCAAACTCGTTGGACTGGTATGTTCGAACAAAAGAGGTGCCTTTGTTTAGCAGATTTTCTTCAAAACTTGACAGTGGATACTGAGAGATATTTATGACAAGGTTTTTGTCTGACTCCGTAACCCTGATTTTTTCTGCAATTCTTTGTCCTTCTCCTTCTCTCTCTCCTTTTCTTTTGCTTCTTTCTCCTTGTCCTCTTCTTGTCTTTTTTCTTGTTGAGCCAATGTTGAATCCGGTGGTTTGCTGGGTGGCTGGTCCTTCTCTAAAAAAGTAGATGAGGTACCCGGTATGTTGGATGGTGTATCAATAATCTGTCCTGCTCTTGGTGGTTGAGTTGAAATAGGTTGTCTAGCGATGTTTAACTCACTATCTGAGACTACACTCTCATCAGAAGATGTTGGTTGCTGTCTTCTACCGGATAATCTTTTCTTTGCGTAGACCTCCGCCCACGTGTACGTTTCATTTAACTTATAATCGATGGTGTCGCGTTTAAATTTGCGCAGCTTGGTCTCTTGTAATTCCTTTCCATATTTGTCAAGACGGGTGTTAATGTCTTCTAAAAACCTTTCCCATTGTGCTTCTTCAAGTCTTTCTGAAAGCTCTTGTTTGATATTATGTATTTCTTCTTCCAAATCCTTTAGTGTTTTGGCAAGCTCTTCAACCAATAGTAATATTAAATCCAAAGAACACTTATTGAGAATCTCAAACCATTTCTCCATGAATTTTGGATTATTGTTGAGTCTGTATAACATCGGTCTAATTGCAAGTCTGAGTCCCCTAGGGATCCTTCTGACACGATGATATTGTATCAAAGTGGTTGCGTGTAGGCGTTGGTTTAATTCTCGTCTAGTGAGATATTCCAGTTGCTTGAGTTGCTGTTCAACAGATCCTCCTTGCGTGTCGAACGTTTTTACTTCTCTGATGAGCTTGTATATTATATTGGCTTCATCTGCCGTGTATACTTTAGTGTTGGCTCGATTGTCAGTTATTGAAGCGATTGAATCGAATGACATTTTGATGTTTGGTTTGGTGCAAATGCCCTTGGGGTGCAGTAAGTTTAGATATGAATAGAGAAGGGTATTGCACTCAAGTGTATCTGTTATTTGAAATATTTTGACAATAAGTGTGCTCTGTCAGATTAGTGCCTGCTCACTGGTAAAACAATGTATATGGCCTAGTGTGAAACACTAGGACTCTGACACGCACTACAATCAGAATGCTTTTCCTTTTAACCGTTCCGGTTTATTTTTACTCAATATCATAAAACAAATTCTTTCATCACATGATATACATAATTACATTACTTCAAGCAATTATTAGAAGTGATTCACATGAATAACACTGATTATTATACACGACCAACAGTATATCGTCAAATCATAACAAATAAATTAAGAAAAAACCCAATGCATTTCGGGGCGTAAAAAAGCCCCTTCGTCAGGGGTCTGAAAGAAAAACAAAAAGCAAGGAGTGAGTATCTTATGAATAATTTTGAATGTTTATACTAGATAGTGAATGTTTATCAGCTTACCTATTTTCTATGAGCGAAACTCATGATTTTAGGTTAAATTGGGCTATATTTTCATAATCTGAAAAAGAAAGGATCACTATGCGTCAAATTGACTGCATGTTTTGGAAATTAGAAGGAGAAAGAATCCTGTTTTACTCTTTTAATTACCTGTGATGGTGGAACAGGTTAAATCTGTAAGACATGAAACCAACAAAACTGTCTTAGTTATTTTATGGTGATTTATCAAAAGGGTGAGGAAACCAATAGTTAATCCAGCTCACCTGTTTTTTTGAACGTTATGTCAATGAACGCGCGGGACCTGCAGTGAAAGAGTGGTTTCACGTAAATGCACTGTTTATTTAAGAAGAGAGAATATGCTTTCTTTTTACGGAATAGTATCAAACACACATTTACCTGCGAGCCTAAGCGTTTTAGTGTTGGTCTCGCCAAAATCTCCGCTTATCGCACTACAAAAAAGAGAAGGGAAGGGAGCGCCCATTAGTCTTGCTGACTGTGAAGTAACAAACAACCAAGTGTTTGTGAAAAAATATGTCCGTTGCTGGCGTTTACCTTGTGTCAATGAGCGTGGTGCTCGGAAAGGGGTTCTCGCCATGGCAGTAGCAGCACGAATGCCGTATACGCGTTTACGAATAGTCCTACTTTTATGTTAACATCCGTCTTACTCAGAGGACGGTCTTTTTTTACCGCGAGGGTTCGTGATGAAAACTTTATCAAGCTTCCTAATTCTGAAGTTTATTGCATGACTACGGGCTTTCGCGTTTTAAAGTTCACATTTGCTTATTTATTGAACGCGGGTAGTATCGCGTATCTCCATCCTGGCGCCTTGGCTTTAAAGTCATGACCATGAATTTACAGGCATGATTACCTCTCTAAATAGGATTTATTCTCGCGTATGCTCGATGATATTCGATGTTAATTAGTTAGTGTTTGGACAATTTTTACGGATGTTTGTACCTGAGTGATGTCTTAACAGAAGGGTATGGATCGAGTACTACAGTTGTAATCAAAACAATAGCGTGTGTTTCACATAGTAAACCCGTCAGGAATTTGAAAATATATACATTTTTTAGTGATTCACATAAAAAAGAAAATAACGTTAGCTGATTTTGAGTTATGCTTAGAACTAGATACTCAAAAGATCGCTCTATTCAGTGGCTAGGAAACCATCAATGCATATGATGTATCAAAATCAAATTATTACATCAAAGTCAAACCTGCCTATATACAATCTGAAGCAACAATCTAAGTATTCTCACTTTTGGAATTTACGAGTTGTAAACCTTATCTGTGTGTGTAGATGTGTGCAATATTGGATAAATGTTGTCTATTTCACAAGAAGCATGCCATTTCCAGTTTGTCATTTAATCCAAATGGGGTCAGAGTTTGCAATTTTCGAATCCAATAAGTTTCTCTTTGAATCAATATTTTTGCATTGTCCATTCCAAGTCTTTGGGGCACCAGTTCTATCACTTGAAAGCGAATTTGAGCAATACCATGATTCTGCTCTATCCAATGTTGTGCTAGAGGAGATGTTAAATTTTTGTTGCGTATTCGGCTTTTATGCTCGGACAGTCTGATTTTCAATTTTCTATCTGTTTTGCCAATGTACAACAGGCCACATGGGCACTTGATAGAATACACAACATGCTCTGAGTCACAATTTGTGGTATGTCTCAATGCTATTTTTTCGCCAGTCCGTGGGTGTAGTAGTGTGTTACCGACTATTACATTGTTGCAATTCTTGCAATTGTAACACTTCATCGTTCCTTTGTGAAGTTGTTCTTGTTGCAATGGTATAGATTTACAAAGCAGTTCTTTGAGATTCTGCGCTCTCTTATACGCAAACAGTGGACGTTCTTTGAATAGGGTTTCAAAATCCTTTTCTGCTAGAAGAATTTCCCATCTTTTTGATATTGTCCTCTTTATATCTCTGGAAGCGGTTGAATACTTGGACACAAACACCATTCTGGTGGTGGAGGTTTTTGGTGTTTTGGTTAGGAGATCAGTTCTTGACATAGTTTTGATTCTGATTGTAGTGCGTGTCAGAGTCCTAGTGTTTCACACTAGGCCATATACATTGTTTTACCAGTGAGCAGGCACTAATCTGACAGAGCACACTTATTGTCAAAATATTTCAAATAACAGATACACTTGAGTGCAATACCCTTCTCTATTCATATCTAAACTTACTGCACCCCAAGGGCATTTGCACCAAACCAAACATCAAAATGTCATTCGATTCAATCGCTTCAATAACTGACAATCGAGCCAACACTAAAGTATACACGGCAGATGAAGCCAATATAATATACAAGCTCATCAGAGAAGTAAAAACGTTCGACACGCAAGGAGGATCTGTTGAACAGCAACTCAAGCAACTGGAATATCTCACTAGACGAGAATTAAACCAACGCCTACACGCAACCACTTTGATACAATATCATCGTGTCAGAAGGATCCCTAGGGGACTCAGACTTGCAATTAGACCGATGTTATACAGACTCAACAATAATCCAAAATTCATGGAGAAATGGTTTGAGATTCTCAATAAGTGTTCTTTGGATTTAATATTACTATTGGTTGAAGAGCTTGCCAAAACACTAAAGGATTTGGAAGAAGAAATACATAATATCAAACAAGAGCTTTCAGAAAGACTTGAAGAAGCACAATGGGAAAGGTTTTTAGAAGACATTAACACCCGTCTTGACAAATATGGAAAGGAATTACAAGAGACCAAGCTGCGCAAATTTAAACGCGACACCATCGATTATAAGTTAAATGAAACGTACACGTGGGCGGAGGTCTACGCAAAGAAAAGATTATCCGGTAGAAGACAGCAACCAACATCTTCTGATGAGAGTGTAGTCTCAGATAGTGAGTTAAACATCGCTAGACAACCTATTTCAACTCAACCACCAAGAGCAGGACAGATTATTGATACACCATCCAACATACCGGGTACCTCATCTACTTTTTTAGAGAAGGACCAGCCACCCAGCAAACCACCGGATTCAACATTGGCTCAACAAGAAAAAAGACAAGAAGAGGACAAGGAGAAAGAAGCAAAAGAAAAGGAGAGAGAGAAGGAGAAGGACAAAGAATTGCAGAAAAAATCAGGGTTACGGAGTCAGACAAAAACCTTGTCATAAATATCTCTCAGTATCCACTGTCAAGTTTTGAAGAAAATCTGCTAAACAAAGGCACCTCTTTTGTTCGAACATACCAGTCCAACGAGTTTGAAACAGAGATATCTTTCTTTAAATTCATGAGAGTCCTCAGATTAAAATACTTTTTCACCACTTTGGATCCAACGGAGAATTCGGAAGACCCCATCAGACCATTCAAGCCTAAAAGTAGTTTCGTTCCCCCCACATCACACAAAAGTCTAGATACTTTTGAGACTTTGGTTCGAGCAGATTTGAGCAAAATACACTACAAAAGGAAACTGAACAACTTGACAAGAGCAGAACAAAGTACAATACAACGATTGGCCAGGAACACGGCCATAACAATACAAAAGGCAGATAAGGGAGGCGGACTCGTAATCATGGATTCATCATTCTACAAACAAAAGGGTGATGAGCATGTTGAAGACAGGAATACCTATATGGAGCTACCATATGATCCCACGAATAACATCGGCAAAGACTTGGATAACATTTTGAAAAAGGCAGAAGAACTGGAATGGATAGATAACTCCACCAAAAGATATCTTCAACAAATCTACCCAAGGAGACCGAAGATATACTTTTTACCCAAAGTACATAAAAACGTCGACAACCCACCCTTCAGACCTATAGTGTCGGGATGTTCCTCTATATTTGAGAACCCGGGAATCTTTATAGACACGCACATGCAGCCATTCATACAGAAATGGCCCACTTATCTCCAAGACACTTCTGACTTTCTCAGAAGCTTATCAAACATTGACACGACAGGATGCGATGAATGGACTCTATGCACTATAGATGTCACTGCATTATACACATCAATTCCGCATAAGCAGGGTCTAGAAGCTATGGAGTGGGCCCTACTCAGGACTGACAAATCAAATGAAGAAAGAATTTTGATATTACAACTATTAGAATTCTGCCTCACCAACAGCTACTTCACTTGGTAAAACAGGTACTACACCCAATTGACGGGCACAGCCATGGGCTTCCCAGGAGCCTGTATATACGCAAATATCTATATGGCTAAATTCGAGCTAGATTATGTTTTGGAAGATCCATCATGGCAGCAAGGACTCGTATATTATAAACGTTTCATTGATGATATTTTCATTATATGGAAACAATCAACAACTGCTTTACTCAAGGTTATCAGAAGTCTAAACCTAGCTGATCCAAGGATCCAATTCACACACAAAATCAGTAACACAACATTACCATTCCTGGATGTACTAGTTGAAATCAAGGATAATTCCATAACAACTAAATTGTACAAAAAACCAACAGACAAAAACACTGCATTACTTTACAATAGTTTCCATCCAGCAAATCTGATCAATAATTTGCCCATATCCCAATTCATGAGGATCAAACGGATATCAACTGATAAGGAGCAGTGTGAAAAAAGCCTCAATGAGCAGAAACAAAGATATTTGGAGAGAGGTTATCCCAAGAAATTACTGGATGCACAATTGGAAAAAATCAAAACTATGTCAAGAACTGATCTCCTAACCAAAACACCAAAAACCTCCACCACCAGAATGGTGTTTGTGTCCAAGTATTCAACCGCTTCCAGAGATATAAAGAGGACAATATCAAAAAGATGGGAAATTCTTCTAGCAGAAAAGGATTTTGAAACCCTATTCAAAGAACGTCCACTGTTTGCGTATAAGAGAGCGCAGAATCTCAAAGAACTGCTTTGTAAATCTATACCATTGCAACAAGAACAACTTCACAAAGGAACGATGAAGTGTTACAATTGCAAGAATTGCAACAATGTAATAGTCGGTAACACACTACTACACCCACGGACTGGCGAAAAAATAGCATTGAGACATACCACAAATTGTGACTCAGAGCATGTTGTGTATTCTATCAAGTGCCCATGTGGCCTGTTGTACATTGGCAAAACAGATAGAAAATTGAAAATCAGACTGTCCGAGCATAAAAGCCGAATACGCAACAAAAATTTAACATCTCCTCTAGCACAACATTGGATAGAGCAGAATCATGGTATTGCTCAAATTCGCTTTCAAGTGATAGAACTGGTGCCCCAAAGACTTGGAATGGACAATGCAAAAATATTGATTCAAAGAGAAACTTATTGGATTCGAAAATTGCAAACTCTGACCCCATTTGGATTAAATGACAAACTGGAAATGGCATGCTTCTTGTGAAATAGACAACATTTATCCAATATTGCACACATCTACACACACAGATAAGGTTTACAACTCGTAAATTCCAAAAGTGAGAATACTTAGATTGTTGCTTCAGATTGTATATAGGCAGGTTTGACTTTGATGTAATAATTTGATTTTGATACATCATATGCATTGATGGTTTCCTAGCCACTGAATAGAGCGATCTTTTGAGTATCTAGTTCTAAGCATAACTCAAAATCAGCTAACGTTATTTTCTTTTTTATGTGAATCACTAAAAAATGTATATATTTTCAAATTCCTGACGGGTTTACTATGTGAAACACACGCTATTGTTTTGATTACAACTGTAGTACTCGATCCATACCCTTCTGTTAAGACATCACTCAGGTACAAACATCCGTAAAAATTGTCCAAACACTAACTAATTAACATCGAATATCATCGAGCATACGCGAGAATAAATCCTATTTAGAGAGGTAATCATGCCTGTAAATTCATGGTCATGACTTTAAAGCCAAGGCGCCAGGATGGAGATACGCGATACTACCCGCGTTCAATAAATAAGCAAATGTGAACTTTAAAACGCGAAAGCCCGTAGTCATGCAATAAACTTCAGAATTAGGAAGCTTGATAAAGTTTTCATCACGAACCCTCGCGGTAAAAAAAGACCGTCCTCTGAGTAAGACGGATGTTAACATAAAAGTAGGACTATTCGTAAACGCGTATACGGCATTCGTGCTGCTACTGCCATGGCGAGAACCCCTTTCCGAGCACCACGCTCATTGACACAAGGTAAACGCCAGCAACGGACATATTTTTTCACAAACACTTGGTTGTTTGTTACTTCACAGTCAGCAAGACTAATGGGCGCTCCCTTCCCTTCTCTTTTTTGTAGTGCGATAAGCGGAGATTTTGGCGAGACCAACACTAAAACGCTTAGGCTCGCAGGTAAATGTGTGTTTGATACTATTCCGTAAAAAGAAAGCATATTCTCTCTTCTTAAATAAACAGTGCATTTACGTGAAACCACTCTTTCACTGCAGGTCCCGCGCGTTCATTGACATAACGTTCAAAAAAACAGGTGAGCTGGATTAACTATTGGTTTCCTCACCCTTTTGATAAATCACCATAAAATAACTAAGACAGTTTTGTTGGTTTCATGTCTTACAGATTTAACCTGTTCCACCATCACAGGTAATTAAAAGAGTAAAACAGGATTCTTTCTCCTTCTAATTTCCAAAACATGCAGTCAATTTGACGCATAGTGATCCTTTCTTTTTCAGATTATGAAAATATAGCCCAATTTAACCTAAAATCATGAGTTTCGCTCATAGAAAATAGGTAAGCTGATAAACATTCACTATCTAGTATAAACATTCAAAATTATTCATAAGATACTCACTCCTTGCTTTTTGTTTTTCTTTCAGACCCCTGACGAAGGGGCTTTTTTACGCCCCGAAATGCATTGGGTTTTTTCTTAATTTATTTGTTATGATTTGACGATATACTGTTGGTCGTGTATAATAATCAGTGTTATTCATGTGAATCACTTCTAATAATTGCTTGAAGTAATGTAATTATGTATATCATGTGATGAAAGAATTTGTTTTATGATATTGAGTAAAAATAAACCGGAACGGTTAAAAGGAAAAGCATTCTGATTGTAGTGCGTGTCAGAGTCCTAGTGTTTCACACTAGGCCATATACATTGTTTTACCAGTGAGCAGGCACTAATCTGACAGAGCACACTTATTGTCAAAATATTTCAAATAACAGATACACTTGAGTGCAATACCCTTCTCTATTCATCTCTCAAGTTTACGGCACGCTTGTTTCATGGATCTGAGGGCAGATGTATACCATGGGGCAACCTTGGGTCTTCTTATAGATTTACAAGAATGTTTTGGAAGAACCTGATCAAGGGTACTGGAGATCCAATTATCAAAGTTATTAGTGGCCGTATTGGAATTAGTTGCCTTCCTAGGTGGATCTCTGGCAAGGGCAGCTTCCCAGTCGGGGAGGGAAAGTGAGGGCCATTTCCTTCCCCGGTGCTTAGCGAAGTTTTGAGAGGAGGGGGGGGATTAGTGCACCAGGTGAGAGGTATTAAAAAATGGTCGGTCCAGGGTAGTGGGATGGGGTCTCTACAGTGAGATTATCTAGATTACTGTAAATGTGATCAAGGAGATGTCCCCTATTATGTGTAGCATGGAAGCCCTTTTGGCATAGGTCGATGGCTTGCAAGTTGGAACGGAGGTTGTTGGCGGCCGTGTCGTGGGGGTCATCTAGATGTAAGTTGAGGTCCCCGAGCAAAGTAAGGTTAGGCGAGGTGAGCACGACACTTGCAGCAAGGTCTATTATCTTGGTGATAAAATTGTTGAGGGCGCCGGGTGGACGGTAGGCTAGGATACCAGAGAAGGTGGTAGTGGGAGAGAGTTCTAAGGAGAAGTGAAGGCTCTCACAAGCTGGCGTGGTGGTTGGAGTCACTCGACATCTATAGCTGTCTCTATATATGATGGCCAGTCCACCACCTCTCCCAGTCTGGCGGTCCAGTCGTTTGAGAGTATATCCTTGAGGGGTAACCCATACTGTGGTCGGATCGTTGTCTGTCTGAAGCCATGTTTCTGTCAGAAAAAGAGCCTCAGGGTTGAGCTCTTCTATCAACATGTACAGCTCAGTATAATGTTTCGGTAAAGACCGACAATTGAGAAGAAACATTCTCCATTTCTGTACAGGGGGCGAGTAACAGCTGTGTAGGGAAGGTGGGCTCCAGTCATATTCTTTGCAATGGTACTCTGTGTTGGTAGGGAGGATCGAGTGATGGCATGACGAATTGGTGAAGGGTCGTAGGGCGAGAAGCGAGGAGGAGTTATAAGAAAGTAGATCCCCTACCATAATGGCAGTCCTGTCCAAGAGCAAGCAGGTAGCGTCTGGACGCGGACTGGTGCAGACTGGCTTCTCTTTGGCTCCTCTTCGGCGCGTCTATGGCGCTACCGCTGCGCGTCACCGCTGCGCGGGACAAAGAGGGAACATGTAGATTAGGCGAAGGGGGAGACTAGCGCGTCACCCTCCAAAGATGGCCGCCCAATGTGGAGCAACCAGGAAGTAGTGCCGCTTTACCTCCCTCCACTACAAACAGCACTGGTTGCTGCGGTGGACCGGGGAGTGGGCGAGCAAAGATACAGGTATTTAAAACACAGTTTTAAAATAAATGGCAATACAATTAAAACGCTTGCAGCAGTCCTTATTCACTACCAAGCGCTGGCGCAGCGATGCTCTCAAGTCAACAATGTGTGCAATCAACATTGGGAGCATATACATTAAAAAAGCACACCTCCCATCCATCTAGGATTCCAGAAAAAATAATAAAACGGCCCTCCGGATCCAGCACATGTCCCATATGTTAAAAAGGCATTCTAGAAGCCACCCTGATCATGACACCCAGGCATAGCCCGAGTATTAAGTTGCATAGAACTGTCTATTACACCTTCTGCGCAAGCTTGGAATACAATATCTCCATACATGCATTTCCTGCAGGAAGGCCAAAGAAACACAATATCATTTAAGGTATGCATGCACTCACCACTGTTTCTCTAACGGTGCCAATCCTCTGACATTCCATGTCAGGAATTCAAATATCTCATCAGCCATCCTTCACATTACGTACCATCAGCATGGGATCTGGGCCTCCGAACAAGCCCTGACACCACACGCATCCCATCGTCCATTCACATGAGCTTTCCTTCTTCCCCTGAAACAGTGAATGAGTAAAATGTCATCTCCCCCCAACTCCCCCACCCCATGGGCAGTAACTCAAACCTGCCCTGCTATTATAAGGCATTGCATGAAGCTGTAGTTCCTACCCGATATTCATTGTCCTGGATGCTTATCAAACCAAGAATACAAGTAACAATCAACTACAACACTTCGCTAGAGATCAGTACCCTGCAGCAACCGCAATGGAATGCCCCCGCATATCTGCCCCAGTTCCTAGACCCCTGGTCCCTACAGTCCTGCCCACCCAACATATTTCATCCAGCATGCAAATGATCAGACATTAAATATCTTGACTCCAACCGCTCCCTCCTTGCAAGAGAAAGGGAAGAAGACAACAATACCAAGGGGAGAAAAAAAGAGAAAGAACAAGCCCCACACAAGTAATAAGCAAAAATGTCAAGCATCTCAAGTTCCAGATCAATAGGATATAAAGCAACATCAGCTTGGAGCATTCATTTTGAAGGCGAGGGCATGGGAGCACGGCCATGCCTATTGTGTGCAGGGCTCATCCATATTTGTTTGTCTAGTGGGCTTTTTGCCCATGCCTGGGGTGGCAGATTGGGGCAAACCTTTATTCAGCCATCCATAGGAGGGCAGAAAAAACTGTTGAACCTTTTCTAGGTGGGCGCATGGTCATGTCCATAGTGGGAAGCCATAAATGGGTGTGTTTGGATGCACTGCGATATTGTAGGTGATATCAAAGTCTGTGTGGTGCTCCGGGGTATCGCCCTCCGACTGGGAGCGTAACAAATGCACAAGGTCGCACCACTCGAATAATGAGAAGTGTCCCCCGGGCTCCTTCAAAGTCCTCATATTAAGGTTTCGCCAGTAAACATAAAAGATGCAAGAATTTGCTGTGGAAATGCTTGTTTTTTAATCCATTTTGTTGTGTTCACAAGAGTATTAACATAATCCTTCAATTGTGCATTATGCACTCAAACTATCCCAATGCATTTCGGCATGTAGCAAATGCCTTCTTCGGGGGAATTTGTTTTCTGTCAATAAAAGAACAGAATGTTTATGAGAAGTAATGTGTGGGAACTTAATCACTAATAAATCACAAAAAGAGTGACAAGAATTGGAAAGTGCTCGAAGAGATGCCTGTGATAAGAGGTCGGTGAAAAGCAGTGCGCAGTTGTGCGTTTAAAATGAGTGTCTTATCTCAGTGCTCGGGTTCGTGACTGTTTAAAAAACGGCGGTGAAGCAATGGTGGCTGGAAGACGAAGGGACGCGTGTAGGAGTTGGGTTATCAAGGTGAAACTGGATAGCTGGCAAACAAGGTTCATGCAGGTGTATCGTGAAAATGAAAACTAACAATATGCAGTTAGTGGGAGCTTACCGTGGCGAAATTAGAAGATCACTACAACCTACTACTGTGCACAGTAGATGTAACATCTTTATACACGTCCATTCCCCATTCAATGGGAATTGAAGCAATAGAACACAGTTTATTGAGGACTGAACTGAATCACGATTTGAAACTCTTTCTAATGGAGTTATTACAATTCACTCTACTCCACAGTTATTTCACATGGAAAGATGAATGGTACCGGAACCTCAATGGGCAATTCGGCAGCACCTACCTATGCGAATATTTTTATGCATAGATTCGAGCAGGATCACATTCTCTGCAAGACCATATGGAAAGATCATCTCAAAATGTTCGTCAGATTCATTGACGGCATTTTTTTAATATGGCAAGGTCCAGAAAACGTTTTGCAAAATGAACTCATTCAACTAAATTCCATTGATCCACGGATACAATTCACCCATGAAATACAAACTCACTCTATAACCTACCTTGATGTCAGAATTACCAGCACCCCTACAGGATTTGAAACAAGCTTGTTTCGTAAAAAAACTGACAGGAATAACACTGTACATTATTCGAGCTTCCATCCCCAACCACTTAAAAATCACCTGCCATACAGTCAACTTATCAGAGCAAAAAGAATAACCTCTGATTCAAACAAGTTCAACGAAGAGGTAAACATCATAACATCACGCTTCAAAGCCCGAGGGTATCCCCACCAGATCCTTGAGCAGGCCAAACAACGTTGCGCAACCAAATCAAGAAATGATTTATTGGGTATCACAACAACAACCAAAACAGAGTCCATCACCATGGTTTCCAAATATTCAACAGTCAGCAAAAAGTTCAAACAAATCATCAAAAGACATTGGGACATTCTCAGAGTTGAACCTGATTTCAACAAAATTTTTGACACCGAGCCCATCTTTGCTTATACCCGAGCTAAAAATCTGGGCGAACTCATTAAACATCCCAAAGCCATGCCCCAGGAATTCAAAGGAACTGTTCCATGTTGGAATTGCAGCCACTGCAACAGTGTCATAAGAGGCACAACTATCAATCATCCCATGAAAGGGCACCAAATAAAGATCAGAGCTACGGCCACTTGTGATACAACCAACGCAATTTATATGTTGAAATGTCCATGCGGTAAAATTTACGTTGGACAGACCGAGAGAAAACTTAAAACACGACTTACCGAACACAAATCTAATATAAGAACTAAACAAGCCAAATAAGCAGTAGCCCAACATTTTTTGGAAGCAGGTCATGGCATCAGCCAAATACGCTATTGCACATTGGAAACTATCACGAAGGAACCAGGCAAAGACAATCACAATGAACTGCTGAGACGAGAGAATTATTGGATTTTTACACTGTCCAGTATGAAACCACATGGACTTAATGATCGAGTGGAATACTCATGTTACCTATAACCCTTTTCAGGGGATATAGTCATTTCCTGAATGTGACCAGTGGTTAGCCCTGTTTATTTTATTCATTATTCTTTTTTACTGAAGTAATGTGGTTTCACATATTATTTTTCCATGAACTCATATGTTTTATGTCTCTATCTTTATCACCACTATGCCTGATCCTCTTTATTTTCACATCCCCCATTTCAACTGCTTGCACCCGGTCGTCCCTTTAATATATCTTTTCTTCGTACATTATTTTCATACGCATTTAACATCTCTTGTTACATTTTTTGATCCTTCCTGTTTCTCATCCCCTCAGAACCGTCCGTATTTTCACTGCATTAGCTTTTAGTCCCACCCTTAGCTACCCGTAGCCTAGTAACACTCTAACATTTAAAACACTTCCCGGATTAAGCCACGCCCAGACCCGGCAGAGGACAGCCGTATCTCCGATCACTTCGTCCGTGCACGCCACGGTAAGCTCCCACTAACTGCATATTGTTAGTTTTCATTTTCACGATACACCTGCATGAACCTTGTTTGCCAGCTATCCAGTTTCACCTAGATAACCCAACTCCTACACGCGTCCCTTCGTCTTCCAGCCACCATTGCTTCACCGCCGTTTTTTAAACAGTCACGAACCCGAGCACTGAGATAAGACACTCGTTTTAAACGCACAACTGCGCACTGCTTTTCACCGACCTCTTATCACAGGATCTCTTCGAGCACTTTCCAATTCTTGTCACTCTTTTTGTGATTTATTAGTGATTAAGTTCCCACACATTACTTCTCATAAACATTCTGTTCTTTAATTGACAGAAAACTAATTCCCCCGAAGAAGGCATTTGCTACATGCCGAAATGCATTGGGATAGTTTGAGTGCATAATGCACAATTGAAGGATTATGTTAATACTCTTGTGAACACAACAAGATGGATTAAAAAACAAGCATTTCCACAGCAAATTCTCGCATCTTTTATGTTTACTGGTGAAACCTTAATATAAGGACTTTGAAGGAGCCTGGGGGACACTTCTCATTATTCGAGTGGTGCGACCTTGTGCATAGTGGGAAGCCCCCACCACTGTGTTTTTTCATCCTACTTCTCTGGTGTCTTGTAGTGCTTCTGCCCCCCACGTGAGGCAACCCTCCAATCTGCAGAAAGACTATTTCACCATTTTGGATGTGGGGACATGGCCATGTCCCTGGTGTACAGCCTCCAATCCTATGTTTTTTTTTTCTTGTAAAACATTCCCTAGAGTCTATTGGGCTTTCTGTTCCTCCCATGGGTGGCAGTTTAGGACAAAACTTCAATCTCCCCCCCCCCAGTTGGGCAGAAAGACAACTGGACAGTTTTTGAGGTAGGGGCACACCTACCAGTGTGTTTTTGTTTTTTGTAATTCCCTGGTGCCTAGTGGGAATTCTGCCCCCCGCCAGAGGCTGATCAGGGGCAAATGCCTCAATCTGATCCTTAGCAACGTAGAAAGATGGAGACAATTCGCGGATGGCATGAGGGAAGCACAAGCCCTTGCCCAAGGGACTACTCCCAAAGGCAAATATTCCTGTTGTCTAGTGAATGGATCACTGTTTGGGGATCGCTCTCTTCCTGCAATCCCCAAGCAAGGGCCCACTGCATATGGTTACCATTAGAAAGGATAGATTCACCAACAATACCTCTCCCAAACCAATCAGTGCTGAGGGGGCAGAGAGATGCAACCTCAGGCTGTTTGGGAAGCTTTTTCCTAGCAGGACGAGTATAAAATATAAAAAAGGAATTCCTCTGGTGCAAGCTTCCCAGTGTCAGCAAATGGACAATAGACCTACTGGGGAGGAAGTCTGGGTATTAGTTATTAGCCAGCGATAAAACTTATAGTGTTAAACGAATTCTGCCTTGCAATGTCTACTCCACCTAAGGAAAAACATTGTTTTCATGCACTATTTAAAACACAATGCTGCTCACAGTGAAGCCTGCTGAAGAATGCAGGGCCGAGCGGAGTTCAGGTATGTGCATTACGAGCAGAGTGTGTTTCACTTGCTTTGCTGAGTTGTGCAAGTCCCTATAAAGAAAGTCCTGCTATCATGTTTCTCATCCACTTTACTCAAGCTGAGGCAAGTCTTTCACAATGATTGTCTGCATGCTTGGTGCCAGGGGAAAGGATCTTTTAAGTGTGAACAATGTGGTTTTGGGTCTAACATGGGCCCTCGCCTTAGCCCTTCCCCAGTGACCATGCATCCACCTCAGGATTATCAGTGGTCCACAATGGAATTGTGTGCCATGAATTGACGCTCATTAGTTTGCCACTATGCTGAGATATTCAATGTCATTCAAGACAACTCATGTGATGTTAAATTTCTCATGGAAAGCTAGCTTAGTCCTTTAACTATTGTTGAACCTCTTCTAGCACTTCCCCCTGGCTTTAGAATTTTATGACTTGCGGGGCTTAGCGGTAAAGGGGAGGCATAGCTATCATCTGCAAATCTAGGATAGTTTTAAAATTGGACCCCTGCCCCATTCAATATTCTGAATGTGCTCTTTTCCAGATATCAGTAACAAAAAATGCCACTTTATCAGGCCTTCAAATCTATATACCCCAGGCCCCATCAAAGCCTTCAGTACATTCCCAATTAACGAGGTGACCCCCTTAGCCCTTAAATCTTCCAAATTTTGCATTTTAGGTGATCTTCACCTCTACTTTGACCAGCCTAATGATATTGGGGCTCGCAAACTGCTGAATGGCTTAGCTGCACTTTAGCTTGTTCAAGTTGTAAGAGGCCCCACACATACATCTAGGAATTTTCTAGATTAATTATTTTCTAACCTTCCTAATTTAGAGGTCATCCTTCCTTAGCCTATAACCTGGTAAGACCACTGTCTGATCTGAATGGCCTTAGCAATATTGAACAACAGCATTAATCTCCCTGGCAATACTATTAGAAAAACGTCCTGGCAGAAAATAAATCTGGCAGAATTTAGTAGCTATATATCTGCCATCATCCCTGAGTTAAATTCCAACTGTGGATCGAGCTGATTCCAAGGTAAAGACATGGCTCACCTCAGCCCTTGACAAGTTTGTACCCCCGCTGTCAAGTTGGGGCCAGAAGCAAGCCCTCCGCCCCTGGGTTTAACAAGGAGTTGGTGGTGAAGAGAAAACACATAAAAGTGCCTATGCAAGCCAAGACGAAAGTCCTGTGACGCAGTGTCCAAAATAACGTATAAGAATGCAATCAAAGTATACTACAAAGCAATAAGGAAAATGCGAGAGGAATCTTTCTCCAATAACATTTAAAATAGCAAAAACCCCTCAAAAGTAATCTTTTCCATTGTAAACAGCTTTACGAAAGCTGTCACCACTGGGCCAGTTTAGGCCTCAACTGAACACTGCAACAATATAGCCGACTTTTTCATAGAAAAGATCAATTCTATTTACTCCAATTATCTGCCTGAGGTCCATATTGACTTATTGAATGAGCCCCCTGTTATCTGCCTTCTTGTTCCACTCTGTGCTTCGCAGTGAAATTGGGTTCCCGGATGACCCCCTAAAACCTGACTTTGTTCTTAAATGCCCCTGAGGCCATATTTGCCTCACTTCTTGAGTTGGCCAATCTCTCCCTGTCTATGGCTACTCTTTCACAGATGTGGAAGCAGGCAAAGGTGAAGCCCCAGCTGAAGAATGCATCCCTTGACCCTGTAAAACCCAACAATTATCACCTTATCTCCATGCTCCCTTACCTAGGTAAATTTGTGGAAAACATGGCAATCAAATCCTAAAGGAGTTCCGAGAAAGAAATCACATTCTGGATATGTCCCAAATCAGTTTTAGGTCAAATCACAGTTCTGAATCACTGAATTCTGACAGTTACATAATCACTTTGAAGATTTGCTGATGAGGGCTGTTCTGCAGCCCATATTCTTTTGAACCTGAGTGATGTTTTTAACACCTTATTACATAAGGTGCCCCTTCAACGTCTCTGCAACATAGGTGTCGGTGGCAAGGCTATATCCTGGTTTGTCACTTTTCTGATTAACTGCTCTTTTCAGGTTATTTCTCCTCTTTTCTCTCTGTGACCACTGGAACACGGTGTCCCACAGGGTTCGATATTGAGCCTTACTCTTTTCAACATTTGCATCAGACCTGTGGCAGAGATTGTGAAGTGTTATGGAGTTTCTATATTATCCTATGCAGATGATATTCAAGTTATCATCTTCTTCTCAGCTGATGCCTCTCAAGAATCTGTTAAGTTCAAGTTACTTATGCTGGAGGTGGCCACCTTGATGGATGACAACTGCTTTATACTTAACTCCAATAAAACCAAGATTTTGTGGCTCTGAATTATACCCAGAGGTGGGATGATCACTAGTGGCCATAGGCTTTGGGGCCTACTCCTCTTCCCAAGCCACCAAACGATCTATCAAAAACGTAGGCATTTAGCTTGATGACTCCTTTTCCTTTGTGAACCAAGTGAGAATGCTTGCAGGCTCCTTCTTCAGTCTCCTCACAGGCCTCAAATCTATCATAGATTTCTTTCAACCCCACATTCGACAGGTGATTATTCAATCCCTCACCCTATCACATCTTGATGTTTGCAACACCTTGTATCTGGTTTGTACGAAATCAATTCGGAAGAGGCTGCAATAGGTCGAGAATGATGTGTCCCAATTACTATTTAGCCTTCCTAAGTTCTGTTCCTCATCAGTACTCCTTCTGAAACTCCACTGGTTGCCTATTCAGAAGATCTAATTTAAAGTTCTCAGTACTGCTGTATTATGCACTTCTCATGAGCCCCCATCCTCTAAGATCTTATACTACCCTATCTTCCTCCAAGAGCTTTTCGCCCTGCAGAACATATTTTGGCAGTGGTCCCAATTCAAGAGAAAGAAATTTGGTAGTCGCACCTTTCGGGTGTTGGCGCCTGTCCTTTGGAAATGCATTCTTCATGATGTAAGCAATACCCCGAGTAATCTTTGCTTCAGAAAAAAACTTAAAACATGGCTATTTGCAACCCGGGTCTCTCAATAGCCTTTTTTTCCTTCCTGCTGCTTTTTTCTGTATCACTGGGTAATCCCCTCTGGGATGCTGTAGGAAGTTGGCTCTATATATACTATACCAAAGTAAGATATAGCGTGCATAGAGTCCCCAGAGCTATAGCAGATGCTAAATTAGATAAGTACTAACAGCTCTCTTTGTGGTAATGTGGACGAGCAGTTAGGCCTATTAGGAGGGTGCGTTAAGCATTTATTGTATTCACTTGATCAAGGGCTGATTTCACACAATCAAAGACCAAATCCAGACCAATTGGGAAGGTATAAAAAAGGTATATTTTATTTCTAGAACCAAGCAGGACTTGGTACATGGAGGTAAAATCTACTTGCAATTGTAAATATTTACAAGGTAATGCAATTGGGAATGGATTTGGAATCGTTACAGATTTTTGTATGCTTTACAAACAGTTTAAATTACATGGAAATTACTTTTGATTACTTTGCATTACTTTTGGATTACATTGACTACTCAGAGTGTTATGCCTACATATCACACTGTGAATTCTGCAATAGAAGGTCATTAAGATTTTTCAGGTTTGCAATATAGTTACTTTTCTTTAATTCAAAAAGGTCACTCAATAACATTTTTAGGAGCAAAACATCACAACATTGGTTCCTATGGGGAAATGAAGGTTATCGGTTTGCAGGTAAACGACCTGCAAGAATAGTTTTTGGGTATTAGAACCAAAGTTCCCCAATGTTCTGTTAGGCACTCCATTTGCACCACCATTTGCACTAGTGCAGCCAAGTGCAGAGTGCAGGGGCTCAATGTTAGCCAATGCGGCTAAGGCAGCCTTTGGTCAGGGAATGCTTACTAGCAGGCCACTCGGTTGTGGGACCCTTCAAATTGAGCCTGCAGGCATTGGCATGAAGGAGGTCGGGGATCACCAGATCCCAGGTCAGGATCATTTGGGAGACCTCCTCGGGGTGTTGGGCCACTCAAACCCTGGCCATGGGCATCAGATGCAGAGTGCCTGGATCCGGGTACTTTGTTGGAAGTCTTTGTTTGAGCAAATCTGTTGCCCACAGGAGGTAGAGTCTTTAAGTTCAGTGCAGAGCATGACCTCAGGGCTCTTGGCGGCTGCTCGGCACACTAAGGTTCTTTCTGTAGTCAGGTGGAGTTGGGAAAGGCTGGTAGAGTTGGGGCCAAAGCAGTTGGTGCCCTCTTCTTCCAGGAGGCAAGGTTTGATGTTGCCCCTAAAAACTGAATTTAGAGGTGTTACAGGTGTGTGTAGATCGGGACCAATGGGTCCCTTCCTTGAGGTGAGGACACCCCATAGTATGCCACCCTCCAGTGGGAGGGGGGCATGAGCCTCTTTCTAATTGGTGGGGTCCCCTCATCTCCAAAATGGAGGGAACTGAGCTGTGTGCTTTACCTCACCTCCCCCTTCTGAGGGGTGTTTTTGGAAAAGGTGGGCACACCTCTCTTGCTAGTTTGGTTTTCCTGTCAATTCTCCCACCCAAAGTGTGTGTCAGAACCAGTGGGAGCCAATTCCTGGGGGCAGCAACAGGCATGGACAGCTTTCATTGGCAGTAGGCCTTTGAAGCTTCCCCTCCCGTGGACCCAGCACATCCTGGGGGAGAAGGCATGACAACTCTGCCCTAAGAAGGGCTTTTTTTCTGGACCCTGAGAGTGAAGGCTCTCTACCCTGGGGTCCAGAAACCTGTCTGGTGGTGGCAAAAGGCGGGCAGCCATTTAGGAACCACACCAGGGTTGGTCATTCTTTCAGGGGATATCTCTAAGATGCCTCTTGTGTGCAATTTACATTAAATCCCACATTGGCATCATTGTGGGGTCAATGTGCTCAGAAGTATGCTACCAAACTAACCAGTTTTCAGTGAAGCCCTTATGGAGCTGTGGAGTTCATAATGACCAACTCCCAGAACATATATCCTTTATGACTTTACTGTACTTACAGAATGGACTTAGACACTGTAGGGGTACAGTGCTTATGCAACTGTACCATCACTTGTGGTCTAGTGCACCCTGCTAGAGGGGTGGCTTACCTAGGCCACAGGCAGAGGATTGCAGGCTTGGCACACAGTGTGACATGTCGACTCTTCACTTTTCTCTGCACCAAAACAAGCAGCCTGTAATGGCAGTGTGTGGGTGTTAAGGAACACGGCCCCTAACGGTTGCACAATAGATGCCGCAGCCCTTAGAGGCCCTCCCTGGCCGCGGTGCCCTTGGTACCCATGGTCCCTGTTACTAGGGGCTTACCTGAGACCAGAGAGGTGTCAATTGGGTGTACAAAGGTACAGCTTTGAGAAAGAACAAGGGCCCTGGGGACCTTATTGGCAGGAACCCAGGGACCACCAAGTCAAACTGCATCATGTGTCAGGCAAAAATGGGGGAGGACAATGCAAAAAGGGGAACTTTCCTACAGACACCCCATTGCTTGGGAAGCCATGCGCTCTACAAATCATATTAACTAACATTAACATTGACTGTGCAGGGCATCTCATCCAGGGACTAATGAAAAAGAGCAGACAGTTCCAGAGTCTAGCTTAACTCGCCAGAAACCACAATGCCTTCTGTGAAGTGTAGGTTTTTCAATTAACTAACTTGGCAGGGACGGTGCTACTGAAACAACTTTTCTTGGTGCCAGTACATTTCAATGAATAACAATCAAGAAAATAAATGATGACTGAAATACAAGGTTTAGTCGTGCAGACCTGATTTATGAGATACTTGAATGGTAAAGCTTTCAGGTCTTCTGCTATGTTCAGAACACAACTTTTAAGGATAGTTTCAAACATACTTCATGTCAAGGTGACTGTGCCCAGTGTTCTAATGCATTTATCAAATATCAAAATGGGTGTCTGGCACACTTAATGACTTTCAAACACATACAAAAAGTTACCAGTGCGGCCTCCATTGTATTGTATGTGGCACCATGGGCCAGTGCTGGTTTTTATCCGCATCACTTTGTGTTCTACACATGCATGTAAAAATCATAGCTTGAACGTTGTTCAATAAAAGGCAGGGACGTTGCCTCTTGGCACCATTCTTATCTTCCCCTTCTCTGTTACCCTTAATGTTATGGACATCATTTAGGGGTCAGCAATGTAAACGTGTTTGCATTTATATAGCGCCTTCTACCCAGAGGTCTCGTAGCACTGTATTCATACCGCTGTGAAACCCTTCCTGGCTTTCCTGTGAGATATCAACTCCTGGGCACCCCCAAGGTGAAGCCAGGCATCCAAGCGGTGTGGGGGCTGTTGTGGAGATTAAGCAAGCTATTGCCCAGAGTCACAGAGTGGGACCCATGATTAGACTAGGCACCAAGGCGAGAATGATCAGGTCCAGGGAGATTGAGTCCAAGGGCCGCCAAGGCGGGAATTGAACCCTGGTCCCGGGCCAGGCTTCTGCATCTGGGTCTGCCGCTCTAACCATTGAGCCAAGCTTTTCCACAGGGATCGCAGCTCCGACCCCTGGCACAGCCTTTGCGACCTCAGCCTCAAAGGTAGCAAAGTCAATGCCAAGAATACAGGGGCTCAAGAGAAACAGGGAAACACTACTCACTAAGGAACCAGGGTAATAGTTATATAGGAAAAACAGCTGTTCACATGGAATTATTTTGATAATGATCGACTTGTACAAACTGTGGAAACTTTGTATATAATATTCCCCTTGTCACATAGGTTAGGGTTCCCTTTGTCCCTTGGGACACTATGCACAAATGTTGTTTTGATGTATAATGTTTACTCCTAACTTTATTGTTTAAAAAAATCCATAAAATATACTACACTGGAATCGGTGTGTTAGTAGTTCCTTCGCGCTCTGCCATTATCTAACTCTCTATATTACGATTGTGCTTATGTATCATAACCTCATAATATATCATTCCACAGGAACCACTGTTTTTCCTATATAAGAATACAGGGCAGGGACGGCAAGGCATTCCTCATTTTCTGTCAATTTATTATTATACAAAGAGGGAAAAATATTGTATTATTTACTATAATTGTAAAACAAAAACAAAAACGAGCACACTTAGCTGGAACGGTACCTTTGGTGGCAACTATGGTGAGTAGCAATGGTTTTAAATAAATGTGGTGTGCATGCTTGCAGATGAGAGCATGTTTATGTGAGAGAAAGCATGCATTTGAGTGAGAGTGTGTGTGTTATTGAAAGTGAGGGAATTAGTAACAGACAGTGAGTGAGACTGTGCATGACTGAGTGAGCTAGAATGAGTGAAGTGAGTGAGATTAAGAGTGAATGCAAGTGAGAGAGAATGAATAATAAGGTGTGCCAGGGGGTGTAATTGAGTGAGTGAGAATGAGTAAGCAAGAATGAGTGTGTGTTAGAGAATGAGTGTAAATGAATCTGAGTGTGAATGAGAGTGTGATGTGATACTTAGAGGTTTATCACTGGCCCTGGCATCAGTGGTGGCTCCTCGAGGGAGTACTGTGTGGCGGAGAGGTGGGCGGGGGAAGGGCAGGGTGGTGTGTAGTAAACTCAGGAATGCAGCCAAACGGAGTTGTGTTTATAAATAAATAAATAAATATAACGTATTAAATTGCAATGTAATTATTTTTATTTATTTATTTATATACACAATTCCGTTCAGCTGCATTCTGAAGTTTACTACCCCCACCCTGCCCCTCTCCTGCACACCCCCACCGCCCGCAGCACTCCCTCAAGGAGCCGCCACTGCCTGTCATAAAGAAGGTAATTATTGTCTGACAGAGACACCTAGGGGCATATTTACAGGGGCATAGAGCCACCGAAGAATCACTTTTTCAACGCTCCAGCAGTGCAGTGCCCTGTTCCATATCCTCAAGCCACTTTGCATTACATAACACTGCCTTATAAATATGGCCGTCATCGACGCAGTTATCTGCTGCAAAGGGGCATGCAAAGAGTGTTGCCGTGGGCATTACCACACAACACTCATTGCTGTTTGACACTGTTCCAGATTACAAGGATCTGTATATCTGAGGCAGTGCCAAAAACTAACACCTTTCAAAAGGAGGTGTTAATGTGGCACAACGAGGAGAAATACTATTATTTCTCCATTTTTTTTCTCTTTCTTTGTGTGCTGCATTCCACAGCACACATAGAAGGAGCAAAATCCCATTCATTATTGTTTTTTGTGCAGGATGGTATCCCTTTTTGCACAAATACAATCATCCCTGCAATGCAGGCACCCTTACACTATGGTGCAAGGTTGCCTGCACAGGCACTAGGTATAATTTTTAGGGCCAGTGCAGGGGAGAGAACAGTGGTGTGCTATATTCTTGTTAATACAACGCATCCCTGCATTTTTTAGGTCTGGCAGAGCCAGGGCATGCGCTGTCTGCGAGACTTTTAGTGTGTGGCTCCAGAAAATGCTACCACCCGCTTTTGCTTGTGGTGGCCTAGAGCTTGAGGTTATGCGCTCGGGCTTGCCCTTCCGGGCACAGTCGCCATCTTGCCCGCGATCACTTTCACTTTCGTGCTGATTGTTTTTTAATCTGGTGGATTTCCCGTTGACTCACTGCCATCTAGTGGTCACACAGCGTGCAACATCATAAACTCACTCTATACAATTATGAAGTGTAAGCTGGCAATGTTTATGCATATTCAGTGCTTCTTGGTGTCCTTGTGTTATGTTGCGCTTCAATGAACAGTTGCATCTATCTAACCATTTTACTTTTCCATATGTTTATTGCCTAGCTTATAAGTGTCATCTTGCCCTACCAGACCTAGCTTTTCAGCCACCAACGCTTTGGATGCTGAGGCTTTTGAGTGCATACATACAATGTGAAAATTGTAACTACAGGTTTCAAGGTGCAACGGGATGCTGGCTAAAAAGCCGGGATTGGTTGTAAATCATAGGACCAACGCTTGGTACATGACCCCCTCACACAGATGTGGCTGCTGTGAACCTGCCACTGATTCATATAAACAAACATACGCTTAACCTAACTTTGTTGGTGACTCATCGCTCAGCTCTACCGTTACTCTGTTCTGACCTCCCACCTTTCCCTCAAATCGTCTACATGGGCCGGACTACAGTGACATTTTACTAAATGCCAATTAATGTCTTGCTGTAGCCAGTTAAAAGCTCCACAGTCAGCGTCGACCTAATAAGTGGTGTCCATATTTTCGCAGGGGGGGTGCATTACGCGCGATGAGAAGGGGAAAGCGCTTTCTCCATTAGTTCGTTTCTGACCCTGGCTGATGATAACCCAAATTCTGTACAACCCCAAGTTCCTGCGTGGCGGAGCTAACCTCCTCAACTGCAGAAAGAAGCAAACCCAAAACCAGCAGGTTTCAGACGGGTCCTAGTGGAAGGCTTCACTGGGCTGTTCTGCTTCTTTAGAATATCGTGGGTACTACTTTGGGTTTCACCTTTTAAATAGACATCTAGGCGTAAAAAACCTAAACTAAAAATAAAGGTCTGGTCTGCCCGAGTAGTCATCCAAGCCGCCGGGCACCACAGTATCTCTGCGTCATTCCTATACCAAGTTTTGAAACTGTAGAGGTGACTGGCGGCAGAGTGGAACGACTCCAACATCACGACGTTGTTATGACAATGCTCACGGTACGATGGGTTACCAAATCGGCGCAGGAGTGAATATTTACAGTTATCAATGGCAAAAGTCATTGGAACCGTCACTGAGCAGCAGGCGTCGTACCTTACATGCCCATTACGGCACTGTGAGTGCTTTTTCCAGACCCGCCGGATCTGCCTCATAATAAATGGTAGAAATCCCCTGCGGACACATCAGGAAGGGAGGCAAGGGGCTTGATTTTTTTTGTTTAAATTTGTTTATTTTTATTATTATTATTACTTGTGTTCCGTCTTGAATGATTAAACAGCATACATTAGTCAGCATGTATAACTTACATTTCCAGTTTCAATACAACATTTGACATGACATCGTATTTGGAACGTTTACAAAGTCAGTTTGCTGTGGCGTGTCCTTCTGTCTGAGTAATAAAACAAATGAAACATTATAACAGAGAAGGAGAAGGAAGGAGGCAAGGGGCGTCATTCTCTCGTGTCACATACTACCTGTCTGAGTCGCAAATAAGGGCTAGATTTCAGTACAGGCTCGTTCCTAGGGGCACCCCTGTACTATGAACCTCAGTCATTCACCAGTATTCCCAAAACGCTGTGACAGCCAATGCTTCAGCTGCTTATCTTACCGCCCCTCGAAAATCAATTAGATTGTCTAGCCAGCTGCCTACATACAGGATTCCGTAGCACAAAAGCAACCACTAGGCAGGCAGGCCACACGTCTTTTAGGTGCAGCCCTTCAGGCATTGGCTGTTCTGGTCAAGCTGGCCACGCTAAACTCTGCCATATTAACTGGCAGATATATATGCCGCACAGGGTGTTATTCATGTGTGCATCCTGCTCGGAGTCTAACGCACTACGCACAAAACGTCATCAAACAAGCAATGGCATAGCGGGATAACTAAACACTTATAAGGTCCCAAAGGTGAGACCTATTGGCTATGCCAATGCTTGTTTTAAATTAAGCATCTCAGCGCAGCCAAATTGCTTGAAGCACTGCTCTGTGCCATGTCATTGTAAATTTCCCCCCAAGACCAAAATTCTGGCACTGGCATACTAGAGGCAATTCTTACCATGACAGACGCATGTGACAAGATACTGGCACTGGCATACTAGAGGTAATTGCAGAGGCTGCTCCCGTAGGGGGCTCGAGAGCCGGCGCCATAACCAGCACAGTGCCCCCCCCCCGGCAAACTAGTGGGGGGCAGCGTTTGGCGCGAAAAGACAAAGAGGCCAGAAGAGGCTCCCCTTCCCCCCACGGCAGCTTCCGGGATAGCGCCAACACCCCCAGCCTATGGGGAGGCAGGGCGGGATACAAACCCCCCATGGAAAGGGGGGCGACTCCCTGGAGGCGAAGGCGAGTCGGAGGGTACATAACCACTGCTCCCCCTGGCAAGCTCCTATCTCACAGAGCGGGGGGAGCAGCAACAACGGCGGAGCCCAATCTTGTGACGAGGTCCCTGTACGGGCTAAGGTTGCTAACTACATTGTTAGGTGGCCAGACAGCCCGTTGCTCCCCAAAGGGAGGCCGAAGCGGACGCCAGAAGCCAGTGCGGGAACTCCCAGGGCTTGAGAGCATGAGCAAGCACAGGCGGCGTGGGAGCGGGACCAGGCCCTCCCAGAAGAGCACACCCTTGTCCAGCCGGAACGGCGTGCCAGGGAAGAGTAAAGCGGGACCAGCATGGATGTCGGAAGACCAAGGAGGCGGAATCGAAAGGCAGGCCACAATCGGTGGAACCGGGGCAGGGAAGCCGAGACCGTCGACCATCGGCCAGCCGAGGGCGGAGGATCTGAGTGACGAGCGGCAGGCCTTTCACCCACAAAGGAGCACACACAAGGCCGGTGCCTGCAGCCAGAACGGCAGCGCCAGGGACGGCAGATGGGAGTAGAGCGGCACAGCCATCACCAGGATAAATCCGAATAGGCGGGCAAAGCACCACGCAGGGGTCGGAGCGGGCGAGGATGCCCCCGAAGCCTCGTGGGCAGCAGAGGGCGAGGTAAGCAGGGGCGCAAAGCGGGGACACCCCCCAGCAGAAGGGGCAATCAGAGCGGGACAACAGATACTCCCGACGGTGTACTACAAGTCTCGTTAAAATATTGAGTGCGGAGTACAACGTTAAGTCTATAACATTAAGATGAGAGGGAGGAATTCAAGGAAATGCATCGACGCGTATGGGCCCCTCACTGCCAGTACATGGCAGTGCTGGTAAGTGTGATGTAGGTGAAGGAGTGGGAGCCATCCAAAATCAATGGGCATTGGCGTGCAAGCCAGTTCACATGGCAGCAGCAGGGAGGCTAGATGCCTTTAGTTGCACAGAGCACCACCCAAACCTAAGGTCTCACTCTTATAAGTTTACCTGAGGGTGCATCACGGAATAGCCTTACAGCGGCCAATGTGCCTCAGAGCTCAATCTCCCTTAATAAAACAGGGTGCGCAGTCATAGCACGGTATCACCGCTAAAGGAACATGCGCACAGGGTAGCTCAGTGGCCTGATGGCACGAAGTATTAGGACTCAATTCTCGCAGAAGTACAAACCAGACGTCTTTAATGGGGCCACCCAGATGCATAGAGTTGTATAGGCCCGGCAAAGACCGTTACTGATCGGGTGAGTCTGGGCAATCACTGAACCACCATGTGAATAACAAAAAAAACAACAAAAAAAAGCCATTGGCGCCTCTGGGAACAGGACGGTTGCGAGTGTAAGCACCCTGAGACAGGAAGTTGATTGCGACCGACTGGCACTCGAGACACTGGCAGATCAGTCAGCAGGGGACCTGGTGGGGATCCAGCACGGCAGATGTGGTTTTTAACACCCAACAGGGGGGACGACAGTCTGTGAGTGAGGTGATAGTTGGCTGCAGCCCGGGACTTAGTAGGAAAGAAGGTTTAGGGCGCAAGCCCGCACCCCTGGCGACTGAAGCCCGGGAGGCAGGGGAACCAAGCTGCAGAGGCGGGATCAGGCCGGAGGCCATGCCGGAGCAGCGGGAGGCCGTGCACAAAGCGTTGAAAAACGCGCGTGGGCAGGAGGCACCAGGCCAGCAGAGATACTAGGCGAGGGGGGCGCCACAAGGGCAATAACAATCCTGGCCTTTAAAGGCACATTTCCGCACAGCTTGTGATGGGGCGCATCAAAGGTTTAAGAAAGGGAGGGTAGCCCATTGGCACGCTCGAGTCTTTAAAAAAAAAAAAAAAATAAAGGCATGAACAGAATTCGGTTACTGTTCATGGCCCCCCCCCCCCGGGCCAAAGGTACTCCAGGTGGCCAGACCGGAATAGTTCAGCAGTAGGAGCCACGGCCAGGCATTCAGGTGCCCCCCCTTTGCTGGGGCACCGAAGGGGCGCAGGTCACTCGGGCACAGGGTAAGTGAGAGACAGCTCACATGCTAAGACAGTGGCTGTGGGCCGGCAAGAATTGAAATAGGACAGCGGCTTCTTAGGAGTTCCGCATGGAGCCCAGGGTCGCCCGCTCTTTGGCCAGGCACTGACAGTGCGCAGGTCCTGTGCAAACTCTTGCAAGGCATGTTAGCGAATTGGCGAGGATAGCACCTGCGTTTTTTGGCACTTGTGTCACCAGCTCACTAGGAGTGCAGGCAATAATTTGGGTGACTCCCGACCAGGGATTGAAGGCTAGGGCCGGCAGTCAGGGAGTGACCGGTAGACACATGGAAGGAGGGAAGAGGTTTCCCCAAAGAGACATACAAAGGGTCACACATCTGCTGCGAAAGGCCCTTGCAGCCATCACATAGAGATCCCTCAGCGAAGTGTGGTGGGGGATCAAGCGAAGCGCACAGCTGAGGGGGCACCAGGAAAGGCTGTGGTATTCAAAAATAAAAAAATAAACAAATAAGTAGATGAAGGAATCGCAAGGCACACCCTAGCGGGAGTGAGAGGAACTCTGAAGTCTACTGATCAATACGCTGGCTAGTAGCACGCAAAGGATTATTGCCAAAAGACGCCCTTCCCCATGTAAATCGTAGAAGGAAACATGGGCTACTCTACCCGCGTGGGGACGTCGACTAGGGCGGTGCCCCCAGAAGAGACAAGGCGTCCAAAGCTCTAGCCATATCCTAGAGAGAGTCTAGATAATGTAGCAGTACGTGCTTAAGGTTGTGCAGCGATCGCGCAAGGGGTTTTATAAAAATAAAAAAAATAAAAACCAGCTGCCACGGACCCAGGATGGGGCACAGCTACGATTACCCTGACTCCTTATTGCGGAACCTTCCGCTGCTTCCACTAACCTGGGACTCCCTCCCACGGGTTTCAGAAAGTGATACATTGCGTACGTTCTCGGCACTGGAAAATATGCCCAGGTAGAGTTGAGTCTCTCCCAATCGTCAACAGATGACGGTTGATATCCAGCAAACCGATGGACGCGCAGCCTAATGCCGAGAACAGGGCGGGCTGAGCCAGCACAGGGCAGGACCCCGGTAGCAGAACCCAGGAGTCCCGCCAAGGCCAAGCAGGGCGGTGACAGAGTAGGGCTGCAATCACATTGCACAGGACCTCCGTGATGGCCTGTCTGAATATGCAAGGGCTGCTACCAACAGCTGCCGGTGTCCCGGGGAGACTGGCGGGCAGATACGGCATGGCACCCGGAGGGTGGACCAACCACGGAAGGGGGTAATGATGCAGCCAGAGAAAAAAAAAAATGAAAAAGAGGCACTCCTACGCGATCTGCAGAGAGACCCTACGGTCACAGCAAGGGCGCTCAGGAAGACCGCAGGGGGCTGGTCAGAGGTGATAAGTAGACACGAATAGCATGGGGCGGACTCATAAGTGCAGTTGAGAATCCCGTAAGAAACTGAACCCCGCAGTGAGCAAATTCTGCAGAAATAAGAGTCGGCCGACTGGCAGGCGCGGCCATTTACAGAGTCGCCCGGAATCCTAGGCCACAGAGGAAGGGCACCTACCAGAGTAAAGAAGGGGTGCTTGGAGCAGCCTTTGGGGCACCATGGGGTCTGCAAGCGACGGAGCATTGGGCGTAGTTGGGGGGGAGCCGCAGCGAGACAAAAGCCTCCCATACGGCGTGGCAAAGAACTACGCCGATAGCGGTTGGTACGGAGGCACACCGGAGGGCGGTGTGCCAGAATAGGTCCATCACCTTCTGATGCCGCACAGCTGGGTGAGTTGGCCTAAGGACAGGTAGGTAGGACCACCCACTCTAGGATGCCTCACGGCTGGGTAACGTGGCCTACCGATTGGGGGGGGTAGCAGACGGAGACGGCGCTCGCAGCCCAGCCCCCGCCGGACGGCAGGGCACAACAAAGTCGGACAAGGTAGCGAGATGGCCTAACTCCGGGACAGAAGCTACTCCCTACCCGCGCAAACAGGGAGCAAAAATCCAACCTACCAAAGGAAAGGACCCAGAAGGGCCAAGAGACAATACCAAGGAAGTTTTAGATGACATAGCATGATTGATGCAAAGTATATACATGTTTCCTTGTATTCCTAACAAAACTGCGGCCAACAAATGACCACCACAAGACAAACGTGTGCGTTGGCTTTCTTTCATGATAAGGAATACAGTATGGGGGTATATACAACATACAAGAGGGAGTGGGGCAGAGTGCGAGGGTTATTCATGGCATATGGGATCCTGGGAAAAAATACTGACACACTTAAGGAAATTATTGGCATGTGGACACCAGTGGCAAAATGCTGGTACTAGCACTAGCACATGGAGGCAATTGTATGCAAAAAGGTGGACAACTGGCTTATGGGGGAGGCAACAATGACAATGTGCTTGCCCTGACATACTGAAGTGACTTTTGACATAAGGGTCCCCTATGCGCAGCACAAAATTCTGGCAGTGGCATTTTACGGACATTAGTGCTATAAGGAAGCACCCATAGCACATTTTGAATAGATTAGGTCAGTTTCTGGAGAGCGTCAGGGTTCATTGGCGTGGCACACCATGAAAGAATATGAATATTTAATAAGTGCCTTTAAGCGCCTATGCCATTTTAGCAATTTTGTGTGAAATTGTGCTTTAAAACCCATGCCATCCAATTTTTCTGGGGGAAAGAAACTTCCTTGAAGAGGACTGGATTACTCACTTACTATTATAATTCAGGACAAGTATTATGCTCCTGAACATTCAAAGCTCAAATTGGCACAATAATGTAGGTGGAATCTACATTAGGCATTTGCCTATGTTATGTTGTGATATTAATTATTCAGGTAAAATTGGAACTTCAGTGATGTCTATTGTGATGCTAGTGCCATTTGACATGCCTTCTTCAGAAAATTCAGGGTCAAGGGCTATATTGCAACTCATGTGATGTCATGTGATGTCATTAAGGTCAAAGTGTATGTGATGTCACTTGTAGTAACTTTGACATGTTGATGAATCGACACCCGTGTCATCCATGTTTTTTTCTATCATTTGCCCAGAATAGCTTGATCTATGCTGTGTATCTATGCTGTGTATCTGCAGCCTTTCTCCTAGCAGTACATGGGCATATTTTTCGAAAATTCAAATGAGTGCATTCATCCTAAAGCACACAACACTTGCATATTTCTGACAAACTGTAGATTAGTCCAACATCAGGATTCATCCCTTCCAAATGGATAAAGCATACCCTTTACAAACCAAACAACTTTTCAAATGAAATATATAATGTGATGGTTTCCCACTGGCAAATTCCCCGATTTCTTTATCAGCACTTTATAACCAGATATACTTCAAATGTTGTCATCGCATACTAACATCTAATCGTACCACAGAAGCTTCCCTATTCCTTTTCTGATAGTCAAAATTCCAAGGACACACTCCCAAGTCTTTCCCAGCATGCACTTAACAAACAACGGTTGCCTTTATCTTGGATCAATACACTTCTCACAGCTCAAGAGGTGGTGAGCTTGATCAATGGGTTGAATCACCCACTACGGTGATAGCCGTGTGACAGACTGATTATCAACAGGTCTGACTCAACATTTCACTTTGGCGAGGGCAACTACTTGACAATCATTGAAGTACTGCCAACTAAACACTACTGTTTATAGGCTAATGGCGGATGGGACTAAACAAACTAAATTCAGCAACTTTTTCCCCAATTGTTTTTGACACAGGCAACTTCTTTTATGTAGCCCACAAGGAATTATCTTATTTTACAGTGTGAAAGAAATCAAGTTGCACATACAGATGCATGTCTTCATTATTTCTTATTGTAGTTATATTGTGTGGCTTCGGCTTGTCATTTTCAGTAATTTCCCATGGCTAGAGAATTGCATTGGGCCGGGAACCGCCCCTTCGCCCACCTGTTGTGTGCAGTAGGAGATGTAGAGGTCAACTAAATAGGAATGTAGTTATTGCAATGGGAGAGCGAAATCTTTTCCCATTAAAGAGTTGCTGAGTGAGTTAAAGTTAGAGATAGTATGAAGATTACAATACTCACTTGTTTAAAACTTGTAGATGCTCAGTAAAGCAAGACAGGTTAGAGTTATCATGGACTGTTATATGTCTTGTTTGACAAGGTGTATTTTCTAGGAGTGAAGATGGAAAATCATCATTCAGTGATTTGTTTCGCATAACGGGCCTCATTTATGAGAAATGACGCATCGCTGCGTGAAAGCAGCGATGCGTCACTTCTCAGTGCGCACTTGTTGCGACATACCTAATGCGTCATATTTAATGTATGACTGTTAGAATCGGCTGGTCTCTAGTTGGCAGAGGTATACACTTCTGACAAATAGGGACCCACCTCCTCTAGTCAGGGCAAGGGGATCACACACTCAGATAACCCCCGCTCACCCCCTTGGCAGCTTGGCAGAGCAGATAGGCTTATCTCAGAGGCAGTGTGTTAAACATTTATGACCACATACAGTAACAAAGTGAATATACCACAAATGGACACAACACAGAAGGTATTATAAAAATAAGGATGTTTCTATAAGGCTTAGCACAAGACCAAATAACGACAAAAATATACCACAATCTCAATAAATACTCTTTGGACGGAAAAATATTAGTTCAGGTAAAGTCTCTTCTTAGTAAACGGTTCTTTAGCAACAAAAGTAAATCTTCTTTTTTAAAGCACAGTTCTTGGCAACAATGTAACCCCCCACAGGAGTCACACGACGTCGAGGCAAAGTTATCCCAAAGGTTCGGTGTCGACCGCGAGGAGCGCTATGTCGAGCCCGGAGTCAAAACAGATCCCACAAACACACTACCTTTGGAAATGAAGAAACGACGGTCCATGGCGTCGAGATGTATCGGCAGTCTTCAGCGTCGATCGGGCCTCGGAGTCGGAGCGATCTGCAGCGGCGTCGACAGGTGTCAGGCTGGAGCAGCGCTCACAGTGGCGAAGCGGGATACGGCATCGTCGTCGATGTTGTTGTTGCAAGAGTGAGCAGCGCTCACGGCGTCGAAAAGGGCTGCGGCTTCGATGTGATCAGCGGCGGCGTCGACACAGGGTCACTTGGAGTTGGAGCCGAACTCGCTACTCACTGGCGTCGCTACTGGTGTCGATTGGGCCCGGCGGCCGGCGTCAAAGGTGCGGGACACTGGAGGCGTTACTCACGATGTCGAGCTGGATTCGGCGGCGTCCGTCGACGTCGAGATTGCTGATTTCTTTAGAATACTGGAAACACCACGCTCCAGTTCAAGTAGATGGCAAAGTCCTTTAGCCCTGTGACTTCAGCAGGAGACTGGCACTCTTCCAGTCCTTGGAGATTTTCTTGGCAAAGCTTGAGAGTACACACTCGGTTCCTCTCTCCTTGTTCCTTGGCAAAAATAAAGACGCAACTGCAGGATTCCCCCCAGCAAACAGCACTCTGGCAGGAGGGGTAGGCAAGTTCTTGGATCAGCAGGCTTCTTGTCCTTGGTATAGGTTTCCTTGTCAGAAGTGATCTAAATTCTTGTTTCAGGGGTCCTTCTCTTATACCCCTTTTCTGCTTTGATCCCTTTGTCCAGGCAGGGGAATTCCCCCCATCCAGGGTTTTTTTGTGGGTGTTGCCAGGCCGAGACACCTGGCCTATTCACTGTGCAGGGCAGGGTCCTCAGCTGCCCAGCAGGAGGTGGAGCCAGTATTGTCACTGGCAGTAGCAGGGCCATCAGTCGCCCGGCAGGAGGTGGAGCCAGTATTGTGTCAGGCAGGGCAGGCTATCAGGAACTACTCTTCCCTCACTCTAAACGCAAATGCCTCATTCACCCCACACTGACTCATTCAGACCTCTGGAGCCACCCAGCTCCTGTCACACACACACCAAACCAGCAGAGACCGGTAAATAGTTAGACAAGACACTAGTCACTTTCTAAAAGTGCTAGTTTCAAACTCAGAATCTAAAAACCATCCATCCTAAAGGATGTGTTATTAAATTCTGAGTTCAGGGATACTAAACTCGACTTTCCACCATGCTCTCTGCGTCTGTTTGGATTATATAGTGTAATAATTCCAGCAGCTCAGTCTGGCCTAAGGAGAGCAGGTAGCCTTACAATAGTGAAAAACGAAAATGGCTGTAATTCACTATTAGGACATGCCACACACATCAGGGCTTGTCCTACCTTATGCTAACAATGCACCCTGCCCGTGGGCCTACCATAGGGGTGACTGACATGAAGTTAAGGGAAGGTTTTGGGGACTGGCAAGTAGGTGTACTTGCGCAGTCAGCATGGCAGTACCAGACTGCACGCAGGTTCTGCAATGGCAGACCTTAGACATATTTTACTAGGCCGCTTCTGTGGGTGGCACAACCAGTGCTGCAAGCCCACCATCAGCATTTGTATTTACAAGCCCTGGCACTCCTGGTGCACTCTACTAGGGACTGACAGTAAACCAAATAAGCCAATCATGGAATCCAATCAATGTATCAATTTAACATGGGGAGCACTTGCATTGTGGCACTGATCAGCAGTGGCACAGTGCCCAAAGCAATATTCCAGCAAAACATCGTAAACAGAGGAGGCAAACAGACATAAAATGGAGGAGAGACTCATGCCAATGATGCCAAGTCTAACACGTGTCCCCTCCAGCTGAAATGTGGGGAGAACTACCCTTCACCTAGGGAGTCCTCAGCACTAAGGCGGAAAAATCTGGACAGACCATCAGCATTGGCGTGATCTGTACCAGGGCGGTGTTCCACCGTGAAGTCCATCCCCTGTAGGGAAATGGACCACCTTAACAGCTTTGGATTCTCACCCCTCATCTTCATCAACCATCTGAGGGGCCTGTGGTCTGTCGGAACCCGGAAGTGAGTCCCAAACAGGTAGGGTCTTAGCTTCTTCAGCGCCCAGACCACAGCAAATGCTTCTCTCTCTATCGCACTCCACTTCTGTTCCCTGGGAAGTAACCTCCTACTGATGAAGGCTACAGGTAAGTCTCGGCCCTCCTCATTCTCCTGTGCTAGAACAGCCCCCACACCATGCTCTAAAGCGTCAGTCTGGACAATAAATTCCTTAGAAAAGTTGGGGGCCTGGAGTATGGGTGCTGTACACATTGCAGTCTTCAGGGTGCCAAAGGCCGTCTGACAGGCGTCAGTCCAGATCACATTTCTTGGCTGCTTCCTGGAAGTCAGCGAAGTCAAGGGGTGCACAATGTTGCCATACCCCTTGACAAACTTCCTGTAGTAACCCGTGAGACCTAAGAAGGCTCTCACCTGAGTCTGGGTTTTGGGTGGTGCCCAAGCCAGGATGGTATCTATCTTGTGTTGCAGGGGGACCACCTTGCCGCTCCCTACTTGGTGCCCCAAGTACACCACTGAACCCTGCCCAATCTGGCATTTGCTTGCCTTGATTGTGAGGCCTGCTCTGCGCAGAGCCAACAAAACACTTCCTGGAGGTGGCGCAAGTGTTCCTCCCAGCTGGCGCTGAACACTGCTATGTCGTCCAGGTAGGCGGCGCTGAAATCTTCCAGTCCAGCTAATACCTGGTTGACCAACCTCTGGAAGGTGGCAGGGGCATTCTTCATCCCAAAGGGCATAACCCAGAACTGGTAGTGCCCATCTGGTGCGGAGAATGCAGACCTCTCTTTTGCCCCATCAGTCAAGGCGATCTGCCAGTACCCAGACGTTAGATCAAACGTACTAAGGTACCGTGCAGCCCCCAACCGATCTATGAGCTCATCAGCTCTGGGGATGGGGTGCACTTCAGTCTTGGTGACTGAATTGAGTCCTCTGTAATCCACACAGAACCGAAGTTCTGGTGAAGCACCAGGCGCTGCAGCCTTTGGGACCAAGACCACTGGGCTGGCCCAAGGACTGCTAGAGGACTCAACCACCCCTAAGGCAAACATCTTGGAGACCTCCTCCTTGATGTAAGCTCTGACCTTATCAGTCACTCTGTAGGCTTTATGCTTCACAGGAGTGCTGTCCCCGGTGTCTACATCATGGACACACCGCTCAGTGACACCAGGGGTTAAGGAAAACAGATCAGGGAATTGTCCCAACAGTTGGCGACAATCTTGCTCCTGCTCAGGGGTCAATGTGTCAGAGAGGACAACACCATCCACTGACCCATCTTGCTCTTTGGCATACAGGAGGTCAGGAAGAGGCTCACTCTCCTCCTCCGTTCCAGCATCTGTAGCTAGGAGCATGCCCACTTCGGACCTTTCTAAGTGGGGCTTTAACCGGTTGACATGCAGGACCCTCAAGGGGCTCCTGGGAGACTTCAAGTCCACCAAGTAGGTGACATCGTTCTTTTTCTCCACAACCTCAAATGGTCCAGTCCACCTGTCCTTGAGCGCACAAGGTTCCACAAGGGACATGACCCAAACCTTCTGACCAGGTTGAAGCTTCACCAGAGTGGCATTCCGGTCGTACCACCGCTTCATCTCTTCCTGGCTGGCCTCCAGATTTTCCTGAACAAGATCTCTGAAGCGCCGAGTCTGGTTCCTAAAGGCCAGCATGTAACTGTATACATCCTGGGGAGGTTTCCTGGGAGATTGCTCCCAGCCTTCTTTGACCAGACTCAAAGGTCCTCTTACCGGGTTTCCATACAAAAGCTCAAAGGGGCTGAACCCTAGAGAGTTTTGTGGCACCTCACGGTAAGCAAACAGCAGGCATGGTAAGAGGACGTCCCATTTAAGCCTCATTGGTTCTTCAAGACCCATGATCATGCCTTTGAGGGTCCGGTTGAATCTCTCAACCAGCCCATTACCTTGTGGGTGGTAAGGAGTGGTGAACTTGTAGGTTACCCCACACTCCTTCCACAGGGACTTCATGTAATTGGAAATGAAGTTGGTGCCCCGGTCTGACACCACCTCTCTGGGGAACCCCATGCGGGAGAAAACACCCATCAGTGCCCGTCCCACCACGGGGGCCGTCACTGTGGGAAGAGAGGGATGGCTTCCGGGTACCGGGTGGCATGGTCCACCAAGACCAGGATAAACCTGTTGCCCATGGCTGTCTTGGGGTCCAGTGGCCCCACAATGTCAATCCCCACCCGATCAAAGGGGGTACTGACGACGGGAAAAGGTTGGAGGGGAGCCTTTTACTTCCACCCGCTTTTCCCACTTGCCTGGCAAGTTTGGCAGGTTTTACATGGATGTCTACATCCTAAGTATGGGCGGAAAATCCGTTTCGCTCGCGTATTTTGCGGATTTTCGGTAAATTCGCAATCCGCGAGATTCGCGAATCTCCCGCAAAATCCGCAAATCCGCGAGCAGCGGATTTTATGGCTTGCTCGCACTGTTCGCGTGAGTTTGCTGCTTCCCAGTACAACTTCGCGCCCCGCGAATAAGCGCTAAATTGCAGAAATACGATCTTAGCAAAACTGAAACTACTTACCAGGTTTAAAAGTTCAGGCTCATCATTAGTAGCCATTTCCTGTAGTGCTTCCTGAGGGGCCCCTCCAGAGTTCAATTGCCTACTTGCAACTATTATGTGACCCTGCTCTGAACCTCAGAATAGTTACACATATGCCACAAAGGTCCTGAATTACAGCTAAGGGAGACAAGCAGGAGCCAGGCTGGAAGTTCAAATCCATTAATCAGCCCCTAATTCATTATTGTCAGTTGGGGCAGGGCAGGTGTTGTAACTAATTTTGCAACAATGAAAGCACTTAGCAAGTGCAAAAGATCACTAATCAGGAAGCACTAAGGAAGCAGGTGCCAGCTAAAAAAATATTCTGTGACACATTAATCAGCCCCAAATTAATTCAGGTCACTTGAGGCAGGGAAGGTGTGCTTTGCTTTGCCACAATAATGTACACTGACTGGACAACCAGAGGGTGCTGTGATGAAACAGAGGGTGGCATGGGTGGGCCAGAGGGTGGCATGAGTAGCAGAGAGTGGCAGTGATGAAGAAGAGTGTCCCAAACAGGCTGGACACGTAGAAACAACAAGTTCGCAAAACTTGCGACCCGACAGGTAAGTTCGCGTTTGCGAAATTATACAAAACCCTCGCGAACTGGCAGAAACCCGCGCGAACACAAAAAAAAACGCAAATTCGCGAGAATTCGCGGATTTTGCGAATTGCGAGTTCGCAAATCCGCAAAATTCGCGAAAGCGAGATTCGCAAAATTCGCCCATGCTTACTACATCCCTTCTCTTCTTGGGCCAATAAAAATGGGTGACAAGCCTATCATAGGTCTTGTCCTGCCCCAGATGTCCAGCTAACGGAACGTCATGAGCCAAACCCAGTAGGAAAATTCTGAAGCGCTGGGGTACCACCAGCACACGGGCTGACCCAGGCTCAGCAGCCTTAGGCTCGCTATACAGGAGGTCGTTCTCCCAGTAGACCAAATGTGATCCTGACTGATCACCTGTTGTTTGGGCTGAGGCCTGCTGCCTCATACCCACAATCAATCAATCAAGCAATCAATCAAAGCATTTATATAGCTCACTACTCACCCGGAGGGTCTCAAGGCGCTTGGGTTGTCCTCTACTGCTCGAATAGCCAGGTCTTGAGTTGCTTCCTGAAGGAGAGGTGGTCTTGGGTCAGTCGGAGTTGGATGGGGAGGGAGTTCCACGTCTTGGCAGCCAGGAAGGAGAAGGATCTTCCTCCCATGGTGGCTCTTCGGATGCGAGGAACGGCGGCGAGGGCGAGGGTGGTCGATCGGAGTTGGCGAGTGGGAGTGTAGAAGGTCAGGCGGTCGTTGAGGTATCTGGGGCCTTGGTTGTGGAGGGCTTTGTGTGCGTGGGTGAGGAGTCGGAACATGATTCTCTTGCTGACGGGGAGCCAGTGCAGGTCTCTCAGGTGTCCGAAGATGTGGCTGTGTTGGGGGATGTCCATGATGAGTCGTGCTGAGGCGTTCTGAATTTGCGGGAGTCTTTTCTGGAGTTTGGCTGTGGTTCCGGCGTAAAGGGCACACTTTCTGTTCAGCACAAAATTCTTCCCTGGAGGGACCACCATCCTGATGCCAGTGGGTCAGCTCGGGCAGGTCTCCCAGTTCAGCAACTTGTTCCCCTGTAGGTTCAAGGGCATCCCCCTCAAGGTCTGCCTCCTCCTGGACCGTGGGAACTATGGGGGACGGTTTCCCGCGCCCCCTGCCTCTTCTCTTCACAGCTGGGTCCTGGGCCATACTTTCAGGCTCCAGAACCCCATCAACACCCTTACTAGCTGTCATGGATCGAGTGGTTGCACACACCCACTCTGGCACACCCAACATTTTCAAATGTGACTCTAGCTCCACCTTAGCCCAAGGGGAGTCCTCCAAATCATTGCCCAGGAGACAGTCAACAGGCATGGCGGGCCTCACAGCAACCTCAAGAGTACCCGAGACCCCACCATTCAAAGGGAACCTGAGCTACCTCACACTCTCTCTGGGAGTTGTCAGCAGCTACAACAGGGTAGAATGCATGGGGGAACCACCTGCTCTCTGAACACCAAGTGACACTTGACAGCTGTCACACTCGCTCCGGTGTCTCTGAGGGCTTCCACCCTATGGCCATTAATGGTCACCCACTGTCTATATTTCTTAGTGTTACTAGGCAGAGGGGGTGGAGGGACCATTTCCATGTCTCCTAAAGAGACCAGGGACATCTCTGCGGGGCCTTTCCCACCAGGGGCAACCATCTCCTCCCCTCCCAGGGCTATACTAGCCATCTGACGGGGGTGCACGTGGTGGTGCATTAGAGTTCTTCATGAGACACTGGGGATCATAATAACGGTGTCCCACCTGCTTACAAGCATAGCAGGTCATGGGGCCCCTAGGAACAGGTTTACCTGTCGGGGCCTCTGGCTTCTTTACTGGGGGAGGCTGGGAACCCTTCCCTTGGTTCCCTTGGGGATTACTTTAGGGCCCTTTCTGAAACGCCCTCTGTTTACCCCTGTCCCCCCCACTCTTCTGCTGGGGACCCTGCCCACCTTTGGCTGAGTCTCCCTCTGGACCCTTGTGGACCCTGGTACTGACCCAGCGGTCCGCCTCCTCAGCAAGTTTTCTAGGGCTAGATATCTTGCTATCAATAAGGTGCTGGCGTAGCTCTGGAAAACAGTTATTAGACAAGTGCTCCCAGGCAAACAAATCATAAAGAGCATCATAACTTTTCACTTTGCTACCCTTTATCCAACCATCCATGGCTCTGCAAAAAAATGACACATATTCAACCCACGTAGTACCAGGCAACTTCTTACATTCTCTAAAGGCTTGTCTGTACTTTTATGGGGTTAGGCCATACCTTAACATTAAAGCATCTTTCATATGAGTATAAGACATCCTATCCTCAACAGGCATGTCCAACAAGGTATCTCTCCCTTCATTGACAAAGCGACCCCACAACCCCGCTCCCCAATCCTTCTCAGGGACCCGCTGGGCCAACAATGCTAACATTGACCAATATCTTCATTCTTATGAAAATCTTTCATCACATCTTTGGGAAAATAAAATCTACTTTCTGCAGGCCCAGATGGAATGCTGCCACCAGAGGGATTCAATTCTAAACTCTTAGCTTTGAGCTCCATCTCCCTCACCATTTTCTCACGTTCAAAAGCTAACTTTTCTCTTTCATACTCCAACCTTTTGATCTCCATATCAGCTTCCCTCCTGCTTCTTGCATTCTCTAACTCCAACTGCCCATCTATCTTAACCCCTTAAGTGCTGCGTCGGTGCGTTGGCCGACGGCAGCACTACCTCCCCAGTGCTGCGCACAACCATTGGACGTCCATTCAGCACTGGTTCCAATGGACAGCGCAGCACTGGGGAGGGATGTTTACTAGCATCTATGAGGTTAAGTTTTGCCATTTCTATGTTGTATGCTCGTTCCTTTGCCCTGTCTTCCAATTCTTCAGGAGAAAGACCCTTAGCCGAAACACTGCTGCCGGGAGAGGACCCAGGCCCCTTCACGGGCTCTGCCTCATCCCCTTCCTCTGGCGGTACCACCACCGGATCAGAGGGATCTCTGGCCTCTAACCAGGCCTCCAATGCTTTGAGAAATTCTTCCTTATATTTGAGGCCTGTGGTAGGAACGTTCAACTGCTTGCAGAAGCGCTGCAGCTGCTTTTTCTTGTAGTCCTTTATCAAATTTTTATCAAATTACTCCACAACAACAGGGATAGTGACTCCGGCATCACTCATGGTCAAAACTGGCAGTGTTCAAAACAAGCTTCAGGAAAGCAGAGAACAAAAATAGAATATCCTACCAAAATAGATTGTGGCTGTGGTATGGTCTGCTCTCAGTATGTAGCGTACACTAATCACTGCACATGAGTCATAAATGCAAAGTTCAAATCCCACCGCTGCCACCAATGTTAGAATCGGCTGGTCTCTAGTTGGCAGAGGTATAAACTTCTAACAAATAGGGACCCACCTCCTCTAGTCAGGGCAAGGGGATCACACACTCAGATAACCCCCGCTCACCCCCTTGGTAGCTTGGCAGAGCAGATAGGCTTATCTCAGAGGCAGTGTGTTAAGCATTTATGATCACATACAGTAACAAAGTGAATATACCACAAATGGACACAACACAGAAGGCATTATAAAAATTAAAATGTTTATGTAAGGCTTAGTACAAGACCAAATAACGACAAAAATATACCACAATCTCAATAAATACTCTTTGAAAGGAAAAATAATAGTTCAGGTAAAGTCTCTTCTTAGTAAACGGTTCTTTAGCAACAAAAGTAAATCTTCTTCTTTAAAGCACAGTTCTTGGCAACAATGTAACACCCACAGGAGTCACACGACGTCAAGGCAAAGTTATCCCAAAGGTTCGGCGTCAACCGCGAGGAACGCTACGTCGAACCCGGAGTCGAAACGGACCCCACAAACACAGTACCTTTGGAAATGAAGAAACGATGGTCCACGGCGTCGAGATGTATCGGCGTCGAGTCTTCAGCGTCGATCGGGCCTCGGAGTCGGAGCTATCTGCAGCGGCGTCGACAGGTGTGAGGTTGGAGCAGCACTCACAGTGGCGAAGCGGGATACGGTGTCGTCGTCGATGTCGTTGTTGCAAGAGTGAGCAGCGCTCACGGCGTCGAGAAGGGCTGCGGCTTCGATGCGATCAGCGGCGGCGTCGACACAGGGTCACTTGGAGTTGGAGCCGAACTCGCTACTCACTGGTGTTGCTACTGGCATCGATCGAACCCGGCGGCCGGGATCGAAGGTGCGGGACACTGGAGCCGTTACTCACGATGTCGAGCTGGATTCGGCGGCGTCCGTCGACGTCGAGATTGCTGATTTCTTTAGAATACTGGAAGCACCACGCTCCAGTTCAAGTAGATGGCGAAGTCCTTTAGCCCTGTGACTTCAGCAGGAGACTGGCACTCTTCCAGTCCTTGGAGATTTTCTTGGCAAAGCTTGAGAGTACACACTCGGTTCCTCTCTCCTTGTTCCTTGGCAAAAATAAAGACGCAACTGCAGGATTCCCCCCAGCAAACAGCACTCTGGCAGAAGGGGTAGGCAAGTCCTTGGATCAGCAGGCTTCTTGTCCTTGGTATAGGTTTCCTTGTCAGAAGTGATCTAAATTCTTGGTTCAGGGGTCCTTCTCTTATACCCATTTTCTGCTTTGATCCCTTTGTCCAGGCAGGGGAATTCCCCCCATCCAGGGTTTGTTGTGGGTGTTGCCAGGCCGAGGCACCTGGCCTATTCACTGAGCAGGGCAGGGTCCTCAGCCGCCCAGCAGGAGGTGGAGCCAGTATTGTCACTGGCAGGAGCAGGGCCATCAGTCGCCCGGCAGGAGATGGAGCCAGTATTGTGTCAGGCAGGGCAGGCTATCAGGAACTACTCTTCCCTCACTCTAAACGCAAATGCCTCATTCACCCCACACTGACTCATTCAGACCTCTGGAGCCACCCAGCTCCTGTCACACACACACCAAACCAGCAGAGACCGGTAAATAGTTAGACAAGAAACTAGTCACTTTCTAAAAGTGCTAGTTTCAATCTCAGAATCTAAAAACCATCCATCCTAAAGGATGTGTTATTAAATTCTGAGTTAAGGAATACTAAACTCGACTTTCCACCATGCTCTCTGAGTCTGTTTGGATTATATAGTGTAATAATTCCAGCAGCTCAGTCTGGCCAAAGGAGAGCAGGTAGCCTTACAATAGTGAAAAACGAAAATGGCTGTAATTCACTATTAGGACATGCCACACACATCAGGGCTTGTCCTACCTTATGCTAACAATGCACCCTGCCCGTGGGCCTACCATAGGGGTGACTGACATGAAGTTAAGGGAAGGTTTTGGGGACTGGCAAGTAGGTGTACTTGCGCAGTCAGCATGGCAGTACCAGACTGCACGCAGGTTCTGCAATGGCAGACCTTAGACATATTTTACTAGGCCGCTTCTGTGGGTGGCACAACCAGTGCTGCAAGCCCACCAGCAGCATTTGTATTTACAAGCCCTGGCACTCCTGGTGCACTCTACTAGAGACTGACAGTAAACCAAATAAGCCAATCATGTAATCCAATCAATGTATCAATTTAACATAGGGAGCACTTGCACTGTGGCACTGATCAGCAGTGGCACAGTGCCCAAAGCAATATTCCAGCAAAACATCGTAAACAGAGAAGGCAAACAGACAAAAAAATGGAGGAGAGACTCATGCCAATGATGCCAGGTCTAACAATGACGCATCATGTCGCAAGGAGTTACAGATACGTCAGTATTTCTGACGTATCTGTAAGCGCAAAAGTGACCCACTGCTGGAGTGTGTCACAAAAGTGACGCAACTCCAGCAATGTGTCCTTTCACATGGGGCAAGGCCCATTTGAAAGGGCCTGCGTCAGTCTTACGCCTGCTGTGAGGCAGGCGCAAGATTTTGACCCAACAGCGTCCTAGAAGTGACGCATTGAAATCTCATAGATTTCACTGCGTCACTTCTACGAGGCTTTTTGCGGGGGAACGCCCCCCTGCATACATTATACCTGACGCAGGTATAATGTAGCGCAGGGATTTACAAAGTGACGCATCTGCCTAGATGCATCACTTTGTAAATAGTGCGCAACAGGAGGCATGTTTTACGCCGCCGATGCGTCACAAAAAGTGACGCATTGGAAGCGCAAAACTGATGCAAGGCCTCATAAATGAGGCCCATCATGTTTAGTGAGTCAGTCAAATCTCTTTATGTCGCCTCGTTTCCGAAGCATAAAAGAACATACTAAAACAAACGTAGATAAACATTTAAAAAACAGCAATCAATACATCGCTAAAAACAGTTAATGGATTTTAAAACTTTAAAATCAAAATGATCTTTCATCTTTAGGGAGGCACTAGAAACAAACCGATGTATAAAATCCATTAAATACAATCAGATATACACATAGGAACACTTTATTCTTTAAATCCTGAACCACCAACAACATCCTTTATATTATTTTATAAAACATCATGTCAGTGCGCCAACCGACGTTACAATTTCAGGGATTTCCAAAGGTAAGATGCAACAGTCAGGCACACCAATGGGTCATCTAACTTTTGGATACAGCAAAGGGATGATCTGCATTGCCTAAAATTGTGTCTGCACATGAGTGGAACAGTAAATGTCTTCCTTTTAATTGGAGTGCAGTAAAAAGTGCAAAAAAAACATAGGGTGCAGGCTAGACTGAATTGAAACACCTTCACGTGGACATAGACCCAGCTCCTTCAATGAACACTAGTTTGCAGGAAAACCCAGCATTAGCGAGAGGTAATTCATACTAAATCCAGTGAGTATTAAATGAAGATGCAAATTCTGGACTAAAGCCAAATAGGATTATAAACCAGGGCAAGAGGGGAGAGTATCAGAGTGAGCAACGACATGTTTTTGTATGTTAGCTTTTAAAAGAAGCCCTGGCCAAAGATGTCTAATTCAGTTTCGCCTTATAAACTGGTAAACATGTCAGGAGTGTGAATCCATTTGGAAAGCCCCAGGTCTTCCAGAGTACACTTTACAAATGCTAACCAGGGAATCACTAGATTGTGCTGTAAATTTATGCCATCCTCCAGGATCTGTTAGTTTAGTCAGGGCCGGCTGGTCATAGTGGGCATTGGGTGTTTTCTCAGGAGACTGGAAGGGTTGGGGATCGGTTTTGCAGGATTGAGAACCGTTTTTTTTGTTATTGGGGCCATTGCTGCAATATCAGCCCCCAGTAACAAAAGCAGCAGTGCTTCACACTTGCACCCCTACCCTCCTCCCACGGGTTGGGGAGGAGGGCGGTCCTACAAAATTGCCAGGACTGCTTTGGGTTCCCGGTCGGGCCCTGGTTTTAATAGAACCGTTTCTCTCTTCCATATCGAATGCCAGAGAAATACTGGTGCTAGCTTAGTTATATCTGTAATATCAGATAAACCCAGCTCACTATGACTTATTGTGTTGGATCCGGAAGGGGGTAAAGCTAAGATCTTCTTAATAAATGTATTTTCACTTTCCTGAATCTTCCCACAATCCACCATACCCCATACAGCAGCCCCATAGTTAGCGGTTGTAACAGATTTTGCTGCATAAATGCTCAGCATCTCGAGGATAGGTTTCAATCCTAGTCTCTTTGTAAAGGTGAGCATGGCAAGATTAGCTTTTTCTAACATCAAAGCCCTGTTTGCAACCATGTTTTTCTACAAATGTCTTCTGTCAAATAAGGTACCCAGGTACGAAAAGGTCTCGGCCTCTTCCACCCTACTGTTTCCTTTATGGAACAGTGGACATGATTTGGGCCGTTTCCAACAAACAAGTGTCAAAGATTTACTCTCGTTCACCTGGAGATCCAACTCCTTCATTAAAGTTGTTTAATCTTCTATGAGGCCCTGCAGTGCAAGTCTGGTCCATTCTATGAGCCCAGCATCATCTGCATTGAGGAGTACAGAGCGGGCATGATCTACTATGAGGAATGTCTCTAGACTGCCCCACCAGGGATGTTTCCACTCTGTTGGCATAAAGGGAAAAGACAAAAAGTGTTAAGACGCACCCCTGCCTTACATCTGGCTCGATCTTAAAGTGCTTAGTGAAATCACCTTCTCGATAAAAGCGCGCAGAGGCCCCCCGCATACATCTCTCTTATAAAAGTAACAATGGGGCCTTCAACACCCATCTTAGTGATCATAGCCCACAATTTAGAGCGAAACACAGTCATATGTGGCTGTTAGGTCCATAAAAGTCATATAAGTGGCACCTTCCTTCGCCACCATGTACTTGCCTATCAAGATACTAAGGTTTAGGCACTGGTCTATCATGCCCCTGTTATGTTTTGTTAAATGAAACTTGTAAAGTGCACAGTCACCAGGACTGTCTCATGGTGCTTAGGGGGACAGTGGTAATACAAGGGAGCAATACTATGATCCGGGAGAGATAAAAGGACATCAATTTAAGAGTAGGATTGTATGCATAACCAGATTTTCAATGCTTTCCTGAATTCTAAGTAACAAGATGCTAATCTTATTTCAGTGGGGAAGGCGTTCCAAAGGTTAGGGGTAATGACTGAAAAATTGGTTCTGCTCTGTCTTTTCTAGGGGTGGGCGGAATTTGCTAAATTCGCTTTCGCAAACTATCGCGAAAATGTCAAAAATCTCCGCTATCACGTGGAAATATCATGAAGACGCATACGTTTTTTCCCAGCCCGTTCGCGATATTTTCTGCGTGATCAAGGCTCACCAACATACCCATGCGGTCGCTCAGGGGTGCGGCAATCTTGTTTTCACTTGTCCCGCCCGCCCGCGATGCTTACTTCCTGTTCCAGGTCGCGCAATGCATGCTCGCGCCCGTTCGCCATACATATGTACTGTTCGGGAAAGCTTTTACTTGTTCGCGCCGCTTTTTGCGTGCTCGGGGAGAAAATATTGCGCAAACTTGCGCACGTGGTCGCAATGGGCGCGGCCATTTTGTTTTTCTCTCTATTGCATGGTTCTGGGGCCTGATTTTGAATCCTCCCTGTATCTTTGCAATCCTTTGTTTCCAGCCACTTTTTTAAAATCTTTTTTATTTATTATCTCTCTAACTATTTTCCTGCTTCTATATTTTAGTTTTTTGTCTACTTTTTTTGAGTTTTTAGCTACTTTTTCACTCTTTTTCTATTCCCTGCTACTTCCTTTACTTACTTTTCACATTTTATTACCTTTTCTTTCCCGCCCCGTCTCTCTCTCCCCAGAACCATGCCAAAGGGTAGAGCTCGCAACAGCCAGAGCAGCGACCGCCTTCCCGTGCCTGCACAAGGGGTGCAGGCACTGGCCTTATTTGGGGAGGTGGAGTTGGCTGTACTTATCTTCTTTGTGCAGCGCCACCTCCCCTCTACCCCCTCAGCAGGTGGCAGGCCAGGGTCCGGGTACGGGCTCCAGGAGCGTCCACAGCGCTGGGGGAAGGTGCGCCGGGCAGTGTTCAGCTGCTCTGGGGTCCGACGCACCCAGGTGCAGTTGACACACCGGTGATCCGACATCCTGGACCGTGAGCTGGACCTGCTAGGAGTGAAGGTTCCAGGTCTTGGTGAGTAACTATTTAATTATTACTACTTTGTGTCTGTTCTTCTGCTCTGTGTTATATATTGCGAAAATCTTTTTTTCTTCCAACCTGCTAGATTGTTGCTGCTCACATTCCAGGTTAAGTAGGTTTACAAGTCTTCTGTGATTGTTAAGACACAGGTGCTCCTCTGCGCTACTACTAATCTTACTTGTTTGCAACTTTGCGTTTGCACTCTCTTATCTTGATTATGTAAGAGTTTATTTTAGAGAAATTAAGTTACGGAATGCTATAGAGACTCTAGTCCTTACTTTGTCCTGTCACTAAGAGATAGGGGCAGATTGATTCTGAGGTTTAGTTACTTTATATGAGTTTGTTATTTTTTTAGTGGTATGCGTGATGCCCCCTCAGTTACGTCACATGCTGCTGGTACCCCAGTCTTTATTAGAACCTTTTCTAGTTTGTTCAATGAGTGGTGATAATAGGCTTAGCACTAGCAGAACATCAGCATCAATCAATCAACCCAAAATTTGGTGTATACAAAAAATTTAGTTATGTGTCCTCCATTTGACCATATGCATTGTTGAGGACTAAAAGAAGTGGAAATGCATACTTAATGTACAATTGACATGCCTGGAATAGGTGGGCTAGGTTGGGTGGTACGTAGTACTTATGCTTAGTTAGTATTCTAGAATCAGAATGGAAGACTGGATTAGTGTTGATAAATAGGAAGTAGTCGATCCACAAATCCCCTGATACTATTTGTTGACCAGATGAGATCGGTCAATTTAGTTATTGCAATTGTTGTTTACATAAGTTTTTTTTGACCGTTCTTTAAAAATATTTTGTTTGTTTGACACCATCCATCAATGTGTCTCTTTCTTATATCTTTCCTGTTCAGCACCCATGAGGCAGGCAGACACAGACAGGGAGTGGGACTCAGGCGGCGGGAGAACCACGACAACACCAGGACAACACCAGCGAGGGCTCTTCTACTGGCCCTAGTAAGTCTTCTTGTTTTTAATAATAATTCTTATTCCATAACTTTTACCGCACCATATTTTTCCCGAACTATTGTTTCAGTTTCCTAATGCTATTTTTTACCAACAATTATCCTTCGATCTGTACTGTTTTGAAAATCTTGTTATCCCTGCCTCTGCTATGATGACTCTCTGTACTACTACTACTATTAGTCTGTCTGTACTGTAGTAGCTAAGCTTGCCTAGTTGGCCACTCTTATTTAAAAGGTTGTAAATAAAACTCAGATTCACCAGTAGCTCTAGCCATTGAGTCCAGTCCTTTGGGTCATCCTCTTGTACTACTTCTAGTCCTATTGATCTTGAGTCTTTGTTAATTTTGAGGGCTTGACAATTCACAACAACAAATGCCCGAGCAGATTTATTACTATTTTGATATGATAGGACATACTACTACTGTTGTAGGGATTTTGCACATACAGATCTTTGCACAAGAAAATAGGATGTTGGTGATGGTAAGTTGGACATTCCTTACACACCTCAATCAGAAGTACAGAACCCACCACAATCCCCTGCCCGACTAGTTTTAGTAGTGTCTTGTCATAACTATTAGCTCTCCAAACCCTCTCCCCAAGATTCCCAACAAGTAGACAACCCAGAACATAACACACCCAACCTCTCAGTCGTGGAAGCAATGCACATGGTTCCTTTAATTTGCTCACTCGTGTAAGTCCACACCAAATACCACCAAGTCTATGTAAGTTCAAAATGTTTATTGACAAGCTCTGTACATTAACATAAACATTGTTACACAGTTGTTAATTGAATCATGATAACTGAACAGTGGTGGAAGCACCACCATCCCCTAGGTAGGAATTTAGTTTATATAAATTTATAACTGAAGATCTCTGAGTGAAGGGACCCCTCACCGTAGAAGAACCCAGTACTGGTAGTTGTTGCATCATAACCTCTGCAAAGCTCTGGTTCGTAGAAGGGAATCTTCCGTCTGTAATGCAAAAATGAAATGGTGCATGTTAGTATATTGCAAGCATTTCTCAGCCGTGCCAAAAAGTGTAGCATTTATGGATCAGCAATATGGACTAACAGTACACCAGAAATTTTAAAAAAAAGTGGCTAGTTAATGTTTTGGTTGACCACTTGTACGCAGCGCTTAGACAGTAGCAGTGTAAGGCCATGTGGGCTCAAAGGTGTCTTATACAACAAACTGCAAGGTAACCTCACATGTGCAAAAATAAAAGACACAAAGGTAAAATGGTTCCATGGCTCGGGCTAACTAAGCAAAGGCAAGAATGGCGCTAGGGACCATATATAACTACTAGTGTCTACTCGACTACTACCTGATTTGTACTAGTAATGTATGTTATAAGCTATTAACTCATTTTTCAATCTTGCTACTGACCAATAGGGGGAGGTGTATATGACGCCTAAAAAATGTGTAATGTTTTCTAGGCGCACTACCCACGGCCACCATTGCCGGGGCCAGCCAAGGCGACACAGAGGAGGAGGATGCGGCAGTTGCCGAGGATACCAATGGAGCAGTAGGTTGAATGCCAGCACCAGTGGTGGGTGGTGGTAAGTTAGATTCATAATCCTTAACAATTGTTGAAATTACACCCACTGCAAGGGTTTCCCCCGCCAAGTCGGCAGTAGTCACCGCGGACCCCGCAGGGGCAAACCTCCCACCTTCCCTGTAGAAAAGACCCCCGCCATATTACAATGGCTGGGGGTCCGCAGCGGATAGAACCGTCCGCCGATTTTCCGCACAGTTGACATGTAGACCGGGTGGAAAAGGTTTCAATATGGTGGTGGTATCTGAACACACTGCCAGCCATATAATCTGCATTTTGGAATGCCGTTCCGTGGCGGCATTGCCGCCATGGAAAGGCATGCAGAGTATGCTTGGGGTGCCGGTTGTGGGCCCCCATTGAGGGTGCCTACCTATGCTATGGTACCCCCTGCCTTTCAAAACACAACGTGGCAGGTTCCGCACGGTGCCTGTCACGTTGTGCTTGGAAAAGCACAACATGTATTTTAAGCATTGCGGCGGGCGGTGCTTTCGGCACCGCCCAGCACAAGGTTAAAAATATGGGATGCGCCCGCCACAGTGGGGGGCGCATCCTAATTGTCCCCACGGGACCTCCGCCTTTATGGCGGGTGGTCCCTTTTTAGCGTGAGCCATCCGATGTCCTAAGTAAGTAAGAGTTGTTGTGAACGTTCGAAGAGTGAAGAAGACCCCCTTTAATTGGCATTGGGGCAGGAGTATTGAGTAACCAATGGCCTCCTCTATCTGTGATTTCAACTCTGCTTTGAAAATTTTATGGAGAAGACTAAAAGTCAGATCACCTGGTGTTCAACTAAAAAATGAAAGACGGGTGGAAGGAAGAACGGGCGAGATTTAATAAATGTTATGTACTTACTGTGCTTTATAGTGCTACCATGCCACTATGTGTATAACTATAACTTGTCTTACTGTTTTTCTAAGAGTATATTTTACAATTGTCTTGTTTCTTTTTGATATACAGCTACTCCTTCCAAGGTTGATAGGAAGGAGTTGGCCGCCAAGGCACGGTGCCGGAAACTGGAGGCAATACAGCGGGAATACCGGCGGCTGGTGGTCTTGGCAGAGGAGGAGGAGGAGACTGCTGCAACACTTGAAGCCTCCTCCAGTGCCCCGGGCCCCAGGCACCACTCTCCAGCGGTACGGCACCACCGTCTGGCGGCGGCCCGCCGCCCTAGCCGCAACACCATCTCTGGTGCCAACACCACTGTTGCTCCTGCTGCCGCACCCTCAAGCGCCGTGTTCGCCGTTAAGAGGAGCAAATGTTTGGGTGGGTGGTAATTGGGCGTTGGGTATTTTTTTACTTTTTGGACTTCAGTTTCTTTCTTACGGACATTGGTTGGGGTTAGGGAGGGGGGTGGGTCAGCTTTTGTGGGTTTTCGTTTTACATAGTTTATTTTCGTTAGGAGAAATGACATCTATATTTATACTATAAATGCAATTTTGTTAATGTTTTGTAGGTGGGTTTGTAGGTGGGCTTACTGTTTTACATCACACTGTTTCCTTGCTGGTGAAGGTCCGCCCGTAGCCAGTGTTTAATTTCAATAATTGGCTGACTGTGTAAGACACAAACAGATAGATGCGGCACCCCTCACTGATTGAGTTGTCCTACCAGTACTTTGTCTCTCTCTTCTAGTCTATGCATTCTTTTTCTGGACTCAAAGGGGTGTGTGAATTCATTGAAAACATGTCCATTATTAAATATGCCTCCCCCAAACTTCTCTTACCTTTGCTTGATGTTTAACAAATTGTCCCAACGTGAAGCTATGCTTATATTGAAATTCAACACCGCTGTGCGGGGACTAAACGAAATTTCTGAAATTTATAAGCCTAATACTTGAGCTAGTCCACGCCAGCTTTTGGTTTGCTCTCCAGCAAAACCGCGCACATAGACTACAAGTCCCAGCAACCCCAGGCCTCCATTTCCAACCAGGAAGCACCGAGGCACCATTCCCACTTGACGACTCGAGCAGTGTGAACCACGGACACCACCGAAGGAGAAGGTCTTACGCTTCGCTCCCGCATCGGTAGGTTGTCACGCATTCATTGGATTCAACATGCCCGCGTTTACAACGCCAGCCACCTAACAACCCCTTTTTCGCTCCGCTTTGCAGCAAAGGAGCGGGCGCACAGTTACCATCTGACGGAACAGCGAGCACGAAGCTGTTCACTAACGGGTACGTTTTCATGACCCCTACCCCTTTCCCTCATCACACACGAGCTGAATGAATCATTGTGAAAGGGTAGACACTGTAGTAAATGTAGTCTTTCGTATTGTTTTCCCTCACACAGCGGCTTTGACCACGCCTATTGGGAAATACAATTCCACTTTGGATTTTCACCTGCCTGCCATTGTTTGAGTTCTTAAGACTATTGGATTAAGGTAGGGAGCGGCTGTTGAACACAGGGAGTTGATCCCCCTCTTTTTTCTATTCATCGAAACCCTGAACAAATTTGCTTAAGCCACCCTTTTTATTGTTTCAGAACCATTCCGGTCCTGAGGAGAACCCCCACTTAACTGAAAGGGGTTCGAAACGCGTCGACCAGCTTTCTGTCCCGCATCTGGTCACCAATTTTACGTTGGAACAGTCGTTGGATTTATTTGGTTTAATAAGATAGACTGTGACAATCACAACTATAACAGATTGTTAAAACATGAAAGGAAATATTCTCCATTGAACTGATTGACCGATGCTCGGACGCATTGTTTCTTTATTTACGGTTGTTGTGAATGCATGGTGTATGAATGTATGGCCAAGTGTGTCTGAAACTGTATATCTATCTGTTTGTATATTTTGTATATAATACCTATTGTATTTTGTATTTTGTATTTTCCATGCACGACGAATAGTGTGCTCAAAAAGAAAAAAAAGTATGATTAACAATATAGAATAAACTTGTTTGTGGTTAAAGGAATATAGGTTGTTTTTGCTTCAATCAAAGCAGCTTGCGCCTTAAATTTACTAGTCTTCAAAATTGACATTCCAGTTTTGGCTCTTGTTTTGTTTAATAGTATTAGTTGGACTCAGCCATCCTGAGTAATGAGTCAAGGCCCTTCTTGATTCTCTGATGTTTAACTTAGGCACAGCGATGGCTGCATGGTGAAGATGGTTTCCTTTTTCTATTCTAACATGCCATGATTGGGGTGGTGGTGGTGGTAGTAGTAGTAGTAGTAGTAGTAGTAGTAGTAGAAGACACTGGCCCGGGCAGCAGCATTTGCAAAAAAAGAAAATGAGACAGTCAGTCGCCTTTGAGAGACTGTTCGAGGAGTAGTAGAATGAAGTATGGTACAGAACTTACCGGGCAACAATAATATGCTAAATATTTTAAAACAAAACCTAATGGTGGTGGGGATAGCCTACTAGACAGAGTTACAAAAACTATAGTTGTGTCGAGTCACTTGACTAGGCCTACAGCGTAACAGTTAGTGCTGTGTATGAGGAATGCCAACAAATCCAATCAATGCTGAGGTATATGTTCTTTTGTTAAATAAAAATCACCTCTAAAATATACTGCTCATGTCTGGGCAAGCAGGAGAAGATCATCGCTCTGCCTTGAAATTGAAGTACTGTTGCTTTTGCGACATCCACCCCATCAAGCGTGTGATTAATTATTTGTAACCATTTAATTTAGTCACACCTCAATAAGTCACACAGCCCGGGGGAAGAGGGTTAGGGTTTGTTGAATGGATGGGAAGGGGGGTTGGGAGAAAGTTTGACAGTGAAAAACAGTACACATGTAAAAACAAACAACAATCTTTGAAGACTACCATATCCATTTCAATATGTTAAGGGAGAAAAAGGAAATGCATGCATGATGATTACTGATAAGGATACCAGGATTACATACACTTCTTGTTCAGTTGTTCCGGGCCTAATACTTTTACAGATAGCAAATAGAATTTTTAAATATTGGTAGGGATGAATCATAAACAGAGAGCAAACCTAATGATAAAAACAAGAAGAAGAACACACTGTTGTAAAGATTGTAGACAAAAAAATGAATCAAATCATTTAAAAGAAGGTGAAAGTTGATACTGTTACTGTGTTATCCTGGTAAAAAATGTGGACTGGTTTTGCATCTCGGCATTCCTCTTGGTCCTCTCGTCCATCAATCTTGGGTGTCGCCACTTGGCACTGCCCGCCTGGAAAAAAATGTAGATTTATTGGTAAGGTAAGTGTGCATTGTAATGTTTTCCCAAGCATAGGGCAAGGCCCGGCCTGTAATTGTAGATGGAAACACAAAGGGGATATTGAGAAACAAAGTTGAAACAAATGCGCAAGTTATAGTGTAGTCATAGTGCAACACAAGAACACTTTCAGAGGCGGCATGTATGCATCATTTCTACTCTAGTCTGTTTCCAGCATTGACCTTCAACAACAACAGGACAGAGCAGGCCCTCAGTGACAGGCCTGACAGCACATTGCTTAGTACATCCTCGCTTAGTATTTTTTTTTAAGAGTTGGACAAAGGCAAAGCACATATCCATTCCAAACGTAGCATTTTACAATTTAAGTTAGTTCATTAAAAGCACCGCAGTCATCCCACTGCTACACTCGACTCCACTTCTCTTTTACTTGGAGCTAATCAGGCTGAACTCTCTAGACTTCAACGCGTTCAGAACGCTGCCGCCAGGGCTCTGGTAGGCTTACCAAGATTTTGCTCGGCCAAAAAAATTATTCATAAGCTCCACTGGCTTCCTGTTGCTCAGAGAATTAAGTTCAAGTCTCTCTGCCTTTCGTTCAGAATCCTGAAACACTCTTTCCCTCAGATTCTGGAGCATCTCATCTCTCCATATGTTCCATCATGGTCTTTGAGGTCCTCTGGATTACACCTGGCTATAGTACAGCGCTTCAAGAGGTCTAGGATCGGCGGCCGCTCCTTTAGAGTGCTTGCTGCCAAGCTATGAAACTCCCTTCCTGTCCATATCCGTGCGATTGACGGACTCTAGGCGTTCAGGAAGGCTGTTAAAACTTTCCTCTTTCCTTTAGATCCTTAGTGTTGTTGTGGTCTGGTTCCTGCTATTGCTTTTGTCCGGTTTTCTGTTCTGTTAGCGCCAGGACGCCCCTTTGCTGGGGCATCTGTGCGCTCTACAAATCCGGATAACATAACATAACATAACTTCTACACGGACATTTGGGTCTGCTGTGGTTGTTGTTGACGTGTTTACCTTTAGGCTTTTATGACACGCATAAAAAGTTCTCTTGTCTTGTTATTATTCCATCAATCATCTCTGATACTTGTACTGACTGACTGTGGAGGTTGACCTGCAGTAGAAGTAAAATTTTATTACACAACAAGAGTAGTATTATTGACTTGAGTCACTCTTTAGTGTGTACAGTAAGACTACTAGTACATTTTGACTTCACTTCGTGCACAACAAACAAACAACAAAAACACCAATCCCTCAGAGTCAGGTGTCCAATGCATGCCATTCATTTTCATTACTTCTCATCTAGTTAACGGGCCTTTCTTTTTCGCCATCATCATCATGGATGATGCTGTTGTCATACTCAGTGCTCAGATTGAGTCCCATTCCTGTATTCAATCAAAAGCAATGTATCAAGCTGCAGTAGAAGTACACATTTCTTATTTACAAGAAGGGGAAAATTTACCTTGAGTTACCTTTAGTGTGTACTGTAGAAAGATGATTAGTGCACAATGACATAAATTCATGCACAGCAAACAACAACAAAATCACTCAGTCTGCGACTCTGCATCCAATGGATGGCATCAATCATCATTACCTGTTCCATCTCATTTTCATGGGCAATCTCTCTCGAGTCTGAAATGAGGATAGCTATAGTAGTCATCATGTTCCACTTCTTTTGGCGGGACTAGGAAAGTTTTTATTTTTTCTTCTATTTTCCATCATCCAATCATCATGAGGGCAATGGATTTAGGTGGGAGATTTAGTATGATGGAGCGGAGGAAGTGGATTCGGAGGACTGTACTGTCAAATGCAGACACCTTAAAGTTGTATATTGAAATAAGAAGAGAAGAAGACGGTGGTAACGGAATGGATTTGTTGTGATTCACAAGTTTGTAACTTGAACGACAGACACACAAAACAAAGGAAAAAAGTGAGGAAGACAGTAAGTGCAATCCTAATTGTCAGGGAAGTATAGCTCGTCTTCAAACTCCGGGGGTTCAGCCAGTAGTAGGTAATCATCATGTGACACACTACTTCGGCTGTCCTCTTCATCTTCCTCCCTTGCTTCATGTATTGTGTAATTCGTGGTATGAAGTGCTGATTCATTTTGATCATTGTTAACCTCTCCATGTTTTTTGGCGATAGACTGGTCCTTCTCACTGTTACAATGGAACCAGCAGCACTAAAAAACACATTCGGAAGAGATACTTGCGACAGGGCTAGCCAGATAGCTTATCGCCAGCCTGCTGAGCAGTGGTCATTCAGACCTTTTCCTATACCAATACTGCAATGGGTTTTGATCAATGTACACCTCTGTTGGGTAGTCCAGATAGGCCTGGACCATCAGCTCAATGTTCAGGGGTGCTGCTGCTAAGCTTTCGGGCTCTTTTCTCTGTGCATCAGCACTGCGCTTATTAATGCTTAACTGTAAATACCAATCGTCTAACGATTCAACTGGGTCTAAATATGATCCAGTTATTGTTGCTGTTGTCGATAGTGATGGTGAGTGTTATGATCCAGATGCACTGCCCTCAGCCTCCAAAGTTGCACTTGATGCTGCATGCCCTTCTGCAGTACTTCTTGTGGGTTGATCTTGCAGGCTTTTAATTAACAGCCGTTCATTTTCCAACGTACTCGCTGCCTCAGCTATTCAAGTTTTGTAGCGGGCAACATGAATCTCTGAAAAAGGAAAGAATGTCTTCAGTCCCAATTTTGTCAGTGGACCCAGAATTGTGGCAGAAATGTAATGTTCTTGTGACAAAATTTTATTTTCTATCCTTATATTTTTAGCTAAGCGACGGGCTAAGCTCTCCATCAAGTCAAAGGCTTCCTTTTTGTCCTCTACACCTTTGTATGGTTCAGACACCTTCTTCAGCTGATGCTCTAGCATTTGCAATAATGGGATAGCTTGGCCCATTGTACAGTCGTCCTTGCTGGCTTCACGTGTGAAGGCCTCAAAAGGACGAAGCATCTCAGTGAGGCATTTAACTAGGCCCCATTGCTCCATCTGAAAGGTCATGCCTTTCACAGTAGTATCCCCTCTTTGCATGACATATTCATTGAGTGGCCTATACTGCTCAAACAGACGATCAAGCATGTAATACGCTGAGGTCCAACGTGTTACCACCTCCTGGATGAGTGCTTTGACAGGCATCCTAGTGGAGTGGTGTGGCTCACTGGTTAAAGGCGGCAGACCCGGAAGCAGAGTATGTCCCGGGACCAGGGTTCAATTCCCGATGCGAAGGGTCGTGGACCAGGGTCAGCCGACTCGAGAATTCTCGCCTCGGTGCCTACTCTAACCAGGGATCACACTCGGCAACTCTGGGCATTAGCTTGCCTCATCTCTACAACAGCCCCCCACATTCGCTGGGGATGCCTTATTTCACCTTGGAGATGCCCAGTAGGGACCATCTCACAGGGATAGCCAGGACGGGTTCCCCAGCGGTCTACAGCGCCACGACGCCTCAGGGCAGCAGTGCGCTTTACAAGACACATACATTTACATTTACATATATATTCACGTTGAATGATCCTCCGCTGCTTCCGAGCTTTAAAAGAATGGCTGAAATGAGTGCATATTCTTCGGCAGATGCTAAGTAAGTTGCTAACTATGGGTTCTTTTTTCAGAAATTCTTCAACTATAATGTTTATACAGTGCGCCAAACACGGAACCCTGAAATAGGAACCAAGTTCCATGGCCTTAAGTACATTACTGCCATTATCTGTGGCAACAAAACCAATAGTAAGCCCTATTGGGCGCAGCCATTCAGAAACCTTGCTGCAAAACTTTCAAAATGTTTACAGCATTATGAGATTTCTCCTTGGCGAACATGGCTACAGTTGCATGTTTCCGAGTACCTTTAAAAATCTCAGCTGTGTCAACAGCACCTCGTTCAGATAGCCTATCTCTAACCACCACAAAAGAGACCCAGTGTGCAGTGATGCACATGTAATCTGTGGCTTGGCAACTGGTCCACATGTCTGTAGTCAGGTGGGTATTGTGAAAAGCACTCTGCTGCAAAGCTTGTCCAACCAATTCCAGCACATCATGATGTAGTGCCGGAACAGCAATTCTTGCGAAATAGGAACGGCTGGAAACCTTCCATTTAGGGCAGATGGCTGACACAAATTCAAGGAAACCAACCCCTTCCACAAATGAAAAAGGGAGAAGGTCCAGTCCTAACATTTTAGCGAGCTTTGCATTGTACAACAGTGCCGTTGGGTGGTCAAATTACATCTTTTCCATCGTTGACAAACTCACGAATCCTGCTTGGACTCAACTTAAACCTGAAGCCACACAGGATTTTAGTAATACTTTGAACCATTATTTTCTAGATAAAATTGCGCTTATTCAATCCAGTATCCCTACTTGTCCCCTTTCTTCTTTTGAGCCCACTCCCATCCCTAATCCACTTTCAATGGATCACTTCCCTCTTTTGGATGTCCCGGCCTTGTTTACCCTTACGACAAGGGTCAAGTCGGGTTCTCCATATGACTGCTGTCCTCCCCATGTGCTAAAAGAAGTGATTACAGCCTTTCCCTCTCCTATATTAAGACTTCTTAACACCTCTCTGACTCAAGGTATAGTGCCTAATTCATTTAAGGAGGCAGTAGTCATGCCCCTTCAAAAAAAACCTGGCATGGAAGCCACTACTTTATCTAATTATAAACCTATTTCTTTACTACCATATCTGGCCAAACTGTTAGAAGCCCATGTAACATCTCATCTCTCAGGTTTCATCGAGCAATCCGACTTTTTGGATTCTGCTCAAGCCGGTTTCCGTCCAGCTCACTCAACTGAAATGGTTATAACAGCAGTCCTTGATTCCTTACGACACAATGCTGATTTAGGCATTCCTCAAGCGCTGGTCTTGCTTGATCTGTCGGCCGCGTTTGACACGGTCAACCATGACATCCTTCTCGACCGTGTCAGACTAGCCGGCATCAGTGGCTCGGCCTTTGACTGGGTTAGGTCGTTTCTTAATGGCCGCTCCCAAGCAGTGGGCCTGTCCCCTTTTCTGTCTCCTAAACTCCACACCACCTGTGGGGTCCCCCAGGGCTCTTCGCTCTCACCCCTCTTGTTTAATATTTATATGCGTCCCCTACTTCACTCATTAAAATCCTTTAAAGTCACCACATTTAATTATGCAGACGATCTGCAACTTACCTTCACTATTGACGACTCCCCAGAATCTTTCCATCAATTTCAGTCCACCATGCTCTTCATACGCCACTGGATGGATAGTAACCAACTAAAATTGAACCCTGAGAAGACAGAACTGGTCCTCTTTGGTAAAAGCAAATCCTTGTGGGAACCACACTATTGGCCTCCAACACTGGGTCCTTCCCCTACCCCATCCAGTACAGTGAAGAGCTTAGGTGTACTCCTTGATGGAGAGCTCTCATTAAGACCTTCAGTTAATTCGGTGGTCTCATCCTGCTTCTTTCAGCTCCGTAAAATAAAAAAAATTAGTCGGATGCTTACCCAACCTGCTTTGACCCAGGTCGTGTCGGCCTTGGTGTTGTCACATTTAGACTACGCCAACGCCATCTACCTGGGCCTTCCTACCGCCTTGGGTAAACGCCTTCAGATGGCCCAGAACCAGGCAGCTAGGCTTATATACCGCATTCCACAGTGGTAATCAGCAAGATCTCTGCTGTATCAACTGCACTGGCTACGGATCACACAGCGTGTACTTTTTAAAACTGCATGTATAACTTTGAAGTCCCTCCATGCACGTAGCCCCAAGTTTATTCAGGCGCTCCTCCCTAGATATATTCCTACACGTAGCCTCACAAATCCTCCTGACTGTCCCTCACTACAAACTTCAACGGCAAGGAGGCCGTAGGTTTGCCACACTTGCCACTAAACTGTGGAACTCTCTCACTCAAGAGATCCGTTCCTGTACCACTCTCTTACAGTTTAGGCGGAAACTTAAGACCTGGTTATTTGTACAGACCTTAGCCTAATTCCTCTATGGCCCCTCGTCAGGTGGTTTTCCTGGATATGTTGGTTAGCGCCAAGAAACCCTCGGGTGAACGTGCCCTGTATAAATCCTTGTTAGGATAAGATACGATTGCGTTGGAACTGCCCCTCCAACCTAAGAATGCTCTCAATGGTAGGCTGGATTACTTTCCTTTGTGGTTCTGTTGTTTTCATTAACCCACTTAGGCTCAATGATGCAGTTTGTCTGATTGCGGTACTCGGACGCCTTGGTGTCTCAGCCTGACTCTGAGTATGGCTCTTACTTTGGTGCCACTCAGATGTTACTGAGGAGGATGTGGGCGGTACCACTTCACTACTGGGGACAGGGCTTGAAATGCCTCCCGCTCCACCTTCCACCACAATAATATCGTCCCCTGGTTCTTCCTGACCAACTTCAATGTGTTGAGTTTTTCTACTTTCTTTTAACTTAAGTAGGTGATTCCCCAAACAATAGTGTGGTGTATTCTGAGATGACTTGCTTGGCCTCCGGTACCATAGTTTGTACCAAGCTTACTGCGCCGAACACCTGAGCGACAAATTGAGCATATTGCAATGTTCTCCTCCTTGGTGCTAACAGAAAAGAAGTCCCAAACTTAGGAGGAGAACTTTCTGGCACAGCTGGATGTGCCACTTTCAATACCAGATGAACTGGAGGGTGTGCTTGGAATGTGGCTCTGTGCAGCTACACTGTGACTTTTACTACTACTAATATCTTCTGAGATGGTTGAGATGGATGTAGGTCCCTGCCGGGCCTTGAAAAATATGGCAGCTGGAGGTCATGGTGGTGTAACCTGCGTTGGTGGTATATCCCGTTCAGTAGCAGCCTTTCTGGATAGGGTGAGAATGTTGGTCTCCATCCCCTTTGGGGCGGGAGTGATGTGCGTGATGACTGGCTCGTCCTCTTCATCAACATCACCCCCCTCTTCAACATCTACCTCCATAACTGTAAGTTTTTTGGGAACCTTCCTTTTCAGAAGCATTGTCTTGTGGCGTGCATCACTCTCAGACTGAGCTGGTGGCTGCCAAGTGACATCACGGTAGTCAGAAGTGGGATTTGAAGAAGAAGATGATGAACTAAGCCTCCTTTTTCCTGCTGGTGGTCTGGAAGACAATAGATCTTCCGAAACAATGGTTTGCTCCACTTTGTCTGCAGGAAGCTCGATTTCCTGAAATGCCCCTACGTCAGTAGGGTATGTAAAAAGGGGTTTACCCAAACATAGTCACTGGGACCTGGGTTCGATAAGTACTAAGAGGGAGGGGTCCCAGCTAGAATGTGACGTGATATGCAAAATTTCGAGCAATGAATTACACAAACAATAAATGGGTACACATTGTTTTAATCACAACGGGACCAAGTATACTGAATATATATACGAGCAAATCAATAATACAATTGGTTGTACAGTGCCCCAGGGAGAATAAGGGTAGGGAAGGAGGTAGTGATAGGTGCTTTGGTGAGGATAAGGTGATAGACAAAGGTACGTGACAGTAAAATCATGTGGTCATGGATACTGTATTATCAAGTTTTTACAGTTTAGTGGACCAAAGGTTCATCACATTTGAATCAAGGAATCATACTCCACAGGTAACAATGAATGAAACAAATGTTGGAGTGGAGTTGAAGACGCAGTAGGTGGTGGTCGACGTTTCGACCCTCTGATGCAGGGATCAGTTGTGCCCTTGCTGTGGGGTCTTCATCAGGACAGATAAGGGGGCCGGACAACCTAATTCGGTATGTTAAATTAATAATTAGAATCAATATGTCGGGAAGTACCTCAAAATAGTTAAACCAAAAATTTGGCACACAATCGATTGAACAAGTTAAGGTAAATTCAAATTGAGTTATAAATTCTTGTTCGTTCGTGCATGGAGGTCAATTACAATAATGGATCTAATGGAGCCGTCCTACTGAATAAGTTAGCATTTGATGATTGTCCCATTAATAAATGTTTTGAGCTTAATTAATTGGGCTCCAGAGAGAGCCAGTCCCGTACTTCGAATTAAATCACAGTGGTCGGCCTTATACTGAGTCCATCTGACTACGTTTTTACGGTAATTAACCACCTCAAAATATCATGCGAAGGGGATTGCTGTATCTGCCTCTTCCCCCAGCCCCTCTTCTCCATCATCCAGTCCGACCACTGTGATTTAATTCTAAGTACGGGACTGGCTCTCTCTGCAGCCCAATTAATTAAGCTCTAAACATGTTTATTAATGGGACAATCATCAAATGCTAACTTATTCAGTAGGACGGCTCCATTAGATCCATTATTGTAATTGAGCTCCATGCACGAACGAACAAGAATTTATAACTCAATTTGAATTTACCTTAACTTGTTCAATCGATTGTGTGCCAAATTTTTGGTTTAACACAGTGGTCGGCCTTATACTGAGTCCATCTGACTACGTTTTTACGGTAATTAACCACCTCAAAATATCATGCGAAGGGGATTGCTGTATCCGCCTCTTCCCCCAGCCCCTCTTCTCCATCATCCGTTCCGACCACTGTGATTTAATTCTAAGTACGGGACTGGCTCTCTCTGCAGCCCAATTAATTAAGCTCTAAAGATGTTTATTAATGGGACAATCATCAAATGCTAACTTATTCAGTAGGACGGCTCCATTAGATCTATTATTGTAACTGAGCTCCATGCACGAACGAACAAGAATTTATAACTCAATTTGAATTTACCTTAACTTGTTCAATCGATTGTGTGCCAAATTTTCGGTTTAACTATGTTGAGGTACTTCCCAACATATTGATTCTAATTATTAATTTTACATACCGAATTAGGTTGTCCGGCCCCCTTATCTGTCCTGATGAAGACCCCACAGCAAGGGCACAACTGATCCCTGCATCAGAGGGTCGAAACGTCGACCACCACCTACTGCGTCTTCAACTCCACTCTAACATTTGTTTCATTCATTGTTACCTGTGGAGTATGATTCCTTGATTCAAATGTGATGAACCTTTGGTCCACTAAACTGTAAAAACTTGATAATACAGTATCCATGACCACATGATTTTACTGTCACGTACCTTTGTCTATCACCTTATCCTCACCAAAGCACCTATCACTACCTCCTTCCCTACACTTATTCTCCCTGGGGCACTGTACAACCAATTGTATTATTGATTTGCTCGTATATATATTCAGTATACTTGGTCCCGTTGTGATTAAAACAATGTGCACCCATTTATTCTTTGTGTAATTCATAGCTCGAAATTTTGCATATCACGTCACATTCTAGCTGGGACCCCTCCCTCTTAGTACCTACGTCAGTAGCAACAACTACTACCCTGGGCTGTTCTTGCGACTGCTGCTATTGTTGTTCTTGCGGCTGCTGCTGTTGTTGTTCTTGCGGCTGCTGCTGCTGTTGTTCTTGCGGCTGCTGCTGTTGTTGCGGCTGCTGCTGCTGCTGCTGCTGTTGTTGTTGCTGCTGCTGCTCACTTATCTGCTGAGTTGCCTGCGTTGATTGTGTACTACTTTGCGATGATGGCATTTCAACATCGCTGCTCGTTAGTAGACAGGCTACCTCTGCAACACTCAAGGGCTTGGGCCTAGGTTGGTGGGATTGGACCGCTGGTGCGGAAGTGCTGCTCCCAGCTTGGTTCCCAGACAACGCTGCTGCAGGAGTAACTTTTTTGCTCCCAAAAAAAATTGGCAGGCACACCAGTCGTGGTTAATGGCACTTCCTTTTTCTGTTCCTTCTTCTCACCATCAACTTTCTTGGTGCTGGACCTGGTACCTTTCTTTGGGGCCATCTTCTTCAGATGTCAGGCAGGACGCAGATGCACAACAAGTTGTGTTCACACGTGGATGTGATGCACAGCAGGATTTCTGTCTGGCTGGCAGTACAACGGGTGATGATGATGACACCTCCTCCTCTGGCTTTTTGTGCACCTAAAAGCAAATAAGCCAGGAGAATTGTTTTTGTGTGGCTAAGTTACTTACTACGGTACAAAAGATATTACTTAGCCATTTCTGAGAGTTTGTCAATAAGGGCTATGTTATACTACTGCGTATACACACACTACACTCTCAGGAAGGATAGGAAAGAGAATAAGAACCACCAAATTAAAAATGTAATGGTAGTGGGGTGGACCCTATTTGCCATTAAATTATTAGAGCATCACATTCACATCACATTCATGGAGATGCTGCTGGCAAAGAGGGTGGATGGATGGAAGCAGTAAGCCAATAGGAAAACCATGCAGGCCTATATGCCAAAAACAGGACACTACTAACTCCCAACACAAAGAAAGGCCACCATCCACATGCCCAGGCCCAACAACATCAGAAAGCCCACCCCAAAAAACACACTTCCCACCTCAATCCAGTGCCATCCATGCCCTAAATGATGTCTAAAATAAATTCAACAGACCATACCCAGAAATACTTGATTAATAAAGCTGTGGCTACCTGCCTTGAGCCTACTGGATGAAAGCAGACGTGTTGGCAGACAAGGCCAGACAAGCTTGCAGGCCTAGGCTTCAAAATGGGCACCAGCCTCATGGCCAGGCCCAACAACATCAGAAAGCCCACCCCAAAAAAACACACTTACCACCTCAATCCAGTGCCATCCATGCCCTAATTGATGTCTGAATTCAATAGGCCACACACAGAAACACTTGATTAATAAAGCTGTGGCTACCTGCTCTGAACCTACTGGATGAAAGCAGGCCTGTTGGCAGACAAGGCCAGACAAGCTAGCAGGCCTAGGCTTCAAAATGGCCACCAGCCACATGGCCAAGCCCAACAACATCAGAAAGCCCGCCCCAAAAAAACACACTTCCCACCTCAATCCAGTGCCATCCATGCCCTAAATGATGTCTAAAATAAATTCAACAGACCACACACAGAAACACTTGATTAATAAAGCTCTGGCTACCTGCTCTGAGCCTACTGGATGAAAGCAAGCCTGTTGGCAGACAAGGCCAGACAAGCTTGCAGGCCTAGGCTTCAAAATGGCCACCAGCCACATGGCCAGGCCCAGCAACATCAGAAAGCCCACCCCGAAAAAAAAACACTTCCCACCTCAATCCAGTGCAATCCATGCCGTAAATGATGTCTAAATTCAACCGACCACACACAGAAACACTTGATTAATAAAGCTGTGGCTACCTGCTCTGAGCCTACTTGATGAAAGCAGGCCTGTTTGCAGACAAGGCCAGACAAGCTTGCAGGCCTAGGCTTCAAAATGGGCACCAGCCACCATGGCCAGGCCCAACAACATCAGAAAGCCCACCCCAAAAAAAACACACTTCCCACCTCAATCCAGTGCCATTCATGCCCTAATTGATGTCTAAATTCAACAGGCCACACACAGAAACACTTTATTATTAAAGCTGTGGCTACCTGCTCTGAGCCTACAGGATGAAAGCAGGCCTGTTGGCAGACAAGGCCAGACAAGCTTGCAGGCCTATGCTTCAAAATGGCCACCAGCTACATGGCCAGGCCCAACAACATCAGAAAGCCCACCCCAAAAAAACACACTTCCTACCTCAATCCAGTGCCATCCATGCCCTAAATGATGTCTAAAATAAATTCAACAGACCACACACAGAACCACTTGATTAATAAAGCTGTGGCTACCTGCTCTGAACCTACTGGATGATAGCAGGCCTGTTGGCAGACAAGGCCAGACAAGCTTGCAGGCCTAGGCTTCAAAATGGGCACCAACCACATGACCAGGCCCAACAACATCAGGAAGCCCACCGCAAAAAAACACACTTCCCACCTCAATCCAGTGCCATCCATGCCCTCAATGATGTCTAAATTCAACAGACCACACACAGAAATACTTGATTAATAAAGCTGTGGCTACCTGCTCTGAACCTACTGGATGAAAGCAGGCCTGTTGGCAGACAAGGCCAAACAAGCTAGCAGGCCTATGCTTAAAAATGGCCACCAGCCACATGGCCATCCCAACAACATCAGAAAGCCCACCCCAAAAAAAACACACTTCCCACCCAATCCAGTGCCATCCATGCCCTAATTGATGTCTAAATTCAACAGGCCACACACAGAAACACTTTATTAATAAAGCTGTGGCTACCTGCTCTGAGCCTACTGGATGAAAGCAGGCCTGTTGGCAGACAAGGCCAGACAAGCTTGCAGGCCTAGGCTTCAAAATGGCCACCAGCTACGTGGCCAGGCCCAACAACATCAGAAAGCCCACCCCAAAAAAACACACTTCCCACCTCAATCCAGTGCCATCCATGCCTTAAATGATGTCTAAAATAAATTCAACAGACCACACACAGAAACACTTGATTAATAAAGCTGTGGCTACCTGCTCTGAGCCTATTGGATGAAAGCAGGCCTGTTGGCAGACAAGGCCAGGCAAGCTTGGAGCCCTAGGCTTCAAAATGGCCACCAGCCACATGGCCAGGCCCAACAACATCAGAAAGCCCACCACAAAAGAACACACTTCCCAACTCAATCCAGTGCCATCCATGCCCTAAATGATGTCTAAATTCAACAGACCACACACAGAAACACTTGATTAATAAAGCTGTGGTTACCTGCTCTGAACCTACTGGATGATAGCAGGCCTGTTGGCAGACAAGGCCAGACGAGCATGCAGGCCTAGGCTTCTAAATGGCCACTAGCCACAAGGCCAGGCCCAACAACAGGAAGTCCACCCCAAAAAAACACATTCCCCAACTCAATCCAATGCCATCCAGGCCCTAAATCATGCTTTAAAATGAAATACATTAAAAAACACCAAAGGAACAGTTGCTTCATCATGCACACACCCATGAGGCCATGACTAGCTCTGGCCTACAACTGACTACTACTACGCACAACATTTAAAAAAAAAAAGGAATGATAGTTCCCAAAATTAAATTGTAGTTGTAACAACTGCAATGCCCCCAATCAAACAGACACAGCAACCACTTACTTGTAAAATATCCAATTCAAAAATCCTCAAATCTGATTGCAATGATTCAGCAGACAAAAAGAGTGATCTTTCCAGCTCAAAATCCAAAGGCAGAATGACCAGGAGATGGAAAAAGCACTGGGAGGAGCCTGCTGGACAGGAACAGGAAGTTGGAGATTCTGTGGCGTTTCCACCCTCTCCCCACCTCTTTAAAAAAGGACTCCTTGCATAAAAAAGAACAGCCAAATGTCAATCTGAGTAGTTTTTTCATCCAAATCATCATTTTCAGAAAGGTTCATGCTGCTAGAGCTGATATTCTTCTCCAAATTGAAAATTTCACATGTTTGCGTTCTCCAGCTTCACATTACTTCCGCTGGCGTGTCCAAAATTACTTGACCGCGTTCTCTCGCTCCCTGTCGCGTTGGATATGATGTGTTTGGGTTCTCTCGCTCCTTGTCGCGTTCGATATGACGTGTCCGTATCCTCACGCTCTCACTCGCGGTGGAGAATGAGGTGTTCGAGAACTCAATCATCTCATATTCTCGCGGTGCATGATCGCGAGAAGAAAGACGTGATCGCTCGACGAATGACGTGATCGCGCGACCAATGGCGTTAATGCGGGCGCGAACTCTCGAGAGATAGCGCAAAAGGGCTAGTACAATCCAACATCTCGTGGAGAACGCAACCGGATCCGGAAAACTTGTCGGCGAACGCAAGGATTCAGGTAAGGTGATCGCGCGCGAGAATGTATTTTTTTACAGCGCGAGCAAGACAAAAATTTCCGGTAAGATGCGGATTGTGGAGATTGTAATATTTTCGCGCTCTCCGCGGAATGCGAAAATGTCAAATTATCGCAATTTCCGCGAGCGGAACGGAATTTGTGCCCAGGCCTAGTCTCTTCCTCCTGAACTTAGGAATAGACATGTAGTTCTGATGGGCAGAGCCTAATGAGCACATAAGGGTGTATTTACGTAGTTGGGAGGTGATAAAAGAAGGGCTTTTATTCTAGATACTTTGAAGGTGATACATCCTACTTTAAAAATTTTCTTTGTTCTACAGGCATGGATATTTTTCATGAGTGGAGTGACATGACAATGTTTAGGTTGTTTATGGATAAGATGTGCTGCCTGGTTCTGAACGATTTGGAGCCTTTTAACAAGGCATTTAGGTAGTCCAGCATAGAGGGAATTGGCATAGTGATCCTTGAGATGACAAGAGTAATAACCGCTTGGATGAGGGCCTCCAAGGTAAGAAATTTGGTGATTTTCTTGATTTTACTCAGCATGAGAAAAGCAGAGGAGATCACAGCACCAATTTGAGGCTTCATAGAGAGTTCGGAATCAATGATCACTCTTAGACTTTTTACTGCTTTTATGGGATTGGGGGACTTCTCAACTCAGGATGCCAGTATTCAAGTTTGTTATTGCTGATCACAATCTCGATTTTATCCGAGTTAAGTTTCAGATGGTTGCTGCTCATCCATTCAGAGATGTACAGAATGTCAGATTGAAACTGTGCATTGGATTCATGGGTGTTATTGAGCTTAAAAAGTAATTGCATGTCATAAGCATAATTGTAGATGACGCAATTCATTTGTTTGCGATTGTGACCAGGGGGAGAATGTATATGTTAAATAAATGGGGGGCCGGGGGTAAAGATGATCCCTGGGGGACTCCACAGTCTAAAAAACTCCTGCCCCTGTCCTTCCTAAAACCATACTGTGGATCTACCAGGGTGTTGTTGGACTCTGCCCACTCATCTAACCTTTGTAGCAATAAGTGCACAATTATTTTTGCAGTGGAATCAAGCAACAAGATTAGCCTATTATTTTTCGAACTTGACTTGTCTTCCTTTTTTATAAATTGGCACAATTACAGATTGATTCCAGGATGCCAATGAGCCAACATTTTCTATGGCATTAAGCATGACTACCAAAAGCAGAGCCCACATGTATAGGTACTCCAAGAACATGTCTAATGGTACCCCATCTGGATAAGGGGCATTAAGGCTGCAACATTCCCCCAAAGCCCTCCTTTCCTTTTATAAGTAAAAAACCAAGAAAGAATAACCTTCACTAGGGGCGGGGCAGTTAACAGCCACTGGAGTCCTAGGCCTGCACGGATATATCTGCCTAAAGTGGTCAATCCTTACTTGTACCTCAAAAGAAGGGCCGTTAGGATCCTTAAAGAATGGAGCATTCACCACCTTCCAAAATCTAGAGCTATCTCTTGCCAGTGATGCTTTCCGCAGATCCTCCAATTCATTTTCCTTCAGGGCCTTTAGCCTAGCCATTCTAACATCGTTATACATTGTGTGTAACCTCCTAATCCGAACCCTGTCTCTTGGTTCCTCACACAGTATCACAGGCAGGTTGGTCCGTTCTTTTGAGCATGATGTGTCAAACCAGTGTGGTGCCAGTCTCTTCATAGAGTGAGAATCTTGTAACAACTGTTGCTTTATGTTCAACAGGATATTCTTAAAGGCAGAAATTATCTGTCCTCGGGGAAGCTCTGTGTTCAGGTATATAAGTACCTCTGTCTGTTTACTATTAAGGATCCCTGGGAAAAATTTAAGTTTGCAAACTTTGTCCCACCTAATGGTAAACTCCTTTTTTTCTAGCTAACACTGATTTAGGGACCACCGTTTTAAATAATCCCTTCACCTTCGGGGTTCAGGGCATCAGAGGAGGTCACTAAACCCTGCAAAAAAGCACCTAAATCTTAGTTAACCATGTACAGATAGCTTCTGAAGCAATAATGTAATGAATGGTAGTTCCCCTATCTGGAACTCCAAAAGTTCTAACCAAACAGCCTCTTTGGATATACACCTTATTCAATATTACCAGGTTCATTTTAACCATGAGATCATTCAAGGAGCCACATACTCTATGTTTGAAGTGAACTAGTGAGTCACCCTCAGTATCTATTAGCCCATAAGCAGTATTTTCCAGTCTCAAGCCATTCAAATTACATTCAAAGTTTTGGGGTGGAGGAATTAGTTGGAACCCAAAACCGACTCAAGTGAGACCGCTACCTGAGCCATGTCTTCAGTAAAACAATTATTGTAAATAGTAACAAACTAGACAATGGAAATTAGGGGAGGCATTGTGGAATGTATGTACTTTGTCCAAACTAGTATTAGCAATCAGAGTAAGAATCCCACCTTTAGCTCTACCTGCCCTAGACAGAATAGTAGTTGAGTGAAAGGAGCGAAAGCCATCCAAGAAGCTAGGCTCCACTTCCCATGATTCCTGCAGACATATCGCATTATACCTGGCAATTTCTCTCATCCATTCTGGATTTACCACTTTGTGCCTCAGACATGCTTTATTCCAAGATGCAGATTTGATCGTCCTGTCAGAATCAACCAATCTACTTTCGAAATTGCCCTGTCTGTATCCACCACATTCCCTCCTTATCTAGAACCACTTCCTTTAATGCTGGACTCAGTCAGTAACAAGCATCCAGACCTTCTAGGGGTGCATATCTATTCCTCAGAATCACTTCCAATCCACAAGGGATATGGTTGCATGCATTAAGGGAAATGAATGTCATTGTGGTCAACTGATGCAAAAGCTGACAGTGGGGTTCATACATAGGAGTAGGAAGTAGGTGAAAGGGAGGGGTAAAGTAAGATATAAGGTAACATGGATCTGTGAGCTGTTTGTAGGGTATAGTGAGGTCAGGATTCACAGGAACAAGCTTGTTACAAGTGATATGATGCAGGCAGAAGAAAATCATTTAAGAGAGTATGGTGGGGGAGGGAATTAAGGCCAGGACTCTTGAGGGGAAATAATGGAGAGTGGTGAATTGAATCGTGGGTTGACAGCCATAAAACATTGAGAATAAAGAAGTACTCTTGTTTTGTGAATGATATTTAATCAGATGGTTCTGTGCATCCTATGGTATTTGATGTGAAAGCTGGAGATTCCCCCTACTTTGTGAATGGTTGGGCCAGATTTATCATATTGTTGCATTGCCTTTGCGCCACATAGGTAACACAAGGGCAATGCAACACTAAGGTCTGATTTACCAAGCCATGCAAGGAGACCTTGCGTGGCCCTAAGGTGCTTGGTAAATCTGGAGTAACGCAAGGCCGTGCAAAGGCGATCCATGGGTTAAGAATGGATGTCCCCAAGCATCAACACATGGATTTTGGCACATTCCCAGATTTACCATGAGTGGTAAACTCAGGAATGCGCCAAAATGCTATGCTTTCCCAGGGGAGACATAATAAGGAGAAATAGCTTAATTTGTTCCTCTTTTACGTGTGCTGCATTCTGGAGCACACCTAGAAAAGCCTCAGAGGATTGTTTTTTGCAAGAAAGAGTCCATTCCTGCACTAAAACAATGCAGCCATCCTTGCAACAGCACCAGGAAAGGACAAGAATGTACTATACAATGTTAAATATGATGCAATCCTGCCGTCTCCCTTTCACACAGCACAGCAAGCTATCTTGCTGCATTGTGTGAAATATTAATAAATCTGCCCCTCAGTTGGTAATCTTCTCACCACGGTTCACCTTCTTTTCTGTAGATGAGTGGCTTTTATTTGGGGTTGGAGGTACATGTAGATATTTCAGAGTGGTGTATCACAGGCGCCTAAATCCAGTGCAGGGTGGGCCCAAATCGACCAGGGTGCCCCCAACCCTTCAAGCAGACCGCATTCAGCCCAAGTTCAATGAATAACTGTGAGATATGGGATACTCTGTCACCCCATCACATTCTGCAGGTAGACCCCACGATGTTAGATCAGGTCACGGATATTTCACTTAGTATTACCTTCAAAATTGCTCAACAGGTCGCTGTAGTGTTGCCAGTGACTCTGGAAATACTTTCTGGTGATATCTACCGAGGCCCAGGAGCCATGATTGTCCACCCGGTGTAGGGATATTTCTTTACCAAGGATTTACCATATAATCTACACTCTTTAGTGCATGAGGTCCCCTCTAAAGCAGTGCTGCTGCTGTTCTGAAGATTTCCCATAGAACAAGGAGCCCACGGATTCTGTTCTACAAGGACCAGGAAAATTGTTATAGTGAGACTCTCAATTAATTGCTTCAGGACCCAAGGTCACGCAGATGTGAGAAAAGCAGCCAGCCTAGTAATACCTTTGAAAGCACAAGACCAACAGTAGCAGTTCAGTAAATCCAACCAGATGTGTAAAATGCAGATATCCTGAGGACACCCCTGGTAAAACGGAACCTGGAGTAGTAGTCAAAGTAGCATATGTGATAACTCCTATTCCTAATTTTTAACTTAAAAGCACACTCATTTTTTAACACTCTAATTCCACATGTTATGCATGTTTACAAGCCCGGTTCACAGATATATTTTGGCATGTCAGAATCCATGAGGGAAAAATTCAGACGTTTGATTATTATTACATATCTTGCATCTAATTGGGCAAACTCCTCTTATTTACACTTGGATCGGAATTCAGCCATTAACTTGAAAGAAGGGCATGAGTCTTAGATATGTAAATTAGACTATCTTCGGGGACACCCTTGGAAGCACATGGACTTAAGCTAGTAGTGGGTCAATGAGGTCTACCAGATGTGATGTTGATGAAGATACCAAGCAGCATGTTTGTAATCACTAAACCACCTTTCAGTGATTCTTTCAGTTCTCTCTGCTTACAGGGAAATACACCATGGAAATAAGCATTGGAGACAACCAAACCTGTCCATTCAACTGTGCTACGCAGCTCCACCATTCCACTGTAATTTCCATAAACAAACGTGATGGTGATAACACATAATACAGAGCTAAAATGCACCCACACGACAATTTAGCACAAACTGTAATTTCACTGACCATCGTGACACACCTTACATAAGTCAGCCTCAAGGGCGCTCATTGTTTTGGCACGTGTTGACTAAGTCATATCTTGGAGTTAGAACAATGGTTTTACCCTTTGCGTTGTCGATGGAATAATCCTTTCAGGCATATCTTTTCTCTGATGTAATAGCCCGCTACACTAATCAGTGGCAGCCACGCCCTCATTTATCTACTCTTACACTGATTGCTACTTTTTAAAGCTTTCAGTTCTACTGAAGGAGCCTTTGCCCTCTGACATCCCAGACAGGAAATAGCCAAAGTCTGGTGAGACACTGACTATGAAAAGATATATAACATGACTGGATATATGATATTGGTGGCTGGGCTCTTCTATTACTCCAAAGCAAAAGTGTCATAATTGGTGCGGGAGACATATCTTGCCAGTATATGGAAAATAAACGAGAGAGTATCGTTTGGGAAGATAACATTCATAAAAAGATATAAATAAAATAAAGTGTTATTCAAAGTCCACGAGATTTCAATTAATAATTGTATGAATACTTTGAAGTTAACCAATGATACAAAAATGTCATTAATTACTTGGACTTATGTAGGACAAATATATATCAGTGTACAAAGGAAGATACAAGAATCGTGTACCACAAAGTATTTCTATTTTAATTGGCTTCAATGTAACGTTGTGTGTAGACAGTCAGTCAGTCATGAGAACTATTTCGCCCCTACAAGTGACATAAAAAGTATTCTACAATAATCAATCAATAATATTAAAAACATATTAAGTGTCTAATCACATAGAATTGCATAAAACTCATTAGAAATACAAAAAAAAACTAAAATAAATAATCTCATAAAATCAATAATTCAAATATATTCCTATTCCTATTATATATACATTCAATCATATGAAATACATGTTGTTTTCCTAGTGTGTAGTCATTATTGTGCAAGTCATGTCTCATGTAGATCACTACTATTGGTTTAGCTGTATTTCACTGACTTTCTTGTTTTTTCTATATGTACAACCACATGCTATATTTTCATGTGAATACTAACTGACAGTTATGGGAAATTTTTAAAAGAAAACAATTTCACCTTGGTTCAACATTTCTTCATCAGCTATGAGTAAGGAGTTCCTGAAGAACATATGTTTTCCCCACTGTTCTGAAGTCCGGAAGTGAAGTAGCCTGGCTCCTCTAAGATGGGAAGCTTATCTATGCTTTTGTGTGCAACTTGGGAAGTCTTGCTCAAGTGGTTTTTTCTTGCTTTTTGATCTCCAACTTGAACAAACTACAAAAGACCTTTGACTAATCTTCATTACTCGGAGTCCAAGTCTTCCTCCTCCCAGTTTTCGGGTTCATTCCCTCCCCACCAATTTATTTGACGACTGCTGAGATGCCTGGGTTGCTTGATGAGTCGAAACCTCTGTGAGGGCAGTACTTATTTAAGTCCCACATGAAGGGGAGGAGCCATGGCTAAGGGCCTGTTACATTTTCTTTGTTTATCGTTTGATCCCCGAAATTGAAATCCCGAATAGGTGAGAAAAACCTCAATATGTCAGGGTTAGGATGTGGAAGATGAATGAGGTCGAAATAAGAGTTGCAAAAATCATGATGAACTGGCTTGGAAACATAGAGTTGTATTTTCAAGACGTGTATGTATTTCTGGAATCAAGCTCATGTACTCTCTGCAGATGGGTAACCCATAGGTTTCGCATTAGGGCAAATTAACATTTGCACATTTTTTATGCTTTTGCAAAGAAAAAATGTTTCTGTGTAAAGGAATTTCTTTTGCAGTACACCCAAATATTTGAGAGTTGTGAGGAAAGCAGGTTACTATATGGTGTGGTTGTACAACCTCACCATGTAATAAACTCACTACCTGTACTGGTTCATTCTGTACAGTATATAAGAACTGCCAAATGTATATTCCATTTCTGTTTATATTTTAATAAAAAACTTTTACATAAAAAAAAAAAACCTTAGCTCAACCCTGGGTAGCTATCACTCTGAGCAGTTGGGCTTTATCAAAGGAACAAGTGTTAAGCATTATGAAGTACCAATTTGAAAAAGCAATAAGACTCCGTAACAATCCAAAACAAATTTTTAAAAATATGTTGTATTGTTATCTTCGAATAGACACCTCAGCAACAAAAATCAACCTGAGGGTTCTAGAGATATGAATTGTAAAAGGAACAATAAATCGAAGCTTTTTCACTTTGCTTAAAAGTCCCTGTAATGGAATACGCAAGGGCAGACTGTGTAAAACGTTTATAAAGTTGTAAACTACTACTTCGCTCCACTTTGGGCAACCAGCTTCAGCAGGAAGTGAGTCACAAGGACCAATGAGGACAAGCTAGACAAATACGTCGCAGTCAAAGCAATCTCCAGTCCACTTCCACCACAGGCACATTCTTCTCTTTGCAGGCCCAAAGGAGCAGCAGGTGCAGTCAATTCATTGGTTCAATCTCTCTTTCCTTGGGCCCCAGGGAACAGCAGGGCAGATCTTATTCAGTCAACCCTCCAGTACAGCGGTGATATGAGGTCTCACTCTTTTACCCATTTAATGCCCTCAGGAAATGTGGCAACTACTAGCCGATGGGCTACCAGTCCCCATGCACCTAGTGATAACTTCCTGTAAAGTGCAGCATCTAGCTAGTTCAGACTGCACCATTCAGCTCACTTCCAACATAGCAGTACCCTTCTCTTGGCATGTGGAACTCCTCGGCCCATGTCAGATGTGTGGCTATCTGGGGGCTACACACCCACAGAAAAAACGATTTGCTGGCAGCTTCCCCCATACTGATCGAATAGCCAACCTGTCTGCAAAAAAAGTTGCAAGTTTGTGCATTAAATTTGACTTCACCATCAAGTCGGGTTTAATTAAACAATTTATTTGATACAATGAATCTTTCAAGGGGACTTTATTTCTATCACTTTAGATCATACAAATGTAACACAGAACATCACAAATACATAAAAGTGAAAACAACTATAAATAGCACAGTATATAATCTTTGGGTAAAAAAAAATCAAAGCACATAGAACAACCAAATATTAAAATATACATCTGTTAAACACATTAAAATAGCAGCATATGAAAAATAGAGCTTCACCACAAAAAAGTTCAAGCAAGGAAGTGTCAGCAGTACAGCAAGATAGCAGCAGGTGGAAGGTGGGTCCATAATAAAAATAAAAATAGAAGCTACTTTATACATGCTTTGAGCACCATATCCACATTGCAATTAGGAACTTAGCCAGACAAACCACAACAATTTGGCTTGAATCAGTTTGCAGTATTCTGAACGCCTCCTGGTACTTCCTAGAGCCCACGTTTCTATAAAGGTAGATAATCCACTTTGTACGAAGCTGTTTATAGAAAGGACAAAAAAACTGTACATAGATGAGCAACAGGGCGGGACTGGGAACCAAAACTGTCCCTGGCAATCTGCTCGGCCAGCCCCTGGGGTGGAGGAGGGTTGGGGTGTGGCCAATCGGTTTCTGCTGATATTGCCGGCACACGGTCACAAAAACGGTCCCCAGGGGCTCAAAACAGGCCCTTACCCTGGCTGCCCATTGGTGAAATGCCAGATGCCCGTTATGGCCAGGCCGGCCCTGATTGAGCAATTCAGAACCTCCTCGCGAACCTGTACAAAGATCATCAGCAGTGACCATTTCTTTTTGCCACTTCCTAGTAAAAGTTTAAACAGGTAGGGATCCATACCTAAATTGTAGGTATAGCTTACTTGCTTAACAATTTCCTCAATAGTATTATTATAAAATGTCCCAGATTTTAGTCAATAAAAGCAACAGATAATGATCTATATCAGTACTTCAAGGGGTGAATTGGCTTTGTCAGAGACTTGGGGGAAAGGATCCATATTTGTATTTGTCTCTTTACTAATATCGGAGGGATTAAACACCGTTTGCGGTACCTGCCTAGAGAGGCAATCCCTATTAGCCCCTAGACGATTCCCCCCTATCCATTTGATACCCTAGAGTACAATATTTAGTAGCCTCATTCTGAAGTTAAGCCTGTCAGAATGCAACCCTGTACTGGCCAATGGGGCTGCTTGCCTTTCTGCAGTAAAAAGGGCAACATGGATATTTTACATCAGGACATTCAAAATCATATTTCCTACTTTTTGATATACAGAACCCTGCCCTACGACTTAGGTCTACCTTAGGGGTAACTAACATATATTATCAATCATTGGTAAATACATTAGGTTTCGCCTCTGGGTTTAATAATAAGTTAGGAGGTGTGTGCAGTGTCTGAGTGCTGGGAGAATGGTATTGGTGAGTGCTCTCCGTGCAGGGTGAGTGGTGCAGAATGAAGGTTGATAAATGCCTGAGTGTAGGATGAAAGTGCCTCAATGCATGGCGTGTCCACCCCCCAGGTGTCCACGGCGCGTCCGGTTCATCAAGAGGCAGAGAAAATGGCGAGGGGGACTTATGTCCCCTTCGCCTTGCCTGTTGCACCGGACGTGACGTAGCCCGCCCCTGACCCACAAAAAGACTCCTTTGTTCGCCAGTCTCCCCTTGGGGACAAAGGGGGGAAGGGGGAGGGGGGAAGCCCAATGGCACTAGAGGGCCGCCCTCCTGAGTGGCCCCCTACGGAGGCCTCGGGCAGCCACAAATGGTAGGTGGGTGTGCAAGATGAGCAGTGCCTGAGAGTAGTTGAAGTGTTTAGAAGTTCTTGTATGGCAGAGCTTATATGTATGTAAACAGAACTTGCAATTACACGTTTTGTGGGCAGTAGATGGCAGAGCTTTGAAGGCGCAGTAGGCATTACATACTGTACAAGACAACATACATGTACAAGATAAAATCAGCATTTGTTGGCAAAAAACTCACATTGGACCTCCATGCATGTGCTATTGCGGGTCAGAGCAAAAGACCATGGTGGACCCCTCAAGAGAATGCGGCTCTGTTTTGGGTAAACTTTGCCGTTCACCATCCAGGGAGTTTAAGATATACAGTTAAAAAACTCTGTCTCTTTCAAGTGACTGGTGCTTGAAGGCAAAGCAGCCGATTTGCCCAGCTTTGGGGAGAGAGGGGACCAGTCTGAAAACACAGCAGTGGAAGAGAAAGACACACAACAGAATGAAAACGCAGGAGAAGAAGAGACACGGAGACATAAACATTTTGAAAACAGGGGAGAGGGTGCCCATACTGAAAACACTGCAGACCAACAGTCACAGCAGACTGGACGCACTGCAGAAGAACAGACACAGCAACACACTGAAAAGTGCAGCGGAGAAAACACAGATAAGCTGAAATTGCAGGACAGGAAAAGACGCAGGGACAGACGAAACCAGTGAAAATACAGCAGAGGAAGAGTCTGAAACACAGCAGGATAAAAGAAAGTGATATACTGAAAGTGTATAAAGGCAAGAAACAAGAGCAATACTGAAAACACCTCTGATGAAAATGCAAAAAAACCAGTTTGGAAGCACAACAGAGGAAAGACTCCAGCGGAGTATAGAAGAGCCACATACAGGAAACGCAGGTGGGAAAGCGGCCCTTGGCAAGGTTAAACGCACAATAAAAATCATTTTAAGAGTTAAATATTGAATGAAAGCGGGTTACAAATCACCATAAAGCACAAAAAGGAATGAAGAGGAGCCTGTAAAGACAGGAAAACATGGGCAACTGCCACAGAGGAAATGGGAAAATAAGGGAGAGGGCGAGCTTGAGGCACTGGGTCTTCATATCTGAGTGATGTCATTTAATTGTTTAATGCTTATAAGGTCGAAAGTAGTCTACCAAACATTCATTTGACCGAAATCCACAATAAAAAGTAAATATTCAGGAAGTGCTTTCTGCTAAATATATTCAGTTGTGAATTTAAATAAAATGAACTTCAGAATGGAGGGTGAGGGATGTACTCGTCAAAATTACACCGACCACTGGCTTTGCAACATAGGTTTGTGTGTTCCAAAAGATGTTTTGTGAATGTAATGACTGTGCAATGCACTTCCCTGGCGCATATTTTGAGACTATACTGCATTACGAGACGTCCACTCACAGCTGAATGAGGGCAAATATAATAGTTTAGTGCTCTTTACCGCATAGTAATGTGGAGCGTTGACACCCTCACAGGATGTGCTCTTACCAGTTAGTAATCAGGACCAGCTTCAGGTTGTAAAGTACACTTGGAACGAGTGATCAAACACCCGCTCTGGTCACTGGCTAGTCCCAAGAAACGCAAGCACCAATGTCCAAAGTTAGCCCTGGGCTAGTGCCTGCTCCGAATAGCTGCTCTGAGCACTGGTCAGTCCTTAGACACACAATCACCAAAAGCCCAAGGTCGGCCATGGGCTACTGCCTGTTCCGGACAGCGTCTCTAAGAACTGGTAAATCCTGGAAAATTGAGCACTAAAGCCCAACTGCACTATGTCTTATGCAGCGCGTATTGTTTGTAAAGCTTGCTAATCATTACATATACTCTGTTTAATAGGACAATGCAATCCTGAGGCAAGTTGTCTGCAGAAGTGTTTTGGACATGCGGTGATGATAGAAAATTTGCTCCAAGGCATCTGATGCAAAAATGAAAAAAAATGCATGCTGATAGGACGAGTAAATGGTGTTAAGGAACACTCTCTAAATGAATACAGCCAGGAAAAGATAACAACATGTAAACAGTAAATGCTGTACAACTTAAGCATAAACAATAAACGCTGTGTGTGCAGCAAGCAGATTAAAGTAGTTCCACCCATCAAAGTGACAAGGGCAAGAAGAGAATGAGTACTTGGGCATGGGAGACTGATAAGAGAAATATACATGGAACAACAGGAAATCAATGCCTACAACCAATGAAAAGGAGGAAAAGTGAAGTGGCAAGCACACAGACCAATAAGTCCCTTTTAAGATATATTGAATGCAAGAGATTTCACTAGCACAGTACAAGTGAAACCTAAAAAGGAAGGCTGGGCTTTGTCATTGCTTAAAGTGGCAAAGTCCGTATGCCTCCCGCGCTGCAGGATAGAATGCTGCTTCTTATGGCACTGGTAGGCCTGGCCCCTCCTCCCGTGCCGCACCGGAAATACATGAACACTGGGAGACCGAGTCCCACCCCAGTCAGCTGCCTGGTCCCAAAGAACATAAACCCGAGCTCCACAAATGGCCCGATGCGTCCCGCAATGCAGAAGGGAGTGCTGCTTCCTATGGCGCTAGCAGGGGTTGCCCCAATTCCGCCTGCGCCAGAAATGCAGGAACACTGGGGGACCGTGTGCCCACCCAGTCAGCTGCCTGGTCCCAAAGAAGGTAAACACGGATCCCATAAATGGCCCAGATGCGACACTTTGTTTTGTCACATTCGTAGTAGCACAATAAATGCTTCATTCCATGAGGTACAATTTAACTCCTACGCCTGAATACACCTGGTAGCATATACTATGGACTTATAAGTACGTTAACCTATTCAAATTGTGTGTGAACCAATCAGACATGCACGTTTTAAGGGTCAGATTACTGGCAGTTAGGACTTTTTGGCAGGGCTCAGTGCACTGCCAGATTTGAAAAACCAGGAGCATAAGTCCAAAAGTTGGGGGTCTTCATGCAAAAATAGTTACTTTATGTGGATACTTGCTATTACCCTCCTTTTCAAGTCTCTCATTGTTATAGCCATTTCTAAATGTATCATTGTGAATATTCTGGCCAAATGGAGACATTTCTACACCCATAAGACCCACTTTTAGCCTTAAATGAGATTGTGATGTCACAAAATATGATATGTCATTTGTGTTGGATTTCCTGAAGTCAAAGATATAGGACTAAGGTTGCAAACTTGGATGTTCATAAGATGAAGGCACTGGGGGGCATATGTACAAGGAGTTAATGCCACCTTAGCAGCACTTTTCCGACGGATCGGGTGCAATATTTTCATTGCCATATCTTCAAGCTGTCGCTAACCTCTGTTAGCGGCAGTTTTCTGTCAAAAACGTCAATAGACAAGATCGCCACTTCTGTTAGCGATAATGACATGCAAGAAAGGCGGTCCTGTGCAAAAGTGGCCGCTAACCCCACTTTGTGATATTTACAAGGGAATTCTTGAAGGTAGGAGGAACCAAAAAAACTGCCTCTAACTGCATTTAAAGGCAGAATTTTAAGACCTGAAAATAGCTGGACTTAAAAATGGAGATAACTCTTGGGGCCTCATTTCAGCAGGTTTTGTTGCAGGACACCACTGGAAGCAATGTTGCTGCTCTGCCCTGCGACAAAACTACAGGGCAGGAATGAGCACCCTCAATAAGATAATGGGCATTCCTGGGCCTCAGTCATGAGAAGTGTTGCAGCGCTGCGACAAGACACCGTTGCAACACTTTTCATTATCCCTTCTCACAACAGCATGGATGCGCTGTATTCACTGGACAGCGCTCCATGACGCAAGTAATGGCAGATACGTCTGGAATCCTGACGTATCTGTCTGCGCTAAAGTCTGAATTGATGCAGTTGTGTCACAAGCATGACACAACTCCAGCAATGTATGGGGCCAGCCTATCCATGTGGCACAGCGTCACCCTTCGCCTGCCATCAGGCAGGCATAAGGTAATGATGCAGTGCTGTTCTACAATAGTTGCAGTGAAATGTGAAGGATTTCACTGTGCCACTCCAATGAGGCCTTGTCGTGTGGAAACTCACACCCTGAATACATTCTACCTGATGAAGGTATGAGGTGGCACAGGGCTTCACAAGATCAATTGTATGCCTACATGCCTCACTTTGCAAATACAGCACAACGTGCTGCTAGATTTTCCCTTATCTTTTCTTGAGGGGTGCCAAGGTGTCGACGCAGTTGCAGATCCATCGGAGGCAGTTGCACTCTGCGCAGTTATCCTTGGTAAGCGTTGGCAGAGTGGTGGAGCTGAGGTAGTTGACGAGAAGTTCTTTGGTGGCCTTGATCCAGCAGCAGGGGTGGGGGGGGGCGATGATGGTGGTGGTGTACGGTGAGCATGGTGAAGACGTGATATATATAATGATGGTCGGTCCAATTGAGTCCGGTGGTGTGGCTGTAGTTGAAGTTCCCACTAGAGGAGGAGATGTGCTCAACCGTGTGTCCTGCTATGTGGCTTGCTGCGGTGACTAGCTGCTTGAGTCTGATGTTGGCGAGCTTTACCAGTAAGGGGTGGTATTCTGGTCACTGGGGTTATCTAGGTGGAAGTGGAGTTCACAGAGTAGGATGTTGTTGATGGATGGGAGAGCCTGGGGTGCAATGGTATTGAGAATGGGGGTCCATGGCCCGGGGGCCTGCAGATGAGGGTGCCGCAGAGGATGGGGTTGAGGTTGGTCCGGTTCTGGAAATTGAGGTGTTCCATGATTACCGTTGGCTCATTAGAGTGCGTGGTAAGTCGGAGTGTGCTTCTGTAGGTGATGGCAATGCTTCCTCCTGGACGTTTGGGGTGGTCCTTATGGGTTAAATCAGTAGCCGTAAGTGATGGCAATTGTGATGTCCGGTCAAGAGCAGAGGTTGGTCCTGGCAGGCAATGTGGCGTCCAGAGCTGATGGCAAGGAGGGTGCTGGTGTCGTAGCGGTGGAGTGTATGAGAGGAAAGGGGCCTTGTTGCTGAGCATGGTCCAGGGGCACATGGACACAGACAGGCTTGCCTTTAGGTTGCCTATGGCACAGAAGACATCCATTACAATCCAGGAATTACAACGTAATGCCTTTACAACACAACTACAACAATGCAGGTGCCTTTACATCGCATTCCATTCCAACGCATTGTGAGGTTAGTAATGGTGTTTTTTAAGTTTTAAGGTGGGTATGGGTTTCGGGGGTCAGAGATTAAATTTGGGGTGCATTATAGGGTAAAGTATGACATTTGGGGTGTGTTTTGGGGGGTCAAAGATGAATTTTAGGGACCAGGGTGTTTTTTGGGGTGCAAAGGTTCATTTTAGGGTTGCACTCACTGAAGTGGCAATAGTAATGTTTTCATCTCCGCTTTCCAGTACTTTCCCTACTTTGCAATATGCGTAGTATTAGAATGCATTGTAATGGAATGCGATGTAATGGTATGTGTTGTAACATCCTATATACCTTTGGCACACCAGTATTACGCCCACTGCACATTGGTGCACAGCGCCCACCATAGAGTAGTGCTGCGGGGGCACTGGGCAGCTGGGATGTGGGAAACACCGGAAAGGACACTGAATGGGGCAATGATGTGGGGGGTGTGTGTGAGCGGGTGTTGTAAATATTTAAATGAAAGACATCTTAACTCAAGGCCAGGTCCCGTGTCTTTGTTTCTCCTACTCTCCTGAGTCTGCTTGAAAGCAGTGGGGTGATTACTCTTCTGTCATTGCAGATGAGCCGCCACTGGGGGTGTATCTCACCAGGTGCTAGGCCTGGGCGACTCGATCCCCAGTCCTCCTCTGCTATGTGTCCCACCTTCTCCTTACCTGGTTATTGACACCGTGGCGCAATCAGCTGCACTCTCTCCAACTCTATGACTCAGCCAGCAGGAACCTCAGCCAGGTGGGATTTTACAAGTCTGGGTATCGCAGTTGCTGCCAAGTCCACTGGGGAACCTCCCAAAGCAGGTGATGAAGCAGGGCCCCCTTAGGGGTGAAGTTGCAGTACTCCCGCCACACAAGTTTGGCGCAGCTCGGGGGCCTCACCCCCTACAGCGTCCAAACAGCACAAATTCATCCGGCCTGTGATGCAGAGAGATGCCCACCGTTGGTAATCCCCTCTGTGCACCCCAGTGTAGTGGTGGATCATAGTAGGCAATGAAGATCTCCCCACGTTGGTGTGCTGGAGTGCCTCAACCATTCACAGCTCCAAGGGGCTCAAGGCGGTCTGCTCAGACAGGTCAGCAGCGTGTCTCTATGCGCCCTGCCAGACTTCACTAGCAAGTAAGGGCGTTCACCACGCCTCAATGTCTACTGCCACGGCTCATCGACTCCACAGCACCTCCGCATCCCAGACCAGGCTCCAGACGTGGGTCCAGCGAGGCATCCAGGCTTCAGACACAGAACTAGCGAGGCATCCAGGCTCCAGATGCAGGACCAGTGAGGCATCCAGGCTCCAGATGCAGGACCAGCGAGGCATCCAGGCTCTAGACGCTGGACCAGCAAGGCCTCTGGGCCCCAGGGACTGTCTGCACTTTCAAGGTTTTAGATGCCATGGTGTTGCAAAGAGTGCGCAATGAGAAGTGATGCACCACTGGAGTTGTACAGCTATGCGTCTTTTCATGGATGTAGCCCTGCCTTTACTCTTTCCCTGGGACACTGGCTGGTCATCCTGGATGTTGGGGGGCTTTAGGGGTTTGTTGATCTGTGCTGCACTTGGCCCTGGCTGCTCCATTCTGCATTTCATAGTTCTTTTGCCTATTTATCATTGGAGGACGACTGATAGGCTACTTTTGGCTATAGAGGGAAAAAAAACTCACGTTGGGCTGACTAACTTGCATTTTTTTGCCGTTAATGGGACTTTTGTTAGTTTTTGCCCACTAACGCCGGAATTCCTATTGCCATCACGCTAATGTTACCGGCAGTTTGCACTGCTGATCCCTGAAGCTATCGCCATGTATCGACGTCTTGTGAATACGTCGCTAACAAGGCAATAGGTTTCAGCGGTGCGCAGTGGTAAGAAAACTGCCTCTCACTAGCGGTAGTTAACGCCAGTCCTTGTACTTATTCCCCTTAGTGTCTCTTAAGGAAAGTGCTCACACCAAGTTGTACCTTTATATTCAGTCATAAACCTTTCCAATGGCTTGTCCCCACAATTTGTTCACTTTGCGTTAGAAAAAAAATCAAAATTATTGTGGCTGCTACATGAGAAAACCCCCTAAACCCGCCTGTATTTTGAAGGATAAAGATAGAATGTTTTCCCAAGATCACTTGCTAAATTATTTTCCATGTGAAGACCATAAAATAAAATGTTAATGTGCAATCGCACTGTTCATCAATTCATACTTCTGAAGATTGCCCTCAACAAGGATAAGGCAAAAGCACAGGGACGTGGGTCTATGCCTTGAAGTCAATGACTTCTGTAAAATATTATGGAGTTGTACTCATTGAGAATCTTTGAATCTAAAAAAAGAAGGAATCCTTTGCAATTCATAGTCAGAAAATTATTATTCATCAAATCCCCACAATCTGCTAATTGCTCCATTAGTGACTAACCAAATATTGACATTCTAGTTGAATATTACTTATTTGAATAGTTAGTCATCGAAAAACAAAGATAGAGTTTTGCAGAGTTTTGCTGTGTGGACAATAAAAACCCTTTTTCTCTATTATTCCATTGCGACAAAGTCCACCATCACCTGAATGGAAATCATAAACTCAGTGGGTAGGAATTCAGGAGCAGGGAACTGCTTCCTCAATGTCACTTAGGGCTATACTTGGCTATGAGTGGCAGCTGAAAATCATAATAGTTACCACTCTGCAGCCATGTCACCCCCTTCCTTGTTGCTGGAAGTCTCACCTTAGTACAGCTGGCATCTAGGAATGAGATGTACTTGGTTAGATGGAACACGGAAGTAGTAAACAACTACCATGAGGTATGCTTGCAGCCTTAATCACCACTTTCTTGACAAATGCCTCTTTTGATCCATTTTTCCTTTTTCAACTTCACTAGTTTTTCATTTTTGGAAAAACATATTTAGAACTAGCTTTCTATTTCTTTGTATCTAGGCCCAGGTCGAATTTAAATTATGCCAATTATAGTTTGCATAATTTTCATAATTTTATGTACATGCATTCTTCAATATTACTGAAAGTAAAACATATTGCATAATAATGCCACAAACAAGGTAAAATCATAGTGCAGGAGTGAAGGAATGTTGACAATGAGAATGTGAGGAGCTGTTGTTTGTGGCATTTGAATTTTTCATACAATTTTTTTAACCACAAAGTGTGTCCTAGTGTCCAAAACAGGCATAAGGACGCATTTTGTGCAAAAATGTAACACTTAATGCCAGATTTGCCTTTCAAATAATTTTGTGTAATTTTCCTGAAATTTCCTGAAATTTCCCCAAAACGTTGCCCAATTATGCGAAAAAAAATTACACAAATTTAGACACCTATTTGTATCATTTGTCTCAAAAGTATACGCTCTCTTAAAAACTTGCTATTTCTGACCTCTAACTCTGGCTCCTGCCCTATGTTTGGCTAGCACTGGGAAACCCCATTAGGGTAGCTCTGCACTCTTAAAAACTCTTATAATAATAATACTAATAATAATACCATGACTTGGCTACAATACCACACTAACTTTTCAATCCCTGAAGTCATATAAATAACATAACCGTGCACTTGTCCTTACTCACTGAGTTAACAATGTCTCAGTGTCTAAAGTACACTGCATATGACAGTGACATATGGTACAACCTTTACTTAGCCACTTAAGAATTGCAAACATACTTGTACTTACTTAATGTCAGCTTTAGGGCATGAATAGAGCCTATTATCACAACCTCGTCAGAAATTGCCTCTTAGATATACACACATATATCATGGAACTCAATGTGATACATTTGAAATAAAAAAGCAGAAAAGAGATTAGGCTGAATATTTTGTATTAAATGTGGATTTTTGTTATTCTTTGTGGACCTTTCACTTCCATGCAAACAGAGCTTTCAATGGAAACAGAGAAATGCAGGCGCTCAGTATTAGAAACCTACCAAACTTTCATTCATGGACATGGAAAAGAATGCACATTTATGAATCCTGAATGGAGGTATTGGCCACAGAGGCGGTAAGAAACAATGACGTTCTAAAGTGCCAAAAGTGCAATTTCATGCTGAAGATGTCACTAAAGACAAAGAAAAATATGCTTGTTGAAAAAGATAATGGTCAAAATCAATACTGAATCAACATATCCACATGATATTGAAAACATTAACAGCTTGTTCTCAACATTGAAACTCTAGGTACTTAAAGCAAGTTGCCAAGTGCAATCACTAAAGCTTGGCAACTGGTGGCAGTTTTCCACCTCAGCTCTACCTCAAAATATGGGAAGAACCAGTTATGATCATCCTCAACATGTTTGGAGTGGAAGATTTGGAAGAAGGACTCCAGTTTAGAGTGATCTAACTTAACAGCCATGAGAGTTGTTATCGAAGTACACTTGGCTGTTAAAAAAGTTGACTTAGCTGAGAATCATCATCGTTGCGAAAAGTGGCCGATGTAATTTGTTACACATATTCACATTGATCCATGTATATATCATAGGGGCTAACAACTCTCTAATGTATAGAGGTTGGGCTACAACAATCATAATGCACTGTAGTCTTGATGATGAAGGGTTGATATGTCTGCCCAGTACCTAAAGGGTGACTTGTTTCCACAGTATGGCTGATGTTGCTTCTCCTCAGCATCATCACATTGTAGTTTCATACAGACCACCTCACATACCAATTCAGTATACACAGATACACATCACACAGCATTTAAACATAAATAGTGTGCTTCATTTTATGGTTTCGGTGCACTTGTTAGCGTCTACCATATGTACATGAGTGTAGCCAATTGTCCAAGGATATCAGGAAATATTACTGTAACACAGACGTTTGCTTTGCTGGCATTAGCTGTGTGGGTGTCCAAGGGGAGCTTTACATGCTGCTCACTCACTCTCTGTAAAGAATCCAGCACTTAGCAGAGTATTTTGCTAAAGATAGATTTAGTAATTCCATACACCAGTCTGCTGTTTGGTGCCTGTTGCAGTTGTAGGTATTCTAGCATTTTCAGGAAGAAGGAAGGCAGTGGATCCCCTTGTTGGGCTCCAGGGTATCTGTAATGGTGAAAATATGTTTTGCTTGGCTCCCATGTTGAGCATGTGTTTCCTCAGGATCTGAAGCTGACTCATGTTTATGGGTTCTAGTCCTAATCTGTCTATGAAGGATCTTGTCTTGTACGGCTGAGCCATTTGAGATCATTGATTGGTGACCTCATTTTCATCCTCATGGTGTATGGTTTGTTGTAGCAGATTATGGATCTAGCCATTACACTGGCCTAGCAGTGCTACATCCATTTCGGTGGACTGTGGAATTCAAGTGTGAACTGGTGCAATCAACCAATGACAGCTTCACCTGTCCCTTCTTGTTCATGTTGGTCTGGCCCTGTGTGTAGGTGTGTGTAATATTTTGTTTGTTTCAGCACAAACAGTACATGTACTGTGGTTTGCTTTGCATTATTGTGTAGGTCCTTGAATGTTTCTATTTCTATATAACTTTTCTTTCATGCCGTACACTTTCATGAATGTTGAACCCTGCATTTGACCGGTGGTATTTTAAGGTGTTATTTTCTACTAGTTTTGAATGACCTCCTATACTTGTAATTTGGTGTTATTTAGCACATCAGTTTTTTAGGTCTCGCCTACACAGCGCGCATGCACTGATTTGGAGACCTTTAGCCGTCGTTCAGCTCTTTTTCAAGCACTACACTTGTGCTTGTAGCGGCATACACCTTGCAGTGTACACCTTGAAAAAGTGAAGCCTGCTCTCCCAAGTGCGCGCACGCCTACTGCTGCAGCCTGCAAACCTTTTTCTTTTTTTAACTATGAGTGCAAGGCGCGCGCACTTGTTGATTTGGCAACTCGCCTTAACGAAAATGCCTCAACATAGCATTCCATCGCACGAATGATCACCTACAAATGCAGCTGCTAGCATGCACTATTCGACCACTTTATTTAATATTTTAATCGTGATTTGAGCGTTTTAATTGGAAAAATAATATGTATAATTTTAATATTATATTACCATCCTATAATAATGATATGATGTTACCTCTAGGTCATTGCTGTCATAATTTTGTTTCCATTGGTTTTTGTGTCATGTCCTATATTTCAAATGTTGTTATATTTATGTAGTTTGCTAATAAGTTATTCCTTTTTATGTTGTTATATCACGTCCACAAGTTAAGGGGTTTCACTTACAGCCCCTGCAGCATGCGTATAGGCCAGGGGATGGTTATGCAACGTACGTTTGCTGCTCAGAAGGCTGCTTCTGCTGTAAGCGCAGGGGTAAGGCAGCTGGTTGTGTAACATGCACACTCCAGTTGGCTTTGCAGCACATTAAAGCATGCTGTTCTTTGGATACTTCTATGATCCTGATCCCGGTTCCAGAGTAAATACCGCTTGGGGCACAAATTCACTTTTACTCTCAAATGTACACTGTCCAGGGGCAAATTGAACTTCCCAGGGCTTTTAGCCCAGAAATGTTTCACCATTCACTATTCCAAACCTTCACCGAATAGCACGCAACAGTGTTTGCACACCTCGTGCTAGTACAGTGCTTCTCCCCACTGCGGGGTGCACCACAAGGGCTTGGATGTAAATTCACCCCCATTAATTGTGGATCCGTGCAGTTTGTGTTCACGGGGTGGGTATTTGCCCACAGAAGGCTACAAAATTAAGGGGGCTTTTGTGGTCAGAGTAGAGACACCATCGGGATTAAAGGTGTACTATCAAACGCATGACCTTACTTCACATTGAACCAATATTTTTTGTATTACTATGGGGAACAACATTTTCATGGTGTAAACATACATCACTAAGAAAGAAAACAGTAAATAACTGATGAGAGTTATCTATTAAGCCACACAGTCTTGCTAATTGGGGTAGTACTAAACACCACAATGTGAACACTTTTCCTCCTGCCACTGTAGAAATTGACTACTGGAGGTACACATGGGTACATAAGGGTGATTTTTCTTTAATCAAAAGCTGCATTAATAAAGTGTAAAGTGTGAATTATGACTCTTATCTCAAGTGTGCGAGGTTAGAAAATTGGACACTAGAAAAGTCTCTTCCCCGTGTAAGGTGCACAGCAGAAGCGAAAGGGTTAAGTAGATCTCCATGGCTTGTCAATGGGGACCCTTATATGGTTTCAATCAGAGCTGATAATGTAGCAAAAGCTTTGACATCTAACAATGAAGATACCAGGAAAACCCAAGATATATGTATGGGTATCTTTAAAGAAATGGAGGTCAAGGGAAGGACAAATAAAGGAAAAAGATGCAAGGCAAGCATTTGCAATGCAATAGGTCTCGCTTTCACACAAGTTTTAAGCTATTGACATTGCAAATAGCAATGCCTTTTATTTCTTTTTTCGTTTTAAAAACATAAATAGAAGGCATTGTCATTTACAATGCTAATAGCTTAAACTCGCGTAAATGTGAGACCTATTGCATTGCAAATGCTTGTTTTTCTCTTGTTGTAAATAGTGCATTCTTAAAATGTACACATTGACTACAGACATGCAGTATTTAGCATATATGGTGAATAACACATGCATTTTTTTATGTTCGTTAAAGTCATGTGCTGTTTACCACAGCATGGGTACCACTACCTTTCAAAATAAAGAATTGCAGGTACTCTGTACGGGACAGTTCCTGTCCATTTAAAATACTACATGCAACCTTTCTGACACTCCTTCTTCCTCACTTTTGCCTGCTTACTCTTTAGGTTCGAGACATGAGCTTTGTTATTTGGTAACATGCCCTTTTGATTTACTTTTATCTGTACCTTATATCAACGTTTTTATACCGTTATTATGTGGCATTTTATGATTTTTGTATCAAATTATACTTTTATTTCGAATTTACCATTTCTTTAACTGTTTCTATATCTTTTTATCATTTTTTATAATATGCCCAAGAGCAAGTTATTCATAGCTGTCAGTAATCTTCTTTATTTAAATAGCTCACAACAATCATTCTGTCAGACATTGGGGGCTTTAAAAATTATCAGAAATAATTAAGTAAACAAAACTTCTACGAGTTTCTGAAAATATAAACCCTATTGTCATTATTGCCTTTTTAGCACCTGAATACCAAGACTCATGATCTTTTTATCAGTTGCAGTAGAAATGACCTTCATGGCAAAATATGTAGATATCACTCTGCAAAACCATAACACTCCAATAACAGGTGCCTGTTCAATCTAATCTGCCTTTGTTGTTTGCAGCGGTGGGGGAAGAAATTAGCAGAAACAAGAAATAGTTGCATTACCACATATTTTACTCAATGTGTTTCCTTAGGTCGCACTGACAAGGGTATTTTTGGCCGCAAATATATATATATATATATATATATCGTGCCTATGCTGTAACTAATTAAAGCTTTCCCTGCTGACCCCTGTTGTGGCCTCTCACCTTCTGTAACTGGAGTGGTGCTAATTGTATGTTTCACACGCCTGCCAGTGGCGTGACAGAGGCCCGGCTCCTTCAACTTGGCAGGAGACTCTGGCACCAGCTGTTCCAGCTTCTCTTCGTTATCCAAGGAATTGGACTATCTCCTGCCCACCTAAATTGCCAATGACGCCAGGGACCCTGCTAGCAGCAGCTCGTGACTTCACGAGGAGCCGTTCTGCACACCGTCATTTCGACTCATGGCCCGGCTGTACCATCGCTGACGCAGGTTGGGAGCTAGGGGACCCAGGGAGGCTGAATTTCTTCAATGCTGTCTGGCTTATTTGTTTCCTACACAACGCGCCTTTCCCTACAAACTTTGTCCACTGCACCCACAGCCCGAAATACACTGCATTTTGGGAACTGGAGTCCTACTTGGGAGCAGTGGCAGCGCGACCATGTGACTGGGGGCTGAACTTTGAACCTCCAATCGACGAGAGCACAGGATACTTCAAGGCGTGGGCGGAGACACTACCAGACACACAGCGGCATCTGACGAAGGCTACCACGCCGAAATGCATCGTGCCTATGCTGTAACTAATTAAAGCTTTCCCTGCTGACCCCTGTTGTGGCCTCTCACCTTCTGTAACTGGAGTGGTGCTAATTGAATGTTTCACACGCCTGCCAGTGGCGTGACAGAGGCCCGGCTCCTTCAACATGGCAGGAGACTCTGGCACCAGCTGTTCCAGCTTCTCTTCGTTATCCAAGGAATTGGACTATCTCCTGCCCACCTAAATTGCCGATGACGCCAGGGACCATGCTAGCAGCAGCTCGTGATTTGACGAGGAGCCGTTCTGCACACCGTCATTTCGACTCATGGCCCGGCTGTACCATCGCTGACGCAGGTTGGGAGCTAGGGGACCCAGGGAGGCTGAATTTCTTCAATGCTGTCTGGCTTATTTGTTTCCTACACAACGCGCCTTTCCCTACAAACTTTGTCCACTGCACCCACAGCCCGAAATACACTGCATTTTGGGAACTGGAGTCCTACTTGGGAGCAGTGGCAGCGCGACCATGTGACTGGGGGCTGAACTTTGAACCTCCAATCGACGAGAGCACAGGATACTTCAAGGCGTGGGCGGAGACACTACCAGACACACAGCGGCATCTGACGAAGGCTACCACGCCGAAATGCATCGTGCCTATGCTGTAACTAATTAAAGCTTTCCCTGCTGACCCCTGTTGTGGCCTCTCACCTTCTGTAACTGGAGTGGTGCTAATTGAATGTTTCACACGCCTGCCAGTGGCGTGACAGAGGCCCGGCTCCTTCAACGTGGCAGGAGACTCTGGCACCAGCTGTTCCAGCTTCTCTTTGTTATCCAAGGAATTGGACTATCTCCTGCCCACCTAAATTGCCGATGACGCCAGGGACCCTGCTAGCAGCAGCTCGTGACTTCACGAGGAGCCGTTCTGCACACCGCCATTTCGACTCATGGCCCGGCTGTACCATCGCTGACGCAGGTTGGGAGCTAGGGGACCCAGGGAGGCTGAATTTCTTCAATGCTGTCTGGCTTATTTCTTTCCTACACAACGCGCCTTTCCCTACAAACTTTGTCCACTGCACCCACAGCCCGAAATACACTGCATTTTGGGAACTGGAGTCCTACTTGGGAGCAGTGGCAGCGCGACCATGTGACTGGGGGCTGAACTTTGAACCTCCAATCGACGAGAGCACGGGATACTTCAAGGCGTGGGCGGAGACACTACCAGACACACAGCGGCATCTGACGAAGGCTACCACGCCGAAATGCATCGTGCCTATGCTGTAACTAATTAAAGCTTTCCCTGCTGACCCCTGTTGTGGCCTCTCACCTTCTGTAACTGGAGTGGTGCTAATTGAATGTTTCACACGCCTGCCAGTGGCGTGACAGAGGCCCGGCTCCTTCAACGTGGCAGGAGACTCTGGCACCAGCTGTTCCAGCTTCTCTTCGTTATCCAAGGAATTGGACTATCTCCTGCCCACCTAAATTGCCGATGACGCCAGGGACCCTGCTAGCAGCAGCTCGTGACTTCACGAGGAGCCGTTCTGCACACTGTCATTTCGACTCATGGCCCGGCTGTACCATCGCTGACGCAGGTTGGGAGCTAGGGGACCCAGGGATGCTGAATTTCTTCAATGCTGTCTGGCTTATTTGTTTCCTACACAACGCGCCTTTCCCTACAATCTTTGTCCACTGCACCCACAGCCCGAAATACACTGCATTTTAGGAACTGGAGTCCTACTTGGGAGCAGTGGCAGCGCGACCATGTGACTGGGGGCTGAACTTTGAACCTCCAATCGACGAGAGCACAGGATACTTCAAGGCGTGGGCGGAGACACTACCAGACACACAGCGGCATCTGACGAAGGCTACCACGCCGAAATGCATCATGCCTATGCTGTAACTAATTAAAGCTTTCCCTGCTGACCCCTGTTGTGGCCTCTCACCTTCTGTAACTGGAGTGGTGCTAATTGAATGTTTCACACGCCTGCCAGTGGCGTGACAGAGGCCCGGCTCCTTCAACGTGGCAGGAGACTCTGGCACCAGCTGTTCCAGCTTCTCTTCGTTATCCAAGGAATTGGACTATCTCCTGCCCACCTAAATTGCCGATGACGCCAGGGACCCTGCTAGCAGCAGCTCGTGACTTCACGAGGAGCCGCTCTGCACACCGTCATTTCGACTCATGGCCCGGCGGTACCATCGCTGACGCAGGTTGGGAGCTAGGAGACCCAGGGAGGCTGAATTTCTTCAATGCTGTCTGGCTTATTTGTTTCCTACACAACGCGCCTTTCCCTACAAACTTTGTCCACTGCACCCACAGCCCGAAATACACTGCATTTTGGGAACTGGAGTCCTACTTGGGAGCAGTGGCAGCGCAACCATGTGACTGGGGGCTGAACTTTGAACCTCCAATCGACGAGAGCACAGGATACTTCAAGGCGTGGGCGGAGACACTACCAGACACACAGCGGCATCTGACGAAGGCTACCAAGCCGAAATGCATCGTGCCTATGCTGTAACTAATTAAAGCTTTCCCTGCTGACCCCTGTTGTGGCCTCTCACCTTCTGTAACTGGAGTGGTGCTAATTGAATAAATATATATATATATATATATATATATATATATATATATATATATATATATATATATATATATATATATATATATATATATATATATATATATATATATATATATATATATACCATAGGTTTCACACCAGTTATAGTTAGGAATTAGCATTTAAAAAACCTATTAAATTCACTAAAAAAAACGTAGGTTTCACACCAGTTATAGTTAGCTGGAAATGTTACTCGCATAAAACCATTGAAAGTCACACGTTATAGTTAGTTGGACTCACTATAACTTGCGCGTGCAATGCACTGCTGATGACGTCACGTATTACATCACTCATGACATGGTCAGTGACATCACTCATTACATCACTGATGACATCATCCAGTGAATGTGTGTCTTTTATAAAAATAAATATGTGTTATATAAGTATATGTAAAAGTTGATGGAAGAATAAATGTTTAAATAAGTGTTTTCATGGATGCTTTTTAAAAAAAAATGATTGGTTAACTGGTTTATTGAGTGTTTCTTAGTGAATACATATATTAGAGAGAAATGTTTAAATATTTAAATATATGTGTTAGTGTTTCACTTTGTGTATAAGTGGCTGCATGGGCTGGTGAGTAGCTACATGTGTAGGTATATGGGTTATTAGATGTTTTTCTTAGTATCAGTATGAGTGTTTATATGGTTTGGTAGGGGTATTACTTAGCACATAGATGCATGAATGACTGACTCTCTCTTTGTATGTGTTTTGAAGACAGCATATGTGCAGGACTGTATGGGTGGATGAGTGTGTATATGTGTATGTTAGTGAGTGAATGACTGTCTCACTAGTGTCTTTAATAGTAACTACATATGTTTTAATGTAGTATATGTGAATATTGATGTAAATAAGTGAGTATATGTGAGACTAAGGGATTGTAAGAGTTCCTGTTTAAATAAGTATGTGTTTCTATAAGTGATTGTTTAAGAGAGTAAGTATGTGTAAGGTTCCTTAGAAGTAAGGTGGTAGTGTGTGTATAGCTGTATATGCAAATAAATGGACGTTCAATAGTTTATTTGCATGTGTGAGTACGTGTGAGAGTATCTTTTGGATGACTGTCGGTGTGTAACAGGATATATATGTGTATCATTATATTTGATGAGTGAGTATACGTATGAGTGATTATATAGAACTGTTGGTGAATGAGTGGATGTGTATATAGATGGTGGAATTATTGAATTGGTTGTTGTAACTGGTATGGGTATCTCCATTTTTTGAAAATTGTAGTTTCTATTTTTGAATATGTGTTTTAAGGGTTACATTACAGTGAAAGGAGGTCTGTCACTGTATCACAAGGATGGTGTCATCAGTGATGTCATGAGTGATGTCACTGACCATGTCGTGAGTGCTGTAATATGTGACGTCATCAGCAGTGCATTGCACGCACAAGTTATAGTGAGTCCAACTAACTATAACGTGTGAATTTCAATGGTTTTATGCGAGTAACATTTCCAGCTAACTATAACTGGTGTGAAGCCTACGTTTTTTTTAGTGAATTTCATAGGGGCGCGTACCGATGCGCTCACCGGTAAGCGCAGTGCTTTTGCGCGCCCCGGGGCGTGTACCGGTGAGCTTCCCGTTAGCGCTATTGCCGCGAACGAAAACAACATTGTGACGTATCGCGCAGCCGCGTGATGCGTCATATGACTCACAGCGTATGCGCACCCGGAAGCACGCGAGCGCATACGATCGCGAAACGTCCTGACGCGCTTTACGCTATGCGCCCCGGGGCGCGCCCCGGGGCGCGTAGTGTAAGCGCGTCGGGTCATGTGACCTGAAAATAACACTTTTCATTGGTTCACAACACTTTTGGTTTCCAAATGATGAAAGCCCTGCTCATGTGACTTGAAAATAACACTTTTCATTGGTTCACAACACTTTTGGTTTCCAAATGATGAAAGCCCTGGTCATGTGACTTGAAAATAACAGTTTTCATTGGTCCAGAACAGTTTTTTTTTCCAAATGATGAAAGCCCCCACCTTTTTTCCTTATTCTGACTTTGTCCTTTGAGTGAGGAAGACCTGTTTGGAGATCTGTCTCTAATCTTTTCTACTTTAAAATGGCTACAATAGCAGCAGCAGCTCGAGCATCTGCCCCACCACCACCACCACCATCAAAAAGACCACCAGAAGATCACATTGGTGGTCAAGAAGAAGAGGAGGAGGATGATGAAGAGGAGGGACAGACAAGGCATTTCCTGCCTGAAGTTAATCAGCCCTACAAACCAAAAGAGCACTTCGTATGGCAGTTCTACAAAATCCCAAGGGGTTTCAAAAAAGTAAACGCTGCGAAATTAACTTGTCTGATTTGTGATGCTGAGCTGTCCAGGGGGAACCCTAACAAAAAATATTCCTTCTGGAATCATACCATGATTCGGCACATGATCCGTTGGCACCCAATCAATTATTCTGCTGCAGAGGTAAGGGACCTCTGCAGTAAGCTACCCCCATCAACATCTAGACCCTCAACATCGAAAGAACCAACTCCATCGGGTTCAGAGGCAACAGAGACAATGCCTATCATACAACCAAAATTTAACGATTTTAAAATTATGTGCAAATATTGTGGAAAGTTAATTTGCTATGGTGAGCAAAGTATAAAACTTATCATCTGTGCTGGGGATAACCATAAGTGCCCGAAAAATCCCTAATTTTTTCTGGTTTTTTTCTTGCTCCAGTTGAGCCATTTACAATTCCCTGTTTTTTGTTTCTCCCCATAAAAGATACAAAAAAATATAAAACTGTTCAGAAAACCCCAAAAAAGTAAAAAATGTTCAAAAAAACAATAAAAAAAATATAAAACAACAAAAAGAAGAAAAAAAACAGTTCTTTTTAGAACTACCTCCAATTTTTAAAAAAAGACTACATTTTTTATAAACTCTGTCATTCTTTTTTCCCCATGGTACGCTCCCCGGTACGCTCCCCGGTGCGCATACCAGGCCCTTTTATGGCCCCCACATCAATCCTAGGGGGTCAGGGGGGTCTACCCTGCCCCCTTTTGGTCATTTCCCCCTTTGTTTTTGCCACCTCTTGTGTCTCGATCCTACCGAGACACAAGATGGCGGCCGATCCGGACTGTTTGGAATGTTTACAGACACCCGAGAGCCAATCAGCTTTCCGCTCGCGAACTCGCGTTGTGCGCTGGTACGCTCCCCGGTGCGCGTACCGGGGCGCGCTTACAGATATGTATATTTTTTTTAACCTAAATTACTCAAAATCCTGTGGAGCACATTTCTTGAGACCTAGCAAAGGCACATCGGACTACCAGTCCCTACAATTTTGCCAAGTTTGGTGAAAATCCATTCAGCCGTTCGGGCTAAAAGTGATGTCATTTGAGATGTCATCAGTGATGTCATCAGTGATGTCATCAGTGATGTCACTGACCATGTCATGAATGATGTAATATGTGACATGATCAGCAGTGGATTGCGGGTGCGCGATATATAGTTAGTGCAACTAACTATATATGAAATTTCAATGGTTTTGTGTGAGTAAAATAAGGTTTTGTAAATGCTAATTCCTAACTATATATGGTCTATAACCTATGGTTTTTTCAGTGAATTTTTAAGGTTTTGTAAATGCTAATCCCTAACTATATATGGTCTATAACCTATGGTTTTTTCAGTGAATTTCATTGGTTTTTTAAAAGCTAATATCTGTAGCTGTAAAATGTATTCTTCTTCAAATCTTAAAATATATTTTACATGTTTTTATTACATTTTTAAAAAACATTTTTTTATTGTTTCGCTCCCGGTCCGCGAACCGGTTAGCTTCCCGTTAGCTCAATTTGGAGCCGCGACCCGGTCCGCGAACCGGTACCGTTTGCGTAACTATCGCGTTAGAAAACAACATCGTGACGCGTCGCGTCAGCATGACGTTTCACGTTGTCGCGTAATACGTCATATGACGCGCTAAGTTCGCGTACCCGGAAGCGAACCGGGACGCGGCTCAAAGCGCGTAACGTAAACACATCAGGTCATGTGACTTGGTAATAACACTTTTCATTGGTTCATTTCACTTTTGGTTTCCTAATGATGTAAGACTAGGTCATGTGATCTAAAATTAACACTTTTCATTGGTTTAGAACTATTGCTTTTCCCAAATGATGAAAACCCCTCCTTCTTTCCTCACTCTGACTTTCATCTTTGTGAGAGAAAGACCCTTTGTGAACAATGAGCAATGGCTTCATTAGTAGCTTCAGCTGGTCTTCCCCACCACCTCCACCACATCCAAGGAAGAGAGGACCACCTGCTGAAGTTATCATTCAGCAAGAAGAGGAAGAACAGGAAGAGGAGGAAGAGCAGGAAGAGCCAAGGTTTTTGCAAGAGAAGCCCAGGAGGGATCATCGAAAGGAAAATTATATTTGGCAATTTTTTTAATTTCCCGCGGGCCAAAAGAAAGTGAATGCACGCTATGTATTTTGCCGTATTTGTGATGATAGACTGTCCAGAGGGACCGATAAAAAGTATAGTTACGGCAACTATACAATGCATCGGCACATGAGTAGGTGGCATCCAAACAACTACAGTGCGGCGCAGTTACGTGCCGAACAAGATAATCCCCCTGCGATGGCCATAAGATCTGTAGTCCAGGAAGTGACGGGACCAGAGGCGAGGGAGATGGTCCCAAATATACAAATGCGGTTCGGGGAAGTCAAGCAAGTGTGCGTGCGCTGCAATCAGTTCATTTGCTACAGAGAAAGTAGAATCACTCTAATTAACAGAGCTATTGAGAATCATGTTTGCCCGAAACGCCCCAGACAATAAATTATTTTTTTTTTGTTGCTCCTGTTGAGCCCTTTACAATGAATCGTTTTCGTTTTCCCCCCCAAAAAAAACAAAAAAAATATAAAAACGTTCAGAAAATACAAAAAAACTAAAAAAATGTTCAAAAAAAAATAAAAAATATATAAAACAACAAAAACAAAAAAAAAGTTCTTTTCAGAACTACCTCCCCGTTATAAAAAAATTGGTAGAATATTTGGGACTCTGCCAACCTCTATTTCTCTTAGTTCGCTTCCCGGTTCGCTCTCCGGTACGCGAACCGGGAGCGAACCCAAAAATTATTTTTTAAAAAAAGAACAGTAAGTATAAGGGAAGGAAACAGACAGTTATGTGAAAAGAAAGACAGCTCTAGGGAGTAAACAAGAGATACTGTTACCCACAATCCACTGCTGATGATGTCACATTTTACATCATTCATGACATGGTCAGTGATATCATCAGCAGTAGATTGCGGGTAACAGTATCCTTAGTTTACTCCCTATAGCTGTCTTTCTTTTAACATAACTGTCTGTTTCCTTCCCTTATACTTACTGTTCTTTTTTTTAAAAAAATGTTTTGATCAGTCAGAAACAGTGACATTAATACAGACAGAGAGAGTGAACAAGAGAGAAGAAGTATGAGAAGAGAGGGACTGAGAAAAATAGTGGAAGGAGTAGAGTAATTAAATATTAGAGAAAGGAATGAGGGAAGTAGCAAAGGCAGGAAAGTAAGGGTTAAAGAAATGAAGCAGTAAAACTAATAGAAGTTAAATGTGATAGATTAAATGATTGATTCAGGATGACGATAAGGTGTGGCCTCTCCAAAGGTTTGTTTAAGGTGAGGCCTACTCAGGGTTGCATATCAAATTTATGCTTGTTGAAGAATACAGAGGAGATAATACATGTGAAGGCCTACCAATGAAGTAAAACATGTCCACTTCACACTTGAACAAAGGCCAGACCTCTTCTGTGTCCGTGGACAGACCTAAACTTCATCTGCACAATGTCATTCGTAAACTTAGGAAACACAGGTGATGTAATTGAAAAACGTGGAGTTTCTTTTGCTCAATTCACAATCAGATCACCTGTGTTGCCTTTGCTTAGGTATCTCATAGTGCAGATGTAGTCCAGCATATGAAACAGTACCCAGAAGTGCAGCAGTGTATGCATTAACTTTGACACTTACAGAAGTCTCAGTTTCTCCATGTCTACCTCACATTTCTAAATGTATATCATAAGTACAAAAAGTAGAGAATTAATTAAACATGTTAAATGGTTTATTTTTGCTGTTCTCAGAATGTATCAAATTTCACTAAAATCAGTGACTTGAAGGTATTCATCATGTAACAACGGGGAAAAAAAAAGACAATCAAAATGATTGTGTTTAAAAAACCCATAGAACATAAGAAATCAGAATTCAAAACTCCTTAAAATTAACTTACTTTCCATGACGTCGAAGGATGTCCTATGAACAGTTTACACTCTGTTGTGCTATTAATATTTTCAGCCCGCCACTTTCTGAAAGAAAACCTCCATCGTTTTGATAAATATGTTACATGCGATAAAAGACTTCTCACATTCTACCACATGTTTCCACATGGCCAAATCATGTTAGAGAGATTTACAACTCTTGGAATTCTTGAAAGCAAATCCCGTCATTTTCTATTTTCGCAACTTTCATAAAGAAAACGTTTAAGATTACTTTCACAATCCTGGACTACTAATATCTTACCCTTCTTGCTCACTCATGTTTTACTTTTCCTATGACACTGATACTGCTTATTATGAAGCAGACTTACTTGCATCAGGTTTATATAGTTGGATTTTTAAAATGACATTAAAATCAAAAGTTTTGACCAATAATCTAGACAGCATTGCAGACTTACATTCCCTCTACTCCATGAACCTCTTGAAATTCCTCAGAGCACATACCAAGATTCTTTCCTTAAAATTTCGGTTTTAAAAACACCAAGTAAGAATTTTTAAGGTCATACGGCAATTTTTTTTGAAAGTTATAACAGAATCGTTGCAGAATGTCCAGCCGTTTATAGACTTTAAATAAGCTGTGTAATGTCCTGATGTTGTTGAAGGACCGTCATGATAGATAATTGCTGCAGTTACAAAAGTCCTTCCTGATATTGACAACTGCGAAGCAGCAAATCTTTTTATTAAAGTTGTCAATTTTGTTCCATCAGGCCTACATCGTTGGAACATTAAAATGACATACTGGCCATATCTTCGTATAAATAATGTAGACATCATTTCAGATTTACATTGGCTACACTCCATGTCGTGATCAGCTGCTTTTACTAGCTTATTAAAGGACACTGATGTACTGTCTGGCAAAGTTAAATATATAAATCTTTCTGAGTCTACACTAGTAGTACTTGATACCCTACAGTTCTCGCAGTCATGCTGCCATTGATAAGAAAGCCCAAACAGGTGATCTACATCTACACCCTCATCTTGCAATACATCAAGCATATACATTAAAAACTCCTGAAAATCCTGCTGAATATTTTCAGAGAAGTCTGTTTGACCTGAACATTCGTCTAACAGATAACGAACTTCAGACACACTTTCTACTTTTGTTCTATCAGTGCTACATTTCTCTAACACAGAATTCAACAAACAACATAAAATGTGTTCCGAATTGATCACAATCTGTTCTTTTAAAGTCTCTAGTGAAAAGACAACAATAACAACTACATTAGCATAGCAGTTGACACCAGAACTGTTTTCAAATTGAAAACCAACAACATCTTCAACAGAATCCGTTTTCTTTCTGCTTACAATTTTGGGTTCATCGACTTTTGGTCTTTTTGCTACAACCTCCCTACTATTACTGATATTTCTTCGTTTCCGGCCTACCACACGTTTCTCAAACAAAGGATATTGAGGCAAATGTGGCGCATACTCTCTTCTTAACCTATTGTATTCCTTAACACAATCTAGATCCGCACAAATGTTTGTGACATCACAGTCAATCAAGTACAATCCCGATAAAGTTCTAACTCGTGACAATGCCACATATGCCATACCCTCCTTGAACACAGATCTGCCAATATTCACCAATGCACTGTCTACACTTAAACCTTGTGATTTATGGATTGTCACCGCATATGCCAAGCAAACAGGAAACTGCTTACGGCGAACATATAAGTCTTTAACAAGCAGAAACCTAGCAGAGCAACGACCAATTAGCTGTACTTCCTCAATGCCATCAAATTTAATTTTTAAAAATTCAATTCCATCTCTACTTCTGTATTTCTCAAAATCAACAACATTACCCATTGATCCATTTACCAGACCTCTTTCAACATGTAAATTCCTTCTCAAAATGATTCGGCAATTTAAACACACATTCAAAGTCTTTTCAAAACCCGCAGTTTTAGATATAGACTTCTCTAATGAATCCAATTTGGATTTCAAATTCTCAGACAAAACAATTGTTGCTCCCATATGCTCTATTCTGTCAATAGCTTCCAGTTTCACAATCTCTTGCTTTTCTAAATGCAACATTTTGTTGTTGAAGATGGCACATTCTGCAAGAGTTGGCATCAAACATATTCCGGATTTCTTCTCAGTAATTTTCTGAAAAATATTCTCAGGCACAACGTCTTGTTCTGGATATAAATTTGACAGTAATCGTGCATGTAAAGCTTCTTTCCCACGCTCGGTCACTTTTCCAATTCTAACATCTTGTAGAATATTCTTGTAATCTTCATCCTTCGCCTGACGCATATTTTCATGCAGTTCAGCATAATTGAAATTTAACCATATATTGACGTTGCCAATGCTCCCTAGGCACTTCCTGGTATCCTCATGTGTGAGCATTTTGAACACAGGTTGTCCTTTCACTGGTGTAAGCTGCAGAAGATCTCCGAAAACAATGATGTGTTTGCCACCAAATAACACATCATACTCAGTTTTAAGAACTTCTTGCATTCTCAAATGCACAAAGGCAAGCATGACATTGGATACCATGCTTACTTCGTCAATGATAAGAAGTTTCATTTTCCTCAATACTCTTGAAACTTCACAACAAGCATCTCCAGATAACTTGTGGTATTGTAATTTGTTGTCATGCTCCACTGGCAGCATCAGTAGACGATGCAAAGTAATACCTTTAATGTTATGTGCTGCCAGTCCAGTTGGAGCGGTGACAACACAAGACAGCGATGACTCAGTCCTTTTCTGCAGGTAACATGAAATTGCTTTAATGAGGAAACTTTTTCCAGTTCCCGCTTCTCCACTCACGTACAGTCGGACAGGCTTCAACGACGTACATGAGCACTTTTTCTTCTCATGACTTAATCCATGATCAATTTGCTTGGTAACTTCGTCATATATTTTCCTCTGCTCAACGTTGAGTTGTTTTTCCAAGACTTCTAAGTTAACCGCATCCTCCTGAGCATGTGCCATGGCTCTTTCCACTTCATTCATAGCAGTGGCAGCTTCATTTTCGATAACAGGTTCTCCTAGTGGATCCTGACTCAATGAAACAGAACTCTGACTGTCCTGAGAACTGTCTCTGGCAATCTCGGCTGCAATCGTTGCTTCCTGCTCAATTTCCAAAGTCAACATTTCTTGATATTTGGGAAAAGCAGGCCATTCTATGCTCTCCTTGGCAGCAGTGAAAGAGTCTTCATAACAGAGGAAATCTCCAAGCAGTTCCTCTTCTGCACGCCAAGGCTTGAAAAGTTGCAAAAGGGCTAAATAGAAAAACTCCTTTTTTTCTGGAGATTCGCCACTCAATTTTCGATGGTTTACCAAGTGGCATTTTCTTTGCTTGACCAGACATCCCTCACTTCCAATTACAGCAGACACTCCTTTCTCAATATCTTCTTTGATGTTCCTCTTGAATATGTAATTTTGTAGAACCTCATACAAACAAACATTCTCCAGGTGACTGCTTCTATTTGGATAATATGTATCCAACATGTTGGTCTTCAAAATGTCGGTACTGTTTGGCTCCTTTTCCGCCAAATACTCAATTTCCCGCACAGGTTTCAGAACTCGATTACGCGTTGCAGCAAGACCAAGACTCGCCCAAACAATACTCCTGGATTTCGCATAAAGACTTGCTGAAGACAACCGGTCAGAACATTCGTAAGCTCCGATTTCTCGATGCGACAACATCTTCAGACTGAAACTGTACAACTTCTTGCTGAGGCTCTTTTCATGGGAAATGTCCTCCCACATATCCTTCAATTCTGTCTTTTCTTTTTTGGTGATGTAAGATGTCACATACCGAGCCACAGCCATACAGTTGTCAGCCACAAACTGTATATCCATGTTAGCATTCCACATGGACAAAATCACTGGGTTGTAGTCGTTGATGTACTTGGACTCTTCGTTCCTTTTCAAACTGTATGTATTTTTGGGTGATTTCCTCGTCACATTATGTCGCAGAGAAGACATCAAACTGTTCACTCTTCCTTTAGAAATCACCGGTCGTGGAAAGTTGAAACGACATTTGGTGTAGAACTTATCCTTGTGTCTAAATTTACGACGGCAGTACTTTCCACAACGATGGCTTTGGAAACGTAGAACTTGTTCTCTTAGGCTTTTCTGCTCCATTGCATTTGCATTTGGAACAGCACACGTAGAATACTGTTCTATGAAACTCATCACTAAGTCATCCGGATCTGTTCCAAATTTAGGTGCATCCTTGATCCACAGCAGCATATGTATATGAGGAGCACCTCTTGCTTGGTACTCCTTTCTCCAGAAGAAATCCAACACCTCTCCAAGAGGTGGATTCTTCTTATTCATGATGAAATACTTCATAGCTTCAAATCTATGATTGAAGTACCTGCATACATTCAGTGGATCCAAAGAGCACAGTTCTCCGGGTGTCTTGAATTCGATGTTTTCAATGTTTCCATTTGCCTCTCGTAGAAATTCAAGTAAGTCTTCCCAGCCATACTCGGCACAGCTGAGAGTAAGGAACCATGTCGGAGTTCCTAAGTTCCTCAGCATACATTTTAAATCACCATGACGACGGTACCAGTACTCATTAGTACCACGCTGACACGCCATGAGATTAATTAGGTGAGAATCCAAAATACTGTCTTGGACATTGACTTTATGCATAAAGTCACTTGCTGAGATGTTTCGCATCTGTATACCACTTTTCAAGATGTGGTTCACTGCATATGATAGTCCAGACAGATCGCTTTCAAACAGGAGATGAAACAAATAGGGAATGCATTTACGAAACCTAGCATCTTCTGCATACAATCGTAAAGTCTGGTATTCAGAAGCAGGAATTTGATGAGGTCGCTCATCATATCTTCCTCCTTGACCTGTTGGAAATAGCTGTGGGAAACACCGAGCTTCCAAACTTTCCTCCCAAACACTAATGGGACTCCCTTTGGCTTGTTTCATTTGAAACAACTCAATAGCATTCCCCATGACTTCCTTGGAATGCAAAGGATGAACACTATAATGTTCATATATTTCTTCACTTTTAGAGGCTTCTACTTTCTCAATTTGGCCAGCACACAAATCGATATCCTCTTCATCACTTACTTCCTCTTCTGCAACATAGACATTCTTATAGTACTTATTATTTTTTTTCAAATACAATGTTGCCTTTTTGACTTTCCTAACATCCACTAAATCTTGCCATATTTTCTTATTCTTTGTCGGAACCCCATTAACTAAGATAACCAGAGGTTCCTCTTCCACTTTTTCTACTCCAATTGTGTTAATGTTTTTGTTCAAATCTAGAGGCAAATAAACAACTCTTCCCTTTAATCCTCTCTGTAAATCTGATGTCTTTGGCTCCATTCTTACAATAGCCTGAAAGGGATGGATACTTTGAATCAAAATAGATTCATAAGTATTTAAATCCTTCAATTCAAAAGGAATCTCAACCAATTCCAGATTATTATGAACCGCCCTAGCAGGCATCTGGTTTTGGTTTAATTTGTTACAACAATAAGTACACACACGTTGATCCCAAATCAAAACAATTTTCTACCATCAAGTATGTTGCGACATCCTTCCATTCACTATTATTTTCCCTTTCACTTTTTGCATATAAACCCACTAACTTAATCTGATTCTTACAATAAGTGCGTCGACAACACACACAAGTGAAATTAGGCCTCTCACTTGATTTCACCTGAAACGTGGCAATTTCCTTCTGAAAATTTTCTGTACTGGAAACCTGTACATTATCTTCAACATTACCCTCTACTTCTGGGTCAATTTGAATATTCTCATGTTTACTTCCAAAGTAACAAAACTCAATTTCTTCACAAATATTCTTCACATCTATTTCAGAACCATGCAAAAGAGCAGCGCATAATTGTTTAAGCATAATTGCTGGACTCTTAGCATAATACAACATTCTCACTAATTTCCTCACTTTATTATGATGCACTGCTAGCATCCTGAAATGATGAAAAACACTCTGGCATACTCTCCTGGAAAGACAAGCCAGTGAATGACCATGCAAACCTGTCACTTTTCTCACTCTGCAAGGATCTAATTCTTGCAACAACTTCATTTTCTGCTTCAAACTTTTCTTATTAAATGTCCGTACAAAATCACAAAGAAAATTAATGGAATCCTGTCGCACACTGCAAATAGAACTACACTTCCAGGTGTACACAGGACCCTTAGGACGTCTCCCTAAAACCTGATTACCTAACACCTCTTCTGTGTCTGTTGTCACAAGTTTTTCTTTTTCAACTGGACAACCATCTTTCACTTCATAAGCTCGACCAATGGTGTCAACTGCAAGAACCAAATCATTATCCTGGAAATAACTCTCCTCATTAAAAAATGCCTCAGAACTTGAACTATGCATCCATTCTCCGGAAAAAACTTCACAAAAATTACTACGATTAACTACTCTCTTCCATCTACTATTTGATTTGAAATCAGATATTACCTTGTTTAGTTTCCTAATTCTATTGATTACCAAAATAAATAACTTTCGCTTAATTTCAAAAGCCTGATCAATAATTTTCTCAACATTTTTCTTTTTCTTGTAAAATGCCACTTTCTGTTGGCCTTTCTTTATATTTTTTAACAAATTGACTATTATCCTGTTGCGGATCATTCGTTTTCGAATGTCCCTAAACTGTTGTTTCCTTCTACTATCTCTTGCTCTAGCAGTAACATTTTTAATTGGTCTTTCCTTTCCGTTTAAATTACTTCTCTTTTTCTGGACTGAAACATTTTCAGTACAAATACTTTTTTTACTACAAATATTTCTTATGAATGATTTCGTGGTCTTACCCGGAGCTTTCTTGGTAACTTGGCAACATTTTTTTGTAGAGGACTGCTGCAGTAATAGATGAACCTGCTGTCTTTGACGTTTTGTAGCCTTTCTAATTTGATTCTTAGTTGGCATTTTCAAATTTTGAAATGATCTTCAGTTGAATCTGTGGTAAAAAATAATAAAAAATGTTATTAACCACTATTACCAAACAGTAAATCAATAACAGTCATCAAAAACTTAACACCCTGCTTGTTATTTTACAGCATGACACATCTGCCTAGATGCATCAAGTTGTAAATATGTCACCACATAGCAAATCTTTTGCACCACCACTGCGTCACAAAAGTGGCGCACAGTGGTACAAAACAGGCATACACCTATCATAAATCTGTCCCTAACATTTTAAATGATTGATTCAGGATGACGACAAGGTGTGGCCTATCCAGAGGTTTGTTTGAGGTGAGGCCTACTCACGGTTGCAGATGAGATTTACGCTTGTTGAAGAATACAGAGGAGATAATACATGTGAAGGCCTACCAATGAAGTAAGTCATGTCCACTTCACTCTTAAACAAAGGCCACATCTCTTTTGTGTCCGTGGACAGACCTAAACTTCATCTGCACAATGTTATTCATAAAGTTAGGAAACACAGGTGATGTAATTGAAAAATGTGGAGTTTCTTTTCCTCAATTCACAATTACATCACCTGTGTTTCCTCAGTGACCTAAAATGTCCTTAAGACACATGAAAGCGTTTTTTGATTGCCCTTGCACTATTTTTGGGTCACTATTAACATGGCTATGTAACTCCAAGAATCAAAATCAAAATTTGCCAAGCACAGGTGGGAGCATATTTACAAGAAACTTGCCCCACGTAGAAAGCTCTTCAATTTTAATGGGAAAAATAACATCATAGACACTCAAATGCCTTATAAATATGCCCGAAACAAACTATGAAGCTCTAGCAGTACATATCCAGAAATGTAATTGATTTCAAAAAACGTTTTTAAACACAACATATAAATCAACTGTATACCTACATTGAAGAGGAAATGACTTAAAATGTCCTTAAGACACATGAAAGCGTTTTTTGATTGCCCTTGCACCAATTTTGGGTCATTTTTAACATGGCTATGTAACTCCAAGAATCAAAATCTAAATTTGCCAAGCACAGGTGGGAACATATTTACAAGAAACTTGCCCCACGGAGAAAGCTCTTCAATTTAAATTGAAAAAATAACATCATAGACACTCAAATGCCTTATAAATATGCCCCAAACAACCTATGAAGCTCTAGCAGTACATATCCAGAAATGTAATTGATTTCAAAAAACGTTTTTAAACACAACATATAAATCAATTGTATACCTACATTCAAGAGGAAATGACTTAAAATGTCCTTAAGACACATGAAAGCGTTTTTTGATTGCCCTTGCACCATTTTTGGGTCATTTTTAACATGGCTATGTAACTCCAAGAATCAAAATCTAAATTTGCCAAGCACAGGTGGGAGCATATTTACATGAAACTTGCCCCATGGAGAAAGCTCTTCAATTTAAATGGGAAAAATAACATCATAGACACTCAAATGCCTTATAAATATGCCCCAAACAACCTATGAAGCTCTAGCAGTACATATCCAGAAATGTAATTGATTTCAAAAAACGTTTTTAAACACAACATATATATCAATTGTATACCTACATTCAAGAGGAAATGACTTAAAATGTCCTTAAGACACATGAAAGCGTTTTTTGATAGCCCTTGCACCATTTTTGGGTCATTTTTTACATGGCTATATAACTCCAAGAATCAAAATCTAAATTTGCCAAGCACAGGTGGGAGCATATTTACAAGAAACTTGCCCCATGAAGAAAGCTCTTCAATTTTAATGGGAAAAATAACATCATAGACACTCAAATGCCTTATAAATATGGCCCAAACAACCCATGAAGCTCTAGCAGTACATATCCAGAAATGTAATTGATTTCAAAAAACGTTTTTAAACACAACATATCTGTTTCAGCTTACATGAGAGACCATGGAATGGGCTCCATGTACAACAATAACTTGCGTTACTGCATGCAAGATATCTACACAGAATGTGCAATTACAATTTCTCAAAGAAACAAAATCTATTTGTATATCACTTGAGACAAAGCAACATTTTAAAAACACAGCTTTCTTCATAATTTTCTCCTTAAATCATACTATTCTCTATCTAAATTAAATAAATCTTTTCTCACCTTAGCAAATACTTTTTGAGTTTCAAAACAGTCTCAGAAATACACCAAATTGTCTTCAGCAGAACAAAGAGTATGCACTCAAGAGGCTGCAGCTATAGAGAGCACAGAAATGCTGATATTCATTACACATATCTCTCATGTTAGCCAATCAAAACTCTTCCCTCACCTTTTTCAAATCAAAACCCTTCCCCCCTCTGCCCTCTCTGCCTTTTTTGCTTAGCAACCACCTCCTGAAAGAGCTCTCATGTTTGCAAGTTCACACAACAATGTTTCAATTGAACTCTGAACTCTCAGTGCACCTGCGTATCCAGTGCAATCTTTCATTAAATGTTTTTTCCTTGACCATTCAAATTACATCTTTCAAAGAACACATCCATGCACCCTAACTTTCTGTTTTCAGAAATGGAAATCCACCAATCACTGCTAATGAATCATTAGCACTGAAACTCCACAGTTTTTTTTCTTTACAAACTCCTACTGTTTCATCTGCCATTTCATTACCACACTTCATCTGACTGCACCAGAAACTTTTCTCACTATGTTCACTGTCTGGATTGTTGGACATAGTTACATCTACTGGGCTCAAAGGTATGCTGAGAACAGAAATTTACCTAACCTCAATTTACAAGATGTGGAAATTAAGTGGTTTGGCCACAGAGGATTAAAATGTCACCAATTGATACCATTGGTGAAAACCTTTATGCATTTGCCAAAACCTGACCTATTAATTGTGCACTGTGGAGGTAATGATTTGGGCACTTTGACTGGAGTAGGTCTGGAAATGCTTTTAAAGGACACCTTTGAGCAATTAATGGCACTTTTTCCTCAAACTGTTTTTTTCTAACTTTTTTCACTAATTTTCAACAAAATACGCTCCCCGGAGCGTTATCCGGTACGCGAACCGGAAGCTAACCTCGCGGAATTTCAGATTTTTTTTTTTTTCGCACATATAAGCCTCCTCAGCCACCCTCAGAAAACCTAGGGGGTCAAGATAAGTCTACCGTGCCCCCTTCTACCCATTCTGAACATTATTTGCCCTCCATCTTGTATCTTAATTCGACCGAAACACAAAATGGTGGACTCCCATAACGCTTAAGGTTCGCGAACCGGGACGCTTCCCGGGAAGCGGTCCAATAAAAAAGGTGGGAAAGTAATTTACAGAAAAACGACTGGAGACACTCTCACCAAATATAGATTAGCTCATACTACATACCAATCCCTTTCATTTTCACAAATTTGATTGAAATTCCATTTAGCCATTTGCCTGTAGACCTCTCTAAATACCGTGAGGTAAATTACTTCACAAACCACATCTGAAGTGTTGGAATTGACAACCAATGAAAATGTTACTTTCATTTTCTAGTTTTATTACCTGACATTTGATTGGTTATATACCTGAATATATATAAAGGAAGAGAAGGAAACACAGCCATTTTGACTACTACTTCTTGTTGTATATATCATTTGGAATATCACTAATCACTTCAACTTGTTTGTAAAGGTAAGTTGTTATTTTTAAAACTGAAGTATATTGTGCACTATAAGTAAATATGGTAAACTTTTTCTGATAGTTATATACTATCCCTCTGTTGTAGTTATAGATTTAGATAGACTTCTCTGTTATAGTTATGGATGGACTTAGGATTCTCTTGTATAATTATAAATTTACTTACGTTAAATCACATACACTTTTTTATATTCCTACTTCCACTCTGATACTATACATTGCCCAAAGATAAATTCACTGATAAAAACTGCCTATCTAAAATTAATCCCAACAGTGCCCTATCTCTACTAATATATATATTTTTTTATCCAAATTTCAGGCAAAATGGAAGGCGAAAACAAAGTTGAATTTCAAATTGTCCTGCAAGAGAGCAGCCAAGAATTAATTGATCCAATTGATCCAATTGATATTGAATTTATGGATGAAACTTGGGACCAAGAACTACTGCAATGTGTGCAAGCAGTAGATGACCTCCTTCAAAATGAGGACATTTTACACCCTCACAGATTACAATCTATGTTCTATGAAAATAATGACATTTCAGACAGTGAAATGTTAGAAAGTTTATTAAATTTTGAAACACAATCACAATAAAAAAAAATCAAAAAAAAAAAAATCAACAAAACCAACAATCAATTAACATACAGTATTTGAAAACTCTATCATTCTTTTTTCCTTATAGTACACTCCCCGGGCCGCTTCCCGGTTCGCGAACCGTGCGCTCCCCACGCAAACATTTTTTATTTTTTTTTTGCCCTGCGGGCCCCTTTTAAAACCTCCACATGAAACCTAGGGGGTCAGGGAGGATCTACTATCCCTCCTTATGGTCATTTCCCCCTTTGTTTTGGCCTCCTCTTGTCTCTCGATCCTACCGAGAGACAAGATGGCGGCCGCTCCAGACTGTTTAGAATGTTGACAGACACCGGAAAGCCAATCAGCTTCGCTTCGCAAAGTTCCGATACGCGAAAAGTACGCGAACCGGAGCGCTGCCCGGAGCGCTGTTACAGATATATATCTTTTTTTGAACGTTAATTTCTCAAAATCCACTGGAGCACATATATGAGACCTAGCAAAGGCACATCGGGCTAACAGTCCCTGCAATTTTGCCAAGTTTCGTGCAAATCCATTCAGCCGTTCGGGCTAAAAGTGAGGCCAACCGCCCTATGGAAATTAACATGGGAAAAACGCGTTTTGGGACCCCCCTTTTTTCTCGGCCCCCCCTTGACGAACCCCCCCAAATTTTCAGGGGCTGCTCAGAAACAAAATGTGCCATTTTCCTGAAAATTTCAGCCAATTCCGTCCACAAACGCCAAAGTTATTAGACATAGAATTTTCAAAAATCCCATAGGGAAAAAATCCTAACTATATATACCTACTGGCGACCGCCAGTAGGTAATTACCATACTGGTAGGTATATATAGTCAGGACCTAGCTACCACAGGAAATCCGCAACATTCTATTGGGAATAACTTTGGCTCTGGTTGAGGAATTTGAGTGTAATTTACCATAATTTAGGCCAGCTCCGCTCCGCTCCTTCCCTGGAAGTTTTGGGGGGATTCGTCATGCGGGGGCCGAGAAAAAAGAGGGGTCCCAAAACGTTTTTTCCCCATGTTTAATTTTCATAGGACGATTAGACACTGCTACAGCCCGAACGGCTGAACGGAATTACACCAAACTTGACAAAATTGTAGGGACTGGTACACAGAAGTGCCTTTTCTATATTTGGTGAAAATTGCTCCAGTGGTTTTTACGAAAATTAACTCCAAAAACACATATATATATCTATATGCGCGCTTTGAGCACTTACAGTTACGCGTACCGGGGAGCGCACCCGGCGCGACACGGAAGTGCGCGAGCGGAAAGCTGATTGGCTTTCGGGTGTCTGTGAACATTCCAAACGGTCCGGAGAGAACCGAGACACAAGAGGTCAAAACCCCCTAGGTATTATCAGGGGGGCCTAGGAGGACCCCGAAGGTAAAAAAAACTAATATTTTTTTTGAAAATTTCACGGAGTACACGCTGGGTGCGATGCCATGTACGCATACTGTGAGCGTACCAGAGGGAAAACCAAAACCTGTGGGACCCCCTGAGCAGGCCTAGGGAGTCAGGGTGCTTCTACCCTGCCCCCTTTTTGAATTCTACATGATTGTTTTTCTGCTTTCTTGTGCCTCACTCTACCAAGGCACAAGATGGCTGCCATCAATATCTGTTTTGGAGTGTTGACAGACAGTGGCAGCCAATCAGCATGCAGCTCGTGTACGGGAAGGTGCTCGCACGGTGTGCGCACGGTGCGCTCACGGTGCGCGCTCATAGATATATAATTGATTTCAACTTTAATTTTCTCAGCAACTACTGGAGGGATTTACACCATTTAAACAAAAGCGTGATCTGCGTACCAAACCCTACCATTTTCCCAAATTTGGTGTAATTCCGTTCAGCGGTTCGGGCTGTAGCCGTGTCTAATCGTCCTATGGAAATTAACATGGGGAAAACACGTTTTGGGACCTCCCTTTTTTCTCGGCCCCTGCTCCACGAATCTTCCCGAGACTTTCAGGGAAGGAGCGGAGCGGGCCATCTCCTTTGAGAAATTCGCGGAGATTCATCAACCGAGGCCAAAGTTATTCTCAATAGAATGTTGCGGATTTCCTATGGAAACTAGGTCCTAACTATAACTACCTACTGGCGACCGCCTGTAGGTATATATATATATATATTTATATCAGGAGTAAGCATCCACCTCAGGTCCATATTATCCTAGATACCCAATACTAAAGTCATCATACCAGTTGATCATATCAGGATTTGCGTACAGACTGACTTGTCCTGCGTATCGAGTCTGCCGTCTGTTTTGGGTATTGAAATAGCAAAGTCCTCTTTTCGTTCAAGCAGTGAAATAAATCACATTATTATTTAAAAGGTTCCGGGTTCAGGCCTGAAATCCATAACTATCGGAAGTCGAAAGTGATTATTCAGTGAAATCAAAGTGGCGCAATGTGGTGCCATCTTGCAAGGGTTGGTTAAAAGGCTTCTTAACTGTCACCAACTGCAAGTAGTTGATTGTATGTGTGTTAAATAAGAACAAGGGCAGGAGGAAGGAGAAAGATAAGCGAACGAAGGTGGTGTAGGAAGCTTCTTGCAAAATAGGATACGGCTGTCCAAAGGCCAACACACTCCACTTCCTCTGGCAGTGAATTGCAGGCCCATGCTCCCTCAGAAACATCTCCTGACCTACTCCTTTTAGCTCATGTCTTGTGCTCAGGATCCCTGCTTCAGTGATTGCACAGAAGGAATCCATTCCTAACTTCTCCCAAGCCATGCTCTCCATGTGGAGCACCAATGCTAATGTAGCCTCTAAGGTCAAGTCTCACTTTCCAATAACTGGCTCCTTCATCCAAACACAAACACACGATTTATGTGTTAGATGTTGTTTATCACCGAGCCCATCGTAAGTTACATAACTCAACTGAGGCAGCTTCTCTGTTGTATTCTCCATAACCTCATTACCTCATTTGGCTAGGAGGGTAGGTATGAAGTTATTGAAATGGGAGAGCACACTTTTTTAACCGTTAAAGATATGCTAAGTGAGTTGAAGTTAGAGATGGTATGAAAATTAGAATAGGATTGTGTGATCATTTTAGATGCTCAATAAAGCACAGCAGCTTAGTTTTCATGTACTGTTATATTTCTTGTTTTACAGATGAAAAATCATTAGTCAGTGATTTGTTTCACATGTCGTGGATAATTGATGCAAAAGCTGACTGTGGCGTTCACACAAGGCAGTAAGAAGTGGGCAAAGAAAGACATAGGTTAGTATGACTAGGTGTCATTTACGACATGGATTTAAATTGTTGTGATGTTATATTTTTTAACTAAAAGCATATTGTGCATGTTTCTGTGGTTTGAGAGATGCAATTTTTTGATATATGTTCCTTCATTTATAGTGAAACCCCTGAAGAAGAGCTCCTATGAGCTCGAAATGCATTGGGTAACATTCAACTCACTTTTGAAGATGATGCTTGTCTTTTGAAAATACATGCCCAGAAAAAGGCTTAGATTAGCATATCTGAGTCACAAGAAGCTGTTCAAGACTTATTGTCCCACGTGCGATGTATCAATTGAAAAATAAATGAAGTTACAAGAAGATTTTGAAGTACATTGATTAATTAAGCATTTGAAAATGTTGGCAATCAGTTTCAATTATAAATTCAAAGCTGTGCACCCGTGCAAGGATAGCTAACATGTTCCGATTGATCCAAGGTTTCTACATATGCGTGAACCAGGGTGGAACCCATACTCGGGCTGCACGTGCAATGGTGGCTAAGACGATTATGTTTGAAAAAAATAAGGAGCACAAAGATGTGTACAGTAATTCTTTTTGACAAGTACACCCACTTTCCAGACCCTAAACTTCCCTTTTACTACATGTAAGACACCCCTAAGGTAGGGCCAAGGTACTCCCATAGGCAGGGTGCAGTGTATGTGAAAGTTAGGACATGTACTAGTGTGCTTTACATGTCCTGATAGTGAAATACTGCCAATTTCATTTTCACTATTGCAAGGACCTGGCCATAGGCTATCACTGGAGCTGCCTTGTAACATTTGGGAACAGCTAAAGACTTGGAGTTTGGGCTCTCTGACCTCAGAATTTATAAACAGATATTTTAGTAAAGGTGGTTTTTAAACTGTGTTTGAAAATTCCACTTTTAGAAAGTGAGCATTTTCTTGTATTACCATCCTTTGCCACAGCCTACTTGTGGAATCAACATTTGGATTAGACTAACAGGGGCCTGTTTGTGCATTCACTCAAGACAGTCAAACAAAGAGAGTTGAGGTGTGCCCTGCATATCCTGATGGCCCGTCACCTGGCTTATAGGCCTTCCTGAGCTAGAGTGGTGGGAGGAGTTGCCACTGACACCTGAATGAGGCTGTGCCTGGCCTCTCACAATGCTGTCTTCACCCCCTTGGAGTGTGTCTGGAGCCGGGAGAGTGCAATGCAAGATCTTGTGCACTACAAAAACTATCCTTTGAAGAAGCCCTACTTCGAAGGCCAAAGGGTGTATAAGTATTGGACCTAAAACCCCAGACTTTTAGAACACTTCTAGATCAAGAGGAGACTCTGCCAAGGAGACAAGGAGAAGAGCTAAAGAGAGTTGAGGGGTACTGCTACCTTTGCTATGTGTTTATTGCTAGGTTGCCCTGCAGTTGCTGCTTCTTCTTTGGAGAGGAAAAGGACTGGACTTTGTGTATCCTGCTTGAGAATTTTCTCCAAGGACTTGTGTGTGATTGCTTTCTATTTAAAAGTCTCAGAGCCATCAAAAACTTCACCTGCCGCATCCCTGAACTCCGCTGTTGGGAGTTCTGACTTTGCAATTGGTGCCATTTCCAGTTGTGGCCCCTTGGGGGTATTCCTGCTGTGCAGCCGAAGAAATTGAGGTAGCACCTGCCCGACGCTGAAGATAGTGCCACATCCAAGGCTCAAAGCATTGTGTCCCCAAAGTTTCAGAACAACCCACTGACTCCGACGCAGACTCTGCAGCGCGGCTAAAAGAATGAATGCATCATGGGACTGCAGCTGAAGAAATCGACTCAGAGTCTGTTTGCCAACGCTGCATCAACTTCCAACATGTCCAGATTTCCACGCATCGTACACGTGGGCCAAATTTTCCAACGCATCACCCGCAGACCAGACCATCTTGAATTTCAACGCATCGCTTCCCCTTACAGTCTTCATTTGATGCAACACTTCTGTGTGCAACAGAACTGACATATTGCCTCTGGGGGACTCAGGAATCGACTCATCACTGTATTTTCCAACGCTTCCCTCCTCTGCTGCTGTTTTACTTGTGGATTTTGAGGCATCTAAGATACTAAATACTGCATCCATAGAGTCCTAAGAAGAGAATTGGTCAAAACTTTAAAAAGTAAAATCTTGAGTTCTCTATGTTGGATTTATGCCATTTTGGTCTTGTTTGATTCAGATGAAGATTGTTTATTTTTCTAAACCGGTGTGGTGTCCATTTGTGGTGTTTTCACTGTGTTACTGTGAGAGGTATGTACAAACATTTTACACATTGCCTCTGAGATAGGCCTGACTGCTCAGGCTAGCTAGCAAGGGGTGAGTAGGGATTATCTTGGGTGTGTAACTCCCTTACCCTGACTAGAAGGAAGGGTTCAAACTTAGGGAGAGTATAGAAGACTCAAGTACGTCAGACAATAATGGTAAGGAAAAACACTGTTTTCCTTATAAAGCCCTCACCCACCGACCTAGTCGGTGGCATGCTTCATCATCGGGCCCACCACAGTGGCACCGAATGTGCCCCGGGTGTGCTGCAACGCCAGGTGACTGCGGAGCTGGTATATTGCTGAGTGTGCAGTGAAGAAGTGAGATTAGTGAAGTTGAAAATGCTATACGAGAGGTCCCAGCACCCGAGGGTTAACAAGTTTTAATGAACTGGGTCTCTGTTAGCAGGTTAAAAAGGCAAAGGGACGTAAGTAGGAGTGTTATAATGACCTCCAACGTCCAGTGTGCACAGGCGCAGTAACTACCTACCATGACATGGCGCGTTGCGCGCATCCCTCCCTCTCTGTCTACCTCTTTACCTCCACCCAGGTGAGCCGCATTTAGCAAGTAGTATAAATGAGAACCTAGACGCCCATTCATTTCGAACCGGGCGCCGCGGAAGGACGAATAGGTCCAAGGAGGAACCAGACCGAACTACTCGTGAGTAAACAAGACCGCTATACCTACAAAGGGGTAAGCACCAATTCTTTTTCCCTACAGGTTAGATAGCCTTGTACTACCTTTTTATTCCCACAGGGTCTCTTTCTCTACCAGGCGACCCATGAGGCGTTTACACGAGAAATAACAGAGTGAGGACCCAGTATCTATACTTACCTGTACCTCACCTTGTGATTTCGTTTTCTTAGCCCACCACCTTCCACTAACGGTTTCTTTAAACCCTCACAAGTTTCATGCAGTAGCCATGAGCTTACACTAGCCGTATATAGGTCGCACACCACCTTATAAGTCGGCAATCAGTGGTTTAAAGGTATACCACTCTAATATGACTCTCCCCTGTACGTCTTGTCTCTGTCTTTTGTGTTTTGTGTAGCAAAGCCAGAGGGAATCCCCCTCTAACAGTTACAGCGCCTTAGCGTGCGCAACACATAAAAAAGAAAATAACACAAACACTTAATATAGTTTATTATAATTTATTTTGCACCTTTTCACTTATCCTATTGGTCCTGAGGAAAGCCAGCTTAGAATACAAAAGGCACTGGCTGAAACGACCACACTGGACTTTGGAGGTCATTATAACACTCCTACGTACGTCCCTTTGCCTTTTTAACCTGCTAACAGAGACCCAGTTCATTAAAACTTGTTAACCATCGGGTGCTGGGACCTCTCGTATAGCATTTTAAACTTCACTAATCTCACTTCTTCACTGCACACTCAGCAATATACCAGCTCCGCAGTCACCTGGCGTTGCAGCACACCCAGGGCACATTCGGTGCCACTGTGGTGGGCCCGATGATGAAGCATGCCACCGACTAGGTCGGTGGGTGAGGGCTTTATAAGAAAAACAGTGTTTTTCCTTACCTTATTGTCTGACGTACTTGAGTCTTCTATACTCTCCCTAAAAATAGCTAGTCCTTATTGATTTATACATATAACCCAGGGGATCCGGGCTAGCCTATCTAGTCCTCTCTCTCCCTTTGATCTGTATAGGGTACAAACTTAGTCAGGCTGCTTACGACTGCCAGCAAGAGACCCCCATTTCTAACAGTGGGGAGGTATTTAAGGCTGGGACTCTTGAGACGAAAAGCTGGAAGGGGTGAATTCAATCCTGGATTGAGAGACATAGGTTGATAATACTTAAGAACTTGTGTTATATGAATGTTATTTCATCACAGAGTTACAGGGTAGATATTTCATTACAGGGTAGTTGAAGCAAAGTTTGTATGTTCTTTCTTTTTTTAGACAGTTTGGGCCATATTTATCATAATACGGTGTAGCCGTTGCGTCAATCAAGGTGACGCAAGGGCAATGCAACATTAAGTTAGATTTATCAAGCCAATCAAGGCCACCATGCATTGTCCAGTAATGCTTGGTAAATCTGGAGTAATACAATCCACTACACGTTGCTCCCTTGAATTACACTTCCCCAGAGAGGTGTTCCATGGGTGAAGAGTTGGTGTTCCTACATATTCACCAGTGGTTTTGGTGCATTCTCATATTTACCATGACAGGTAGACCTGGGAATTTGTCAAAATGCTATGCCTTCCAAGGGGAGTTGTACAAGTTGAAATATCTTTGTTTATCCTTGTTTTTTTCCCCGGCAACCGCCGTTTTCTCTGCTTTTGTGCACGAAGGAACAATTTCCATAAACAAAAGTGATGCAGATAAACAATAAACAGTACAAAGCTAAAATATACCCACGCCACAATTTAGCACACACACTACAATTTCACTGACTATTGTGACACACTTTACATAATTCCGCCTCAAGAGCCATCATTCTTCTGGAGTACATCGATTAAGTGATAATTTGTTGTTAGAACAGTGACTTTAACCTTTGTGTTGTCGATGGAATAACTTCTTTCATGCATATTTTTCCTCAATGTCATAGACCACTACATCAATCAGTGGCTGACACACCCTCATTTATCTACTATTATGCAGATTGCTATTTTAAAAGCTTTCATGTCTACTGAAAGAGCCTTTAATCTCTAATATCCCAGACAGGAAACAGACAATGTCTGGTGAGGCACTGGCTATGAAAAGATATAGCATGTCAGGATATTTAACCCCTTCGCTGCGGGGGATATTCCCCCACTGTGCCTGGGGGGAGGGGGGCGCGCACAACGCTCCCATGCTCATGACGAGCTAAGCTCGTCATGAGCTACGGCGCTCCTGTGCTCATGACGTGCTCAGCTCGTCACAGGTGCATTGGCTCCTGTGGAACGCTCAGCACAGCAGGGGAATTCTCCCCGCACCTGAGCGTTCCACGGGCCATGACGAGCTGAGCTCGTCATGAGCACCGGAGCGCCGTGGCTCATGATGAGCTCAGCTCGTCATGAGCACCGAAAAGGTTAATATTTGTTGCTGGGCTCCTCTGTTGGTGCGTAAGACATATCTAGTCAGTATATGGATAATAAACAACAGATTGCATCATTTAGGAAGATAAAATTCATAAAAAGATACAGAGAAAACAGTGTGATATTCAAAGTCCACGACATTTCATTGGGTATTTGTGTGACATACTTTGAAGTAAACTAATGATAATTAACAAATGTCTTTAAATACTAGACAAATATATCATTGGATACAAAGGAAGTTCCATGAATCATGTACCACCAGGTATTTCTATTTCAGTTGGGTGCAAGTTAAAGTTGTGTGTAGTAATTATCATGCAAGCCATGTCTCACGTACATCCCTGCTTTTATTTTATGTGTATTTCACAGTCTTTCTTGTTTTTTCTGTATGTAAGCCCACTTGCAATATTTTCGCGTGCATGCTAACTGGCAATTAAAGGATATTCTCAAGACAAAACCTTTTCACCTTTGTTCAACATTTCTTCATCAGCTGCAGGTACGGAGTTCCTCAAGACTATATGTTTTCCGCACTGTTCTTAAGTCTTGAAGTGAAGTAGTCTGGCTCATCTTCGCACCTCGCAGTCCGGGTTTCGGGCCAACCACAGCACCGAGACCGCCCTCATCGCCGCCACCGACGACATCAGAACCCTGATCGATAACGGGGAAACAGCGGCCCTCATCCTCCTGGACCTCTCTGCAGCATTCAACACCGTCTGCCACCGCACCCTAGTGAAGCGCCTCAGCAACGTCGGAATCCGAGAGAAAGCGCTGGAGTGGATCATCTCGTTCCTCACCGGAAGAACCCAGAGAGTCCGGCTCCCTCCGTTCAGATCCGAGGCCACCGAAGTCATCTGCGGCGTACCACAAAGATCTTCACTCAGCCCAACCCTCTTCAACGTCTACATGAGCTCCCTCGCTGCCATCGCACGCCAGCACAACCTCAACATCATCTCCTACGCCGACGACACCCAGCTCATCCTCTCCCTCACCAACAACCCCACCACCGCCAGAACCAGCCTACACGAAGGGATGAAAGACGTCGCCGAGTGGATGAAGAACAGCCGCCTTAAACTGACCTCAGACAAGACTGAAGTCCTCATCCTGGGATCATCACCCTCCGCCTGGGACGACTCCTGGTGGCCCCGGCCCTGGGCACCGCTCCCAAACCAACGGACCACGCACGAAACCTGGGCTTCATCCTGGACTCCTCCCTGTCTATGACCAGACAAGTCAACGCCGTCTCATCCTCATGCTTCAACACCCTGCGCATGCTCCGCAAGATCTTCAGATGGATCCCCACGGAAACCAGGAAGACCATCACCCAGGCACTCGTCACCAGCCGACTAGACTACGGGAACACCCTCTACGCCGGAACCACAGCCAAACTTCAAAAAAGACTCCAATGCATCCAGAACGCCTCCGCACGACTCATCCTCGACATCCCCCGACACAGCCACATCACCGGACACCTGAGAGACCTGCACTGGCTCCCCGTCAGCAAGAGAATCACGTTCAGACTCCTCACCCACGCACACAAGGCTCTCCACAACCTGGGCCCAAAGTACCTCAATGACGGCATGACCTTCTACACGCCCACCCGCTAGCTATGATCGACCAGCCACGCACTCGCCACCGTACCACGCATCCGCAGAGCCACCGCCGGAGGAAGATCCTTCTCCTACCTGGCAGCCAAGATTCGGAACTCCCTCCCCACCCACCTTCGGCGAACCCAAGACCACCTCTCCTTCAGGAAGCAGCTCAAGACCTGGCTGTTCGAGCAGTAACCTACCCCTCCCCCAGCGCCTTGAGATCCTTCTGGGTGAGTAGCGCGCTATACAAATGCCTTGATTGATTGATTGATTGATCTTAAGTAGGGTGTTTATCTACAGCTTTTGTGTCCAACAAGACTTGTTCAAGTAGTCTTTTCTTGCTCTTTTGATTTCCAAAGCACTTTTGACTAATCTTCATCACTCGGAGTCCAAGTCTTCCTCCTCCTCCCAGTTTCTGGTTTAATTCCTTCTCCTTCAGTTTATTCGACGACTGCTGAGATGCCTGTATTACTTGATGAGTAAAGACCTTTGTGAGGCCAGTACCTCTTGATGGCCCACATGAAGGAGAGGAGCCATGGAAAAGGACCGGTTACATTTTCTTTTTTCTTTTTTTGCTTTTGATCCCAGAAATTTAAATCCTGAGTAAGTGAGACAAGCCTCAATATGTTAGGACTAGGATGTGGAAGATGAATGAGGGTGAGATGAGAGTTACAAAAATCAGGATGAACTGGCCCAGAAGTATAGGAGAATTGTAAAATACATAGATGTATTTCTGGAGTCAAACTCATGCACTCTCTGCAGATGGGAAACCCACAGGTTTAGCATTAGGGAACATTACCATTTGCATATGTTCTTTATGTTTTTGCCACCACAACAAAATATATGAGAGTTGTGAGAATTGCAGGTTATTATATGGTGTGTGTTAGACCTGGCATTTTTTGGCTCTGGCCTCCGTTTTTTTTACTGTGTGCTGTATTTTGTTTTTACTAGTGTTAGGACTCTGGGCACTTTACCACTGCTGACCAGTGCTAAAGTGAAAGTGCTGTCTCGGTCTAAAATGTATTGCAATTGGTTTCTCCATCATTGGCATAATTGATTTAGTAGTAAGTCCCTAGTACAGTGCAGCAGAGGTGCGGAGGGCCTGTAAATCAAGTATTACTAGTGGGCCTGCAGCATTGATTGTGCCAGCCACATGAGTAGCTCTGCAAAAATGCCTCAGACCTTCCCCTGCAGTGCATGTGTGTGCAGTTTTAAACTGCCATTTTGATGTGGCAATTGTCTTGCCAGGCCCAAACCTTCCCTTTAATTACATGTAAGGCACCCCCAAGGTTGGCCCATGGGCAGGGTGCAGTGTATTTAAAAGGCAGGACATGTACTGTTGTGGTTTACATGTCCTTGTAGTGACATACTCTTAATTTCGTTTTTCACTACAGCAAGGCCTATCTCTCCCATAGGTTAGCATTGGAGATTCCTTGTAACGTCTTACAAGTGTATCTGCCATCTGGAACTGATAGAAAATTGGAGTTTGGTATTTGGATATTTATGGGTTTCAGTCTTACTATGTCAATTCAGGCTCTTGAACTGTGCTGCTGAACCATTTGAGGTCACTGATTGGTGGCCTGGTTTCCATCCTCATGCTGCATGGCTTATTATAGAGATTATGGATCTAGTATAGCCCGTTATAGTGCCATATAGTGATGCATCCATTCTGATGGACTGCAGAATTCAAGTGTGAGCTGCTGAAATCAACCTGTGAGAGCTTCACCAGGCCCTAATGTTAGTCTAGCCCTGTGTGCAGGTGTGTGTGATATTTTGTTATTTTCAGCACAAACAGTACATTTACTGTGGTTTGTTTTGCATTATTGTGCTGGTCTTTAAGTTTTTCTATTGTTAAACAGATATTCTTTAATTTCCTGTACTTTCATGAAAATTTGAACCCTGTTTTTCACTGGTGGTATATTAAGATGTTTTCCTTCGCTGTTTTTAATGACATCTTATACTTGAGATTGGGTATTATTTACCACATGCATGTTTTTCTCATATGGTAAATAGTGCATGCGTGAAATTGTGCATGCAATAAATAGTGCTTGTGGTCTACAGACATGCGATTTTTAGCACAGGCTAAATGACACGTACACTTTTTCAAACTTGTGATCATGATCAAACGATTCGTTAAAGTCATGCACTGTTTACCCCTGCATGCAGCAATTACCACAATGCATAACGCGCATTCAGGGCCGAAATATATTGCAGCTGGGCTGATAAGCGCATGTAATCTACCTTTCAAATTAAAGAATTGCAGGTACTCAGTATGGGACAGTTCCCTCCCATTTGAAACATTGCATGCAACCTTTCTGACTCTCTTTCTTCCTGACTTTTACCTGCTTATTATTTCATTTCGACACATGGGCTTCATTATTTGCTATCATGCCTTTTGATTTTTGTATCTGTAACTTGTAATTTTCGAATTTACCCCATGGTACTTCAGTGCAAATCAGATTGTTTAAACGTTTTTATACCACCAATCTGGAACATTTTATGACTGTTCAATTAAATTAGATTTTTTTAAACTTTATAATGTCCCTTTTTCCTTTTTTGTTTTAAATCTGTTAATCATTTTTCATAATATGCCTAAGCACAGCTTATCCATTACTTTCAATAATCTTTTTCATTCAAATGGCTCACGACAATCATGCTGTCAGATGTTGAGGGCTTTCGAAAGTCCGTAAACAAATTCTCTATGATATTCTGAAAATGTAAACCATATTGCCATCCTTGATTATTTAGCACTTTAATACTAAGACTTGAGACCTTTTTTAGGTCTCTCCTAGTGACACAGCGCATGCGCTGTCGCCTCGGCAAGACCTATTGTTGTCGGTTTGGTGGGCGAAGGGGGACAGGAGCAGGACATGTATACGTGTACGGGCGGACAGAAGATATGCGCACGTACGGGTCCTGTGTACACATGCATATCTCTTGTCCCATACGGGTCATGTGTACACGTGCACATCGGCTGTCCCTCCCTATCTCCTGCTTGCTGTGCCTGTGTGGACAGGAGATGTGCACACGGAGACAGCTTTTTGCCTTAGCTGAAGTTCCATCTTTTCTCACAAGTTTGGGATCTTTTTGACAACGTCGTTCATTTCTCCATAGATTTTACCTTACCTTAACAAACCTCTTCAAAAGCTCTCCAATGTAAGGCTTTCATCCAAATGCATACACTTTACATTTCTTGAAACTGTAAAATGTTGTTCATCCAATATTTCGTAAAGGCGATTTCCAATAGTGAACTGCATCTGGGCCCAATTACAGTACGCGAGTAAAAACACACAAAGTGTGCTTGTAGCGAAGGTATTTTATGCAGCATTGACATAACTGCTGCCATACGCTTTTGGTGTCATCTTCATGTAGATCTCAAGAGAACCGTGTTTTAAGCAATCTCACATGTGAAAACACAGTAAAAATTCTATTCCTTGGTTTTTCATATCGTAAATGAATTAAAAAAGGACAGATCGTACAGCCTAGTCTACAGGCTAGAAAATAAATGAAATAACCCAAAACAAGTCTCCGACCCGCTGCAGTACTCCAGAATGTGAATGTGCTGACTTTGGAGGTGGTTAGCGCCTCTTAGCTGCACACATCGGCACTAGACTGGTACTTCAATATTATCACAAAGGATGATGGTGACCTGGGGACTTGTCAACCTGCCAGTGTGTTGACGGCTGGGATGCAGTATTTAATATTTCAAAGCTTTCACTCTTCCTTCATTATCATGCTCCAGACTGCTGCTGCCCCTGTCTGCGGAGAACGGACTTACAATGATTCATAAATACTGCATGCAGAGTTCCTTTCTCACGTTTATCAGTCACTCCAACTCCACACACATGAAGCAGTTACAGACAAACAGCATAAAGTGCGGAGTTGCATTAAGACACACTGTGAGAAGATTATTCCAACAGTTCACAAGCCCAAAGAGAGAAGCCTCGCCCTCTTCCTACCTTGCAGCCTGACGGCGGTGAGGTTGAGTTTGCGCAGCTGCAGCCCACGGATGCACTCTGTGCACTGTAATGTGTGCAGTGGATCTGAGCACTGATGGATGAGCTCAGGTGCTTCGGCCCAGCGGCGACAGCCCCAAAAAACTTACCTTACTGGGTCCTGAGTCCCGCACCGCCTAAGCTCCTGGCAATAGCGGGGTCCCAACAGGAAGCAGCCACAGGCAGCCTTCCTCCCCTCCCTTAAGCTAATCACAACTCTGCAATGGCAGCATTGTGATTGGTGAGGTGCAGCGGAGAGTGCCCCAGCCGGGCCAATTTCTCTATGTAGGCTGCATGCAGCGGCCTACATAGAGAACAAGCATTTGCAATCCAACAGGTCTCGCATTTACGTGAGTTTGAGCTTTTGGCATTGTTAATGACAATGCCTTTTCTTTATGTTTTGGTTTTTGAAACATCACTAAAACGCATTGTCATTTACATTGCCAATATCTTAAACTCGCGTAAATATGAGACCTATTGCATTGCAAATGCTTGTTATCAATTGCTGTGGAAATAAACTTAAGGGCAAAATATGTAGAAATCGCTCTGTAAAATCCTACCACCCACATACCAGGATTCCCATCTGCCTTTGTTGTTTGCAGCGGTGAGAGAAGAAATAAATAAAGACATTTGTAATAATTGTATTACCACATCTTTTGCTCAATGTGTTTGCTTGAAACTCTTTCGGCATGATTAACAAGGCTATTTTCGGACGTTTACACTAAAGAAAATACCACCATTTGCACCTGCCAGAAACTCACAAAATTACTTTCTGGCAGGTGTAGATAGATTTACTACAACTGATTTCTCCCCGAGTGTTTAGAAAGCTGTAGCATTAAACCCTACTCAAGGAACCGTAAGTGAGGCTGCAAGCTATAATATCCCCTTTTAGTGTGCGACTATCCACAAACATAAACATTTGTGGGCATTCACAAACGTATGTGTCTGTAGGGCCACCCGCCAATTTCCAAAGGATCACTTCTTGTTTGTTGGCCAATCAGGTAGTCAGTATTTATCGCCTCAACAGCATAAATGCCGTATATTAAGTTAATTGCACGCATACTTATTCTGGCATGAAGAGTGGAGCTTTTTTCATGTTCCATGCAGCACAGAAAGATTTATAATAATATTAACGATTGTGAAATGCTACGTTTAATTGCAAATGTGACATAAAAACCATTCGTACAAAACAAATAGTTCATTTTTTTCACGAAGTAAATCCTTTGGCATAGCAGCACCCTCATTGAAAACGAATTACTGTGATTTAAATGGTCCCAACATGGGAGAATAAAAATACGCTTGGTACTTTCGGACTTTAGGAGATAGCAAAAGATAAACCAACCCTCTGTGACAAAGATATGCATGAGCTGTTTTCTAAATGTAGAATTGTGTATCAGAATTCAGAACTGATACTGACAGTGCAGGGCAAAGTGAAAAGCACATTCAAAGCTGTTTCCTTGTAGTGTAAAAAGACTTGGAAAAAACCTAGAAAAATTTGCAGGGACTCTCTTTTTCAGTTTAATAAACTTTTTAGCTAAGACATTTGCCTGAACTCGTGAATACCCAGGCTGGATATTACCTGAACAGAAGAAGTTGGCCCTTTTTTATTTTTATTTATTGAGTTTTTGCACCTGTATCAGAACAAACAATTGGCATATAAATACTTGCTGAGACACCACTTTTGGTAACGGCTTGTTCTAGTGAAACTAGCAAGGCTTATATTCTGTTACCCGCATTAAAATCTATTACATTGTGTGTAATCTGCTGTGACATTACAACAAGGTGTTGTAGTTTTTCCCTCCCCATGCATGTTTAACGGTGAATAGATTTTACTAAGCACGGACTTCTTGGTAGGCCAGACGCGTCCCAATAACAAAGAGTAGCAATTCTGCCTGTAAGTTTGCGGGAGTCTATTTGCAATGTGAATATCTCATGTTGGTGTATGCCCTGGGGAGCCAGGACTATGCTGGTGGAGCCAGGAGGTGAATGGGTCCCATATGTCCCTTGGCTGGCATGCAAATGGCATGAGTTCCCAGAAGGTGGAGAACTGTTCTTGGCAGTATGCAACATCTCTCTGCCAAGCTTTAACTCCTGGGGCAGGCCACCTGCCCCAGTATATTGCTACTCTGTGCAGGCTAATAGGAGCAACATGGCACTTAGCCACCGATTAGCAGGTGGGAAGATCTTTTCATAACATAATAGGGCCACTAGTGGAGAACAATCTAACTCTTGGTCAGTTATGTCTGCAATGTGCCTGAATACCTTTTCCCAGATTCCCGCAACTTGCGAGCAAGTCCAGGCCACGTGCAAGAATGTGGCCTGAGGTGCCCCGCATCGCCAGCATGCATAATCAGGGCCTATTCCCATCTGATGTAGCTGCACCGGGTAACGATATACGCGGTGTAGGAATTTAAAATGTGTTAGTCGCTGACGATAGTTTGGGGGAAAGCTGTTCAAGTTGGCCGCAACAAAACCACCATTGTGCCTCTATATTGGGGGAGTTCAGCTCAGTGGCTCAGGACTCTTGTGGTAGGAAGCAGGTGTCACCCATGCTCCTGCTCTCTGCCTAATTCAGGTGCCAGCTGTTGTTTTATTATTGTTATTAGCTGAGAGGCACGCCTCCCTCGATGCAGCTGTCACTGCTTTGACCGGCTGAGCTGAACTATATGTATATTCAAATAATATGAAAAAAATATTCTCATACAGAAGCTTTGCTTTGTGCTTCCAGCAGATCAGGGGGCGGGGGGGCAGGAGACAAACATTTTTGTGGGGGGGACAGGGACAACCTTATGGACTTTCAAGTGATACTATACAAATCGACAGTCGCATAAGACCCTAACCCCATTAAACAAATACAATCGAATAGTTTCAAAGTGAAATATTGAGAAAGGCAGGCCTTGTTATTTACATTCACAAAGCACTTAAACCGACTAAACTAAAGTTCACTCATACTCAGTTCTGTGATCTGCATAGTGCACGTTCTTTGCAGCAGGCACGTTAACCCTCTGCGCTACTTTACGATGAGTGAAAACTTCCACTAGACAAAATTCAAACTCTCACTAGTAGAAATATTAATCAGCAGAGTTTTCTTGACATTTTATTGTTGCCTGAAACTGCCTAATGCACAAGGAAGTTCATGCTTTTCAACCAAAAAATATTTTTAAACACAGCACCCCCAACCAAAGTCAATGGCAGGTGCGGCTGCACCTGTTGCACTGCTCTAAAGCCAGTCCTGCTCCCAGGAAAGGGGCAGGACAAGCATATTAAAAAGTTAGGTCAGAGCTAACCTCATAGCCATTATATGAGGGAAACGATCTATATAAGTAGTGAGGTGTGAATTTTGCCCCAAGCTCCAGCAACCAAAATAATTTATCAGATTACTTGTAGATAGTTTAAGGGAGAGCAGACTTCTCTCCTGATAATTTTTTGAAATGTTTGGTGTCAAATTTCTAGAATACTGCAGAGCCTTATAGGACATTCATGAAACATTCCAGTACTTTCATGGTGCACCAGGGAAGCCTGGCTTTTCCTAGGGATAGATCTGATTTTTTTCAAATATCTTACGTCAGAAATTACTTCCATTAAGGGCGTGGTTTAGGAGCCGGAAGGAATGGCCGCTGCTCTGAGGAGCTCCGGGAGAGCATTGAGCGACGGCTCCCCTTCAGGCTTCCAGCGTGGATGTGTGGCTTCCAGGATCGCATCTCTGAGCAGTGGAACCTCTTCTGCATGGACTGGAAGTACTGTGAAGGTGCGGGGTGAGCGTACAGAATGTTTTTTGGCATTAGCTAACGACCGCGGCTCGTTGCCGAGTCGCAGGGGCCATTTTGCGTATCTGCCGCTCCCCGCGCAAATCCTCCTTCCCTCACCAATTCTTCCTCCTCCATATCCATGGAGCTTTTACTCGAAGAAATACGCTCGCTCAAACCATACATGGCCGAAACAAATGCTCGTCTTCAAAGTCTTGAAGATAATTAGTCTCATACCAAGCAACAAGTTGCGGATCTTGAGAGAAGAATGACCTCAGTGCAGGTAGTCTCAGACCAGGTTCCAGTCATACACAGAGAAATACAGAATCTTAAACAACAGGTTGAAAATTTGGAGAACTGCAACAGGCATAACAACCTACAAATATATGGTCTTGTGAAATGTTTCGAAACTCCTGATCCTATATACTCCTTTCAATCCTTTCTGCCAACTCTTCTTGGTCTCCCAAGTTCTTCTCCATTGAATATTCAACAGGCTCATCGCTTAGGTCAACTTTCTCGCTCGTCCAACTTCTCTTCATCGTCAACAAAACCTAGAGGTGTTATCCTTTATTTCCTTGAATACACGGATCTGGTCAAACTTACCTGGAATGGTTCAAATCCCTTTTTTGTGCAGGATTACGCCAAAGCTACTGCAGATCGCCGGAAAAAGTTTATGGACATGAGACCTGCTCTCCGTTCCCTGAATGCACGTTATGGACTTTTTCATCCTTGTCTCTTCAAAGTAAGTTACAATAATAAAATGACACATTATGAAGATCCTGCTCTTCTTCAACACTTCCTGAACTCCTGCAGAGATGAATCTATTATCTTGCATGCCCCATCAATATGTGCCGTTAATTGTATTTATCTCCTTTTCCTGCTGTATTTGTTACGTTATGAGATGCTCTCCTTATGTTTTTCTTTTCTTTTTAGCAGGTGCGGTCTTGTGATCCTCTGTTTTATGACTTTTCCGTCTTATGCCTGGAGGCGGGTCTCCCTTTGCTGCGCCCACTTGGAGTCATCGGTCCGGTGTGCTACCTCCCTTATGTGGTTCCTCCTTCCCCATTTTCATTCTGTTCTTGTGGTATGTCATTTTGACATTTTTATCCATCATCAAATGTTGTCTGACTTGTTTTATTTCCCTGTTCAATGTTTTCTTCCTCCCGATCCTTCTTTCTTTCTTTCCCTCTTTTTTCCTTGCTTTTCTTTCCTCTCTTTTTTTCCTTTTTCCTTTTCATATTTGGTGATAGTTCTTTCATTCCTCTCTCTTTTTTTTCCCAATCTGGATGTTCCTCTATCTCACTCTTTGTCATCCTATTCATTATCTTTCTTTACATAATGATTTCAGTTTTCTTATTACTTGCATAATAACTTTTCATGTTAAATTGAATTGCCTATATTTTCGTTCTACTTTATATAATTTATTCAGTAATGTATTTAGTACACTTATTGTTTGCAAAATAATTGTTCAAATTGAATTTGATTGGTTATATTTAAAGTAGTTACATGGAATGTTAAAGGATTAAATAATCCTATAAAATGGCAACGGGTATTATCCTATTTAGCTAAATTAAACAATGACATAGCACTAATTCAAGAGACACACTTCTCTGATGCTGAAGCATCTAAACTGAAGCGGTGTTGGATAGGTAATGTTTCAACCACTCCTTATTATCACCTCCTTTACTTCTTTTCCCTCAATTCTACTCCGGATTCTACTCCTGTTATGATTTGGGACTCATTTAAAGCTGGGGCTAGGGGCTTTAGCATAAATTTTGTTTCCCAGAAGAAGAAATCTTTTTAAGCTAAATCTTCCCAATTGCTTGCTGAGATCAAACAACTTGAATATACTTATTACCACTCAGACTCAAAATCTTCATTAAAAAATGTATTGACGCAAAATTCAAGTTCAATAAATCTTCCACTGAAGTTGCTTCTTCTTATCTTTTAAAGAGTAGTGCTCATTATTATGGAGGTCAAAATAAAATGGGGAAATTAATGCCAGTGTGCAGGCAGGATGAACAGAGGGCCTGTATGAATTCAGGCTGAGTTGTTTGTCCATGTGAGTGCAGGGTGAGAGGAGGAAGTGCACAATGAGTGGTGTGACTCTAGGGTTACTGCTGTGCTTGTTTGTGTGGTGTAACTGCAGGGTGAGTGCTGTGCCCATGTAAGCGAAGATGTGCATGAAAAGTGAGCTGTGTAAAAGACAGGAGAGCCTATGTGAGTGCACAGTGAGCGATATGACCATGTGAGCATAGGGTGAGAGGAGGGACTGCAGGGTGAGCGATATAACATACAAGTTTGGGTGCCGGTGTAAGTGCAGAGTGGGAGTAATTAATGCATGGTGAGAAATGTGCTTGTTTGAGTGAGATGAGCGGTGTGCTCGTATGGGCACAGGGTAAGAGGAGGATGAACGGAGTGAGTGTAGGGTAACAGGGCAAGCTCATTTTGATCGTCGTGTGCGTAGGTTGAGCAGTGAAACTGATAAGTGAGTGAAGTGTCATGTGCGTGCAGGGTGAGCAGTGTGCTCATGTGAGTGCAGGGTAGAAGGAGGATGAATTGAGTGAGTGCATGGTGAGCAGTGTGGTCGCTGTGAGTGCAGGGTGAGTGTTAAAGTGAAGGGTGAGTGATGAGAATGAGGAGTGAGTTGTCTGAATACAGGATATATGCACTGACACCTGGATTAACTCAGCATTGTATTGACTGCTGGCGTAGGGTTTCAGATATGTTAAATTATTGCTATTATGGCATCAATCAGGGATGGAGGGTGGAGGAAATAAATAATATGCTGATCCTGCAACAAACCTTCAGTCTCCTGATAAGGGTTGCAGCTGATTGGATTTCTACAGGCACCACCGGTATTTTGATATCGGAGTCAGTACACAAATAAGAAAAATCTCCTGAAGCCAGTATTTTTTAGCACTTATCTGTGCATACTTCAAGTATAAATATAAATTTGAAGCACTTTTAAGTGTGTTGTAGGGCTGCATTAATGAGCCATGTCTAACAACTACAGTAAAGTTTAGTTAAACAAAAGGAAAGGAAACAAAGACATAAAAGCCATGTTACAAATTAAAACATAGCATTTTATTTACTACCCTATTCCGTTTCACAGTGAGGCCTTTGCAGACAACAAATGGCTGGCATTTTTCTTTCTTTTGGAAAGGTGGCATCCCTACTCGAGAAATGCCCTTTCACTAAATGAATTCTCCCACTGTGGCAGTAAAAGTAAAATACACATGTAAGGAATAACGAATAGGCGGAGTGGAGAACTAGGAGGTACTGGAACCAGTGAACAAAACAAACACACGATGGGTGGGGGAGGTCTAAAGCCCTTTTAACCCAATTGGAGCTGCACCCCTGATCACAGGTCAAATGCATGGCCATTATATGTAGCACTTTTGCATGCTAATGGCCCTGAAAATCACAGAAGGGAGAGGGTAAATTATTTTGTCCCCTTGTCCCACCCACCCTTGTCCCCCATGCCCCGCACTCCAAAATCTGGGGTTATATATCCCCTGTGTCCCCCACTATGCCCATGCACCAGATGCTACTAGTGTGAACATAATGGTACTAACTTTATAAAAAAGGTAATACTTCAACGTGTGCCTTTCTGGGGATAAGGCTGGCATCTGCTGTTCCTGGCAGGAGTGAACGATTCACGAGCTCTACAAATAACACTGGAGCAGCTGAAGGTCATTAAATGAGGTTCATAAACATTGTAGGAATGAGGATGATAAAGAAGTACAGGTGTGTTGGGGAGAGGGGAGAAAGTGGAAGAAAAGAAGGAAGGGAAAATATAGGAGAGCAGAATGGGAACATGGACAGAAGCAAGGAGAGAATAGAATATAGCACAAAGTAGAGGGCAGGGATGCACTTTTGGAGGTAGGCGAAAGTAGAAAGCTCCCCAAGACTTGAGAAGTTGTATTTTTTTGGGCAGTACAAGGCTGTGTAGTGAGGATACGGGATCAACTGCAGACATTGCTATGTTTGCATAAGTGAGGTTTATGCTTAAACAACATTTTGCTGCTTTTGCAGCTTTTGCACACAACACTATATGGCTCTCGTAAATAACCTGCTTGCGCTCCATCACATGAGAACTGTATGTTTTTCACATATCTAGGCATGCTTGTCTAATGCCTTCTCTAGATCTACAGCCATCAGACCACCATTGGTCTTTTAGGCTGATCGGGAGGCAACAGTACTAAGCATTGATGGCATAGGTTAAGGGAAGTTTTGCACTGGGGAATTAACACGCACTGGTCAGGGTGGACCTGGGCCTGCATGTATGCAAGGAGTCGCATAGCCAGTATTTTGCTTAATATCTTAAAATCCATCTTCAACATGGATAATGGATGGTATGCCGTAGTGGGTGTTCCATGTGTTTTTTTCTCAGAAAGGGGGATAACCACTGCGCCCCTTATAGTAGCTGGGAGTTCTGTCTTGTTCAGGGCCTTATTGTACATATGAAATTTTGCTGGTAGCCCATACAGGCCTAGTATCCTTCCATTCACCATTTTCCTGATAGCACCCTCGACTTCCTAGGGTGTGTTAGGCCTCCTAGGTCCTCAAGCATGGGGGTGTAGGGTCCCTTATAGTTGGGGAGCAAGGAAGGCCTCTACTTTCCATCTTGTGTCGTCTGGGCATTTCCTATATTGTTGCACGTAGTATTAACGGAAGACCTCGATGATGCCTACTTGGGAATGGGCCTGTCATCCATCTAATACAACTTGCTCGCAGTCTACCTCCCTTCGAACCCCTACAGATGTACCCATGCAGTGTGTGTGATTGACCACTTTAAAGGCCTCCCACTCAGCGAGGCAGTCTGTGGCAGTTTCTGAGTTGGGTGTGAAATAGTCTGAAAGTTGCAGTCCTCTTAAATAACAGGGCAAATCAGTCACATGGGGACCACAGGCCAGGCGGTACTCAACCGGATGCCTGCTCGTAGTGGGTTAAACTCCAAGATGGTGTGACCCAGGTACTTGGTATAGTAGAAGAGTGGGCAGAGTGGTGTGGAGCACAGGACCTTATACAAGTGGACATGGAGAGCATATACATTTGAATGAAAGGAGTAAGCTCTGTACTCAATGGCCCACATGCATCAAGGTATTTAGGAGTCGCAAACGGTGCGAATCGGTAAATTCGGCCTTTTGCGATTCCTAAATATCTTTTTTGGATGCATCAAACATTTTTGGGAAAATCGATATTTTTAGCGAATTCCAAAAATGCGATTGCTTTTAAGGAATCGCAAATTTTCGATTCTTCAAAAGCAATGCATGATTGCATTTTAAATTGCGAATTCGCAATTAGGGGGTGCAAATTACCACGAGGTTGAACCTCGTGGTAATTTGCGAAAAAGTTTATAAATGCTCACAATTGCATTTTAAACACTGTAATGTTGCAGACACACATGTCCTTAGGACATGTGTGTGTGAAACATGCTCTTAAAAATGCATTTCAGGGGTGCAGGGGGGGGTCATTTGGACCCCCCCCTGCACCCATGTAATGCATTAACATTTTGCGAATCGCAAATAGAAATTCGCATAATGTCAATGCCTTCCCATTGATTCCTATGGGCCTTTTGGCCCATAGGAATCAATGGGAATTGCGAAATCGCAATTTAGAATTCGCATAATCCTTGTGATTTGGTAAAAATTGCGATTTTCACCGAATCGCAAAAATTATGCGAATAAATAATGCATCCCATTTTGCGATTCCCTATTTTTCGCAAATAAGGAATCGCAAAATGTCCCGATGATGCATGGGACCCAATATGTTGCACCCTCCGCATGCCCTTCAGGCCCTAGCCCACAGTCCAGTCACAAAATCCCTTTGCAATTCTATCTGCTAAAGCCCAGAGTAGTGGAGGAGTAGAGTGGTCTAATGAGGTATAAACAAGGAAGTTATAATCCCCTCAGAGGATCATGTCCTGGTAAGGCAGGGAGTCCGGTCCAGCTGATAACTAGGTGAGGAAAGTGAGCTCGTCCTGATTGGGGGTGTATATCTTAAAAAGGGCCTACTTTCAAGCCTACCCTTTACCAGGACATATCTGCCATCCCTATCGACTGTGTTTTCCAGAGCTTCAAAGGGTATACCCCCCAAACCTGGATCAGTGCACCTCTGGAACACGCAGAATCCCTGTAGCGTGTACCAGCCCCCTCCAGCATCTCCAGAGATGGTGTGCTTCCTCTTCAGAGAGGTGTGTCTCTTACAGGAGAGCTATGTGTAATGCCAGATAATTAAGGAACATGCATTTTGTGCCAATCTTGCAGCTGTTTTCATGCCTTTTGTGTTCCCGGTGAGTATTTTCATCTCAATTTGTGCCATAGCACTGGACAAATAACATGAGTTAATCTGACAAAGATCACTGTATTAACATTGAGCCATTATTCGTGTAAATTGCATCAAACATCAAACCAACACTTGTCACTGTATTCACGATGTATGTTTTCATTACATGAAACAAGGTTAGGAGAATATATTTAGCTCGCCCACACACCAGCTGAACATTATACATATCTAAATTTAACCCAATCAGGATAACTTGGATATCGAGGAAATATAATTTCCCATGGGGGCAGTAATTATCATAGTAGTCAAATATTATGATCGTGCACTCCATTGAGATTGCACCCACAGCTCACAAAAATTGTTTATATCATAATATCATCTTCTGCCCATCGGAATTGAGGCTGTTCCAACGTAACAGCCTCAAGTGCAACTCGGATAAATCGGAGGTACTCTTCTTCGGGAGCAGTTCAGATCCAGATTGGCAGGAGTGGTGGCCAGAGAACATGTTTCCTCCTGCATGTTCCTCCCAGGCGGCCAAGAACCTGGGGATTAAGATTGATAACGGCCTGACACTGCGTTCCCAGATAATCGGTCTCACTGGCACCTGTTTTGGTTTGCTCCGGATGTTGCGCAAGTTTCTTCCCTTACTATCGGAGGAGCACAGGAAGATAACGGTGCAGGCTATAATTGGCTCGAGAATTGATTATTCTAACATTCTTTATCTCGGCCTGCCAGAGTATCTGTTGCAACGGCTGCAGGTGGTCCAGAACTCGGCAGCACAGGCCATTTTTGGATTATCTGGCCATGCTAGAGCCTCGGGCCTCCTGCAGTCACTGCATTGGCTTCCCGTCCGGAAGCGGATAATTTTCAAAGCCCTGACTTTGGCTCACAAAGCTCTTTATGCCTCAGGAGCAAAATACCTACAAAAAAGGCTAGCTTTTTACCACCCTGCTAGGTCCCTGAGGTCCGGGTCCCTATTTCTTGCCACGGTCCCTTGCATTAAAAGGGCACGCATTGGAGGCCGATCTTTTAGACTGCTGGCTCCGCAGCTATGGAACACGCTGCCAGTGATACTGCGCAGCACTCCAAGTTTACTGGCATTCAGGAAGGGTCTTAAAACCTGGCTTTTTACTTCTTAGTTGTCAGCCCTGTGGTTAGTCTGGATTTTTCCCTTTTCTCTGTTTGTTTTCCTTCTGTTATGTTGTGGTACAGGTGTGCATTCAAAGCGCGGGGACACTCATTGAGTAGCCGTGCTGTGAGAAGTTGGCCTGATATATAATGTTCACTATTCTAGTGAGCACTTTGTATCAGTCCAAACAACCCTTATTGATGATTGGTTGTAAGTCAACCTTATAGACCAGCTATCCTAGTAGCATGGATACGAGCAGTCTTCGGGCTAAACTCTAGAGGGCGTGTTAAGCCAGCTGTTATACCATCACATATACCCCTCGAACACCAAGTGAAAGGACACCACACAAGTGTTATGAAAATAAACAGTGTATTTATTTAGATCACAACAGCCCTGTACTCTTTATGAGGACAGGGTACTAAGCACACAACAAAACTCTTAAGAAAATACTTTAAGTTGCACAATTTACACAAATGCCCGAGGGGCTCGAAAAACCATATACTATGAAAGTGGAATGCGAAATTACTAGCAGGTAAGTACTGGACTAATAGGCTTTGGAATCGCTAGGACTACGTTACTGAACTTTCAGATTACTAGTAGGAGGCCTAGGGGACTCGGGTGCAGAGTGTGCACTCTCACGCGGGATGCGGGACAAAGTCTATGGGAGCTAGTAAAAGCAAAGTTAGTGTTCTCGGGCGAACCCGATCAGGTAGATCGAAAACGACAGTGGATTCTGACCCTTGGATAGTGAGGCTATGCTGGGGCACCGAAATGCCGAAGTTACCTAGCCCAGGGGCTGCAGCTGCATAGGTCTCAAAAGACGTCGGGAATCCTCGTTGACGAACCAGGAGCCTGAAGAAAGAAGGTGCTGGCAGGCGACCAGTGAAGATTGTTCGAAGTGATCCAAGCCTGGATCGAAGATGGATGACACCTGAAAGCAGAGGGGACCAAGTTCGTGACCACTAGCCAGTAGTCAGATGGCACCAGGAGGGCACCGGATGGTAGTCACCTCGACCAGGTGAGTGGGCGACGCTGGGCTCTGCAGTCTCACGGACCAGGAGGCGTTGTCGGCGACCAGGATGGAGGTGCGAGCTGTCCCACGATGGTTGATGCTGTCGACGTCACTGGACCCAGGATTGGGGCAACAAGTCTTGGCAAATTAAAGCCCACGCGGTGGACTCAAAATGGCGTCTGGAGTGGACCAGGAGGGTCTGGGGTGCTCCTCTTTTGGAAGGGAGCAAGGGCCAGTCTGGAGCAACCAGACCAGCAGCGGTGATGTCGTCGGGCGTCGTTGGGAAGGCCACAAGCCAGCGGGCTAGTAGCCAAACAACGCGGTGAGCAGCAAAAAGCAGAAGGGCCCCACGCAGATCTCGTGGATGCTGGGAGGCTGGACTTCGGTGCTGGAGCTGCTCAGGGTCTGGGCTTCTCGGACCCCAAAGCACTCACCAGAGGATCCCTCGGCGGTCGTGCTGGATATAAGTCGTGCAGTTCTGATGATGGCCGGTCCCTTGAGGTCTTGTCGCACCTACAGTTCTCAGCTTAGCTGTAGAGGTAGGTAGAGGTCAGAGGTGCCAGGGAAGCCGGGTCTCATCGAGCTGGTCAGTCGGATTCCGGAGGAAGGACGTGCAGCAAACCGCAGAGTTCTTAGATGGTGCCTGCAGATGCAGGGTGACTACTCCTTAGTCACAAGGGAGAAATCTTGAGAAGAGTCGAGAGTTCCTTTTGTGGAAAGTAGTTTCTTGATTCAAAGATGATCTAATTTGGAAGGGTCCCCGCTCCTGCCTTTATCCTAAAGAAAGGGGTGGGTACGCGACTAGGTCCTGCCCTAGGGGTGGGACCAGGAAGGGGGGTGGTTACACCCCTCTCCCATGCTGGACTTCCCCAGGCCAGGGGCTGGTGTGCCCCTGGAACTGGTTCTAGCCGGCAGATGCGTAGTGAGCACCGGGGTGCCACTTTGCAGTCACCTTCCTGTAAAGCCCTGCCTACCCAGGATACACAAAACCCTGTCTGGGATGGTGCTAGCACCGCCCCTGACAGGAAACCCTTTGTTCAGGCTCCCCTCGCTGGAAGGACTCCCAGCTGCAGGGGGTCAGACTTGTGTCTGTGGTGGCAGCATCCATTTTGCGATGCTGAGGCTCGAGTTAACTTTAACCGGGGTTCACAGTTACATACATGTCGTGTCCCTCTAGGAGGGTGGAATGCTAACCCCGTCGCCAGAATTGGCGAGGGGTTAGTATTCCAATTCGTATGACACCTTACTCGACATGTTTTGATAAAGCGATACCAAAGATAGCATTTAACCGCGAGGATTATAATGCATTTAAGAGTATATGGTATGCGTTATCATGGAACAGCTATTAGGACTTGGTTCCGCAAGCTGCAAATGGGCTCAGCTCATGCCAGAGCACCATCTCACACGATTCCAAGCACTCTGCCTTCAGGATTGTCAAGGCCTGCCATAGGAGTGACTGATAGGAATCTGTGTGTCCATTTTTAGGGTTAGATATAGGTATACTATATCTAAAGCAAAGGGTGATTACACCACCTTGCCCCAGCTGTCGTGCAGCCAGTTGTGTCAGATTTAGATGGCCATCCAGGGGTGGCATAATACATGCTGCAGCCCCTGGTAGGCCCTGGGTACACCTATGCCCTGAGTTACAGGGTCTGATAAGGTGGCCCAGTACCAATTGGATAATGCACCTAAGGTACACGTGTCAATTTAGTGAGAGAACAGCTAGGCTGTGGGTCTGATTAGCAGGCCCACAGCCAGAGAAGTCATAAACCAGTGAAGCAAAAAGCAAAAATCTGGGGTGATCATAGGATTGCAGACCCTACTCTCCTACATGACCCCCCCCAAACTTTGGGACAATAAACTAACCTTGACCAGGTGAGTGTTCTTGCTCTAAGTGGAAATACCTGGAGAGCCCATCTGCATTGCCATGATCAGTGCCTGGTCTATGCTCCACTGTAAAATCCATCCCCTGTAGGGAAATGGACCACCTAAGCAGTTTGGGGTTTTCACCCTTCATCTGATTTAGCCACAAGAGGGGCTTCTGGTCGGTCTGAATCTTGAAATGAGTGCCAAACAAGTATGGCCTCAGTTTCTTCAGGGCCCAAACCACAGCAAAGGCCTCCCTCTCAATAGCTGACCAATTTTTCTCTCTGGGGGTCAGCCTTCTGCTTATAAAAGCAATGGGCTGGTCATTACCATCAAAATTCAGTTGAGATAGAACAGCTCCCACACCCAACTCAGAATCATCTGTTTGGACAATGAATGGTTTGGAGTAGTCTGGACTCTTGAGGATAGGTGCTGTGCACATGGCCTGCTTTAGGTCATCGAATGCTTTTTGACAGCCTGCTGTCCACTGAACTTTCTTTGGCATTTTCTTACTTGTCAGTTCATTAAGTGGAGTCACAATTGATCCATAATTTCTGACAAACTTTCGATAGTAACCAGTCAGGCCCAAGAAAGCTCGAACCTGAGTCTGGGTGGTTGGAGGAGCCCAGTCCCTGATTGACTGTATCTTGCTCTCCAGTGGCTGAACTAGGCCTCCACCTACAAGGTGGCCCAAGTATACAACCTGTGTCTGCCCTATCTGGCACTTTGTGGCCTTGATAGTGAGACCTGCTGCTTTCAGTGCCTCTAACACTTTCCTCAGGTGGACCAGGGGATCCTCCCAGGTGGAGCTAAAGACAGCTATGTCATCAAGATATGCTGCACAGAAGTCATCCAGCCCAGTGAGAACATGATTCACCAGCCTTTGGAAGGTGACAGGTGCATTTTTCAAACCAAAGGGCATTACCACAAATTGATAATGCCCACCAGGGGTAGAAAATGCTGTCTTAGGCTTGGCATCCTCAGCTAACCTGATTTGCCAATACCCAGCTGTCAGGTCAAATGTACTTAAGTAGTTGGCAGAAGCCAATCTATCTATAAGTTCATCTGCCCTTGGTATTGGGTGGGCATCAGTCTTAGTGACTGCATTGAGACCCCTGTAGTCTACGCAAAACCTCATCTCTTTCTTACCACCCTGGGTGTGAGGCTTTGGCACTAGAACTACTGGACTAGCCCAAGGGCTATCTGAGGGTTCAATGACTCCCAACTCCAACATTTTCTGCACTTCTGTTTTGATGCAGTCTCTAACATGATCAGGCTGCCTGTAGATTTTACTCTTAACTGGCAAGCTGTCACCAGTGTCAACCTCATGGGTACACCAATTGGTCTGACTGGGTGTTAGAGAGAACATATGCCTGAAGGATTGAAGAACTTGTTTGCAATCCTTCTGTTGATGTTCAGAGAGGCTGCCACAAAAGACAACACCATCTACTGACCCATCATCAGGATTCTGAGTGAGCAGGTCTGGGAGAGGGTCACTCTCTTCCTCCTGTCCCTCATCTATGGCAATGAGCAAGCTCATGTCCTTCCAGTCGACATATGCTTTGAGCCTGTTCACATGAAGCACCCTGTGGGGGCTTCTGGGAGTTCCAAGGTCCACCAGGTAGGTGACCTCTCCCTTTTGCTCAAGGATTGTGTGGGGCCCAGACCATTTGTCTTTGAGTGCTGCTGGGGCCACTGGCTCCAACACCCACACCTTCTGTCCAGGCTGGTATACAGTCAGGACAGCCTTTTGGTCATGCCAAGCTTTTTGGAGTTCTTGGTTAGCCTCAAGGTTTTTGGATGCCTTTTCCATGTACTCAGCCATCCTGGAGCGGAGACCAAGTACATAGTCCACTATGTTGGTTGCAGGCTTTTTGAGAGGTCTCTCCCATCCTTCCTTCACCAAACACAGAGGTCCTCTTACAGGATGTCCATACAAAAGTTCAAAAGGGCTGTAGCCAACCCCCTTCTTTGGGACTTCTCTATAAGCAAATAAAAGGCAGGGTATCAGGACATCCCATCTACGCCTGAGTTTTTCAGGTAGTCCATGAATCATCCCTTTTAGGGTCCTGTTGAACCTTTCAACAAGCCCATTGCATTGTGGATGATAGGGTGTGGTGAACTTGTAGTTGACACCACATTCCTTCCACATAGCAGTTAAGTAGCTTGACATGAAGTTTGCAACTCTGTCAGAGACAACCTCCTTAGGGAAGCCCACTCTGGAGAACACTCCAACTAGGGCTATTGCCACTACAGGTGCTGTAGTGGTCCTAAGTGGAATAGCTTCAGGATACCTGGTGGCATGATCCACTACCACCAGTATAAACCTGTGCCCTGATGCTGTCTGGGGTTCCATTGGACCAACAATGTCAATCCCCACTCTTTCAAAGGGCACCCCCACCACAGGCATTGGTATAAGGGGGGCCTTTGTTGTGCCACCTGACTTACCACTTGCTTAGCAAGTGACACAGGAGCGACAAAACTCCTTGGTATCCTCATTCATATGAGGCCAGTGAAAGTGTGAGACAAGCCTGTCCCAAGTCTTTGTCTGGCCTAAGTGTCCTGCTAAGGGAATCTCATGGGCCAAGGTAAGAAGGAAACCTTTCTGAGACAAGGGGATAACCAGCCTCCTGGTGGCACCAGGTTTGGGGTCTCTTGCCTCAGTGTACAGGAGTCCATCATCCCAGTATACCTTGTGGGTACCTGTGGCGTTCCCTGCAGCCTCAGCAGCAGCCTGCTGTCTGAGGGGTTCAAGAGAAGGGCAGCCTAACTGTTCCTTTCCCAGGTCTTCTCTTGAGGGTCCCCCTGAGCCCAAAAACTCAACTTGATCAAGTTCAATTTCTCTAGGCTCAGTTTCCCTCAGTTCCTGTAGGTCAGCCTCCTCAGAGACTTGATCCTCAACCTGGGGCAAGGGGGAAGGCATAGCCTTAACCCTACTGCTTTTCTTCTTGGAAGGTGTCTGGTCCATTGTTCCAGGATCCAGCACCTGTTCAGTGGGGCATCTTCTGGCCTGTGACCTAGTCACAGCAAGCACATGTGCTGGCAAGCCTAACATCTCCATGTGAGTCCTCTGCTCCACTTCTGACCATAGTGATGACTCCAAATCATTGCCCAACAAACAATCCACTGGGAGGTCTGAACTAACTACAACCTTCTTTTGGCCATTTACCCCTCCCCAGGAGAAAGCAACAATCGCCATACTATGACTGGTAGTGACGTTGCTGGCATTGGTCACCAGGAAATCTGTACCTGGCATGATCTGTCCAGGGTCCACAAAGTTAGGTGTCACCATGGTGACACTGGAACAAGTGTCCCTATAGGCCTGAGCCATTTTGCCATTTATCAAAGGGGTCTGTCTGTATTTGCCCAAAGTATTGGGACTGACATCAGGGGATATATCCACATCCCCTGTACAGACAAGGACAGCCTGAGTGAGTGTGCCAACTAAGTTGTCATACCCCTCAGAACCAAAGGTTAACCAAACGAATCCCTTGGGAGGTGCACTACCACTACTGGCTGTACTAGGGGGCACAGGTGCCTTAGGGGCTGTAGTGGCAGGAGTCTGCCCTCCTCCTTTCTTGGTGCACTCACTAAACCAGTGAGTTTTACTTTTACAGTACTGGCACCACCTTTTAGACTGGCCTTCTGGATTCTTCTTCTTCTGGGAAGCCTGACCCCCACCCTCTTTGGGTTGTTGGGGACCTGTCGAAGACTTCTGGTCATTTTGTTCACCTTTTGTATCTTTACCCTTCTGGTCTGCTTTCTTCTGACCACCCTGGTTCTGGCCCTGGTTCTGCTTAACCCTTGTTCTGACCCATCTGTCTGCCTTCTTTCCCAATTCTTGGGGAGAGGTCAGATCTGAGTCAACAAGGTGCTGATGCAACAAATGGTTCTGACAATTGTTTAAAATCTGTTCCCTCATGATCAGATTGTACAATCCTGTATAATCAGTAACCTTACTGCCCAGCAACCAGCCCTCCAAAGCCTTAGTGGCACAATCTACAAAGTCAGACCAATCCTGAGACTGAGTTTTCTGGGTACAGCAACCTGTACTGCTCAGTGGTTAGGCCAAACCCATCTATCAGTGTACTTTTCAGGACTTGGTAATTGTTGGCATCCTCAGCTCTGGTAGTGAGGAGCTTATCTCTACCTTTACCTTCAAAGGAGAGCCACAAGACAGCTGCCCACTGACTCTGGGGGACGCACTAGACAGTGCAGGCCCTCTCCAAAGCACTTATCCATTTGTGGATATCATCCCCTTGTTTAAAGGGGGGCACTATCTTACTCAGGTGTCTAGTATCTAAACTCCTGTCTTTTTCTCTTGGGAGAATGCTGCCACCAGTGAGATCTAACCCACTTAACTTTTGCTCTCTAGCAAAGGTAAGCCTCTCTTTGGCCAGGGCAAGTTCTTCCCTTTCAATCCTCAGAGTGGCTTCCCTCATTTTAGCTTCATGCTCCCTTCTTTTAGGGGATGACATCCCTCTACGAGAAGAGGTCTGAGAGCCATTGGTTCGAATGGATCTGTTAGAGCCTCTGGATAGAGACCTAACTCGTCCATTCCCAATGTTAAGCTGGTCTGAGAGGGGCCCCAGGGGTCTCCTAGTACCATTCTCATGCCTGCTTAAGTTGTCCCTAGTTAGCTGGCTAACTACTTCTGGACCTTTGTCTGCCTCGTCCTCAGATGGCTCTTGATCCTCATCCTCCTCTTCACCTTCTGCAGAGAGATGGATAAGGTCAGGGTCACCTGAGGTTCCCTCTAGGGGAGGCATTGTCCCATCTGGATTAGAAGGGTCTGGGTTACCAGCCCTCCTGGCATCATAAGTCTCTAAGAGACCAATCAGGAATGGGATTGTAGGGTTAGAACCCTGTTTTAGTTTCCTGGAGGTACACACTTGTCTCATCTCCTGGAAGCTAAGAGCAGCATATCTGGAAGTGACCTGTGGAGGGTCCACTGACACAAGGGGAGACTCAGAGTTTCCTCCTTTGTCTGACATGCTGATTCTAGTGTGGTATAAGTGATGCACCTACCTACACTATTTGTTTGCCTACTGATCCCTTGCTAAGAGTTGTAGCCAAGGTGTGCTAAGCCTTGAGGAGCTACAACAGCTGGTTCAGTAGAACTCAGAGTATTCTAAGCTAAGTTATATGTACCTGGAGTACTTATGTGATCTTTCACAAGATATTCTTAGGATACGTGTGGTAAAACAACAGCAAGCTCAAATCCCAACCGCTGCTCACCAATGTGAGAAGTTGGCCTGATATATAATGTTCACTATTCTAGTGAGCACTTTCTATCAGTCCAAACAACCCTTATTGATGATTGGTTGTAAGTCAACCTTATAGACCAGCTATCCTAGTAGCATGGATACGAGCAGTCTTCGGGCTAAACTCTAGAGGGCGTGTTAAGCCAGCTGTTATACCATCACATATACCCCTCGAACACCAAGTGAAAGGACACCACACAAGTGTTATGAAAATAAACAGTGTATTTATTTAGATCACAACAGCCCTGTACTCTTTATGAGGACAGGGTACTAAGCACACAACAAAACTCTTACGAAAATACTTTAAGTTGCACAATTTACACAAATGCCCGAGGGGCACGAAAAACCATATACTATGAAAGTGGAATGTGAAATTACTAGCAGGTAAGTACTGGACTAATAGGCTTTGGAATCGCTAGGACTACGTTACCGAACCTTCAGATTACTAGTAGGAGGCCTAGGGGACTCGGGTGCAGAGTGTGCACTCTCATGCGGGATGCGGGACAAAGTCTATGGGAGCTAGTAAAAGCAAAGTTAGTGTTCTCAGGCGAACCCGATCAGGTAGATCGAAAACGACAGTGGATTCTGACCCTTGGATAGTGAGGCTGTGCTGGGGCACCGAAATGCCGAAGTTACCTAGCCCAGGGGCTGCAGCTGCATAGGTCTCAAAAGACGTCGGGAATCCTCGTTGACGAACCAGGAGCCTGAAGAAAGAAGGTGATGGCAGGCGACCAGTGAAGATTGTTCGAAGTGATCCAAGCCTGGATCGAAGATGGATGACACCTGAAAGCAGAGGGGACCAAGTTTGTGACCACTAGCCAGTAGTCAGATGGCACCAGGAGGGCACCGGATGGTAGTCACCTCGACCAGGTGAGTGGGCGACGCTGGGCTCTGCAGTCTCACGGACCAGGAGGCGTTGTCGGCAACCAGGATGGAGGTGCGAGCTGTCCCACGATGGTTGATGCTGTCGACGTCGCTGGACCCAGGATTGGGGCAACAAGTCTTGGCAAATTCAAGCCCACGCGGTGGACTCAAAATGGCGTCTGGAGTGGACCAGGAGGGTCCGGGGTGCTCCTCTTTTGGAAGGGAGCAAGGGCCAGTCTGGAGCAACCAGACCAGCAGCGGTGATGTCGTCCGGCGTCGTTGCCAGCGGGCTAGTAGCCAAACAACGCGGTGAGCAGCAAAAAGCAGAAGGGCCCCACGCAGATCTCGTGGATGCTGGGAGGCTGGACTTCGGTGCTGGAGCTGCTCAGGGTCGGGGCTTCTTGAACCCCAAAGCACTCACCAGAGGATCCCTCGGCGGTCGTGCTGGATAGAAGTCGTGCAGTTCTGATGATGGCCGGTCCCTCGAGGTCTCGTCGCACCTACGGTTCTCAGCTTAGCTGTAGAGGTAGGTAGAGGTCAGAGGTGCCAGGGAAGCCGGGTCTCGTCGAGCTGGTCAGTCGGATTCTGGAGGAAGGACGTGCAGCAAACCGCAGAGTTCTTAGATGGTGCCTGCGGATGCAGGGTGACTACTCCTTAGTCACAAGGGAGAAATCTTGAGAAGAGTCGAGAGTTCCTTTCGTGGAAAGTAGTTTCTTGATTCAAAGATGATCTAATTTGGAAGGGTCCCTGCTCCTGCCTTTATCCTAAAGAAAGGGGTGGGTACGCGACTAGGTCCTGCCCTAGGGGTGGGACCAGGAAGGGGGGGGGTTACACCCCTCTCCCATGCTGGACTTCCCCAGGCCAGGGGCTGGTGTGCCCCTGGAACTGGTTCTAGCCGGCAGATGCGTAGTGAGCACCGGGGTGCCACTTTGCAGTCACCTTCCTGTAAAGCCCTGCCTACCCAGGATACACAAAACCCTGTCTAGGATGGTGCTAGCACCGCCCCTGACAGGAAACCCTTTGTCCAGGCTCCCCTCGCTGGAAGGACTCCCAGCTGCAGGGGGTCAGACTTGTGTCTGTGGTGGCAGCATTCATTTTGTGATGCTGAGGCTCGAGTTAACTTTAACCGGGGTTCACAGTTACATACATGTCGTGTCCCTCTAGGAGGGTGGAATGCTAACCCCATTGCCAGAATTGGCGAGGGGTTAGTATTCCAATTCGTATGACACCTTACTCGACATGTTTTGATAAAGCGATACCAAAGATAGCATTTAACCGCGAGGATTATAATGCACTTAAGAGTATATGGTATGCGTTATCATGGAACAGCTATTAGGACTTGGTTCCGCAAGCTGCAAACGGGCTCAGCTCATGCCAGAGCACCATCTCACACAATTCCAAGTACTCTGCCTTCAGGATTGTCAAGGCCTGCCATAGGAGGGACTGATAGGAATCTGTGTGTCCATTTTTAGGGTTAGATATAGGTATACTATATCTAAAGCAAAGGGTGATTACACCACCTTGCCCCAGCTGTCGTGCAGCCAGTTGTGTCAGATTTAGATGGCCATCCAGGGGTGACATAATACATGCTGCAGCCTCTGGTAGGCCCTGGGTACACCTATGCCCTGAGTTACAGGGTCTGATAAGGTGGCCCAGTACCAATTGGATAATGCACCTAAGGTACACGTGTCAATTTAGTGCGAGAACAGCTAGGCTGTGGGTCTGATTAGCAGGCCCACAGCCAGAGAAGTCGTAAACCAGTGAAGCAAAAAGCAAAAATCTGGGGTGATCATAGGATTGCAGACCCTACTCTCCTACACGTGCACTATACAAAACCAAGATAACATAGCAATGTAAATTATAATAATTTGTTCTTCACGAACAGCACATCCAAAATAGTACATATCGGGAATTATAATCCAAACGCATAGCCGGTTGAAGGCGAAAACATAATCTTTCATCTAGCTCTAGTGACATTATTCCCCAGTTTAAGATGGCGACCGCGCATACCATCGTTCAGTGTAGTAAAGTCCTCTCAGTCCGCTCTTTATGTTTAAGGTGGATCAGTGATGTGAGCTTTGCAAAACAGTGTCGGGAATGGCCGCAATTTAGAACGCGATTTTGAATACTCTGGATACGTACAGACGGGAATAGACATATACACAGGTAAAAGCGGAATATGCGGGGCTTTATTGGAAAGTCCGCTTTCTTGATCTACTTAGTGGTAGGAACTTATGGCGCTTTTTCCATTTATCTTGTAGAGCATACATCCAAGTACTGAGGTACGTACATAAGTTTAAATGGCAACAGTGAGCATAAGGCCATTTGGCCAGTGAGTCGATATAACATCTGTCATATATCTTTGCAGCACTAAAAACAGTTTGGCTACGGTTCAGGTATGTCTGGTTGATTTTTAAGACATTTAAAATGGATATACTATACGTTATCAGACAGAGCTCATCATTATGATTATCTCATCAGACAGCTTATCCAAAGTAAAACAGCGTTAAGAACGTGGTAAGCCTCATTATATATATTTTTTAAGAGAAAGTGAGCTACCATAGTCGTGTAGTAATAAGATCACTTGAGAGAACAAGAACATTTACTCATCTTCTATTGATTTCAGCTCGCAAGCACAGCAATCTGTCCACACAGGTATGATTTGGCACACTAATAATACCACAACCATGGGCGTTCTAGCAGTTTCAATACACTTACATCTCCCTATATTTTTATTTTTTTCAGACTGGTCCCTGATGAAGGTACCATGGAGTACCGAAATGCATAGGGCAGAATGAGAAAATTGTAATGTTAAAAAAATAATGAAGGAATGTAATAATGTACATGAATGATCGAAAGTCAAATCAAATATCATGATGTATTTGTTGATATGATGTAATAATCAACACTGAGAATAAGTATGCACACTAAACAATGAGTATCATGCATTAAAAAAGATAATTGTTTTCTGGTATAGAGTACAAAGTAAATTTCTTTTTGAAAAGAGTGAAGGTGTAACACAGCAAGTGCACAGTGCGCGTCTAGGTGGGTTTGTAAACCCGCCATAACTCACATTCAGAACAAGGATTGACTAAGGGTGGGCGTAAAATCCGTTTCGCGGGCGAATTTGCGGATTTTCCGCGAACCTCGCGAAATCTCAGTAAAATCCGCGAATCAGCGTGGACGAATTTTCAGCCAAGCAAGGGTTACAGCAGCAGGGGCAAAAGTTTAACCTAATTTCTTTGTAACCTTTTACAAAAGGGTTACAAAGAAATTAACTTCAACTTGGGCACCTGCTGCTAATTGCTTCCTGGCGCCTCGTTGCCTACTTGCAACTATTCTCTGACCCTGCTCTGACCCTTGAAGCAGGGTCAGAGAATAGTTACAAGTAGGCAACGAGGCACCTGTCCAAGGAATTAAACCTCATCAGGAAGCACTTACAGATATAAAAAAAGAAAGAAGGGAGAGGATGGCAAATACACCCATTTTGAGTTGTAAGGAGGGGTTAAACTAAAAGAGACCTTTACAGCACAATTTTCATATGCATTTTGCTAAAAATAAAAAGCTGTATGTTCTGTAGGGGCAACTCAGGAATCTGGCCCTTCAGAGATCTGGCCTCTCTTTCTTTCTCTCGTTCTCTCTCTCCCTCTCTCTCTCCCTCTCTTTCTCTCTCTTTCTATCTATCTATCTCTCTCTCCCTCTCCTTTCTTGCTCTATTTATCTCTTTCTCTCTCTCTTTCAAGTTCTTCCTCTTTCTCTGCTTATCTCTTTCTTTCTCCGTTGTTCTCTCTCTCTTTCTCTCTATCTCCCTCTCTTTCTTTCTCTCTCTCACATCCTCTCTTTCTCGCTCTCTCTTTCTCTCTCTTTCTTTCTCTCTCACTCTCCCTCTTTCTCTCTCTCTTTCTCTTTCACTCTCTCATCCTCTCTCTCTCTCCCTCTCTGTGTGTCTTTCTCTCTTTCTCTCTCTCTTTCCATGACTCTCTCTCTCTTTCTCTCTCTCTTTTACTTTCTTGCTCTTTCTCTGTCTCTTTCTTTCTCTCTCCCTCTCTTTCTCTCTCTCGATCCCTCTCTCCTCTTCTCTCTCCCTCTCTCTCCCTTTCTCCCTCTCTTTCTCTCTTTCACTTTCTTGCTCTTTCGCTGTCTCTCTCTTTCTTTCTCTCTCATTCTCTCTCTCCTTGTTTGTTTGTTTGTTTGTTTGTTTCTTTCTTTCTTTCTTTCTTTCTATCTTTCTTTCTTTCTTTCTTTCTCCCCCCTCTCTCTCTTACTTTCTTTCTCTCCCTCTCTTTCCCTTTCACTTTCTTGCTCTTTCTCTGTCTGTCTCTCTCTTTCTTTCTCTCTCTCTCTCTTTCTTTTTTCTTTCTTTCTTTCTTTCGTTCTTTCTTTCTTTCTTTCTTTCACTCTCTCTCCCTCCCTCTCTCTCTCTCTATCTCTCTCTCTTTTTCTCTTTTGAAACATTGCAAAGATCTCATAGATGACAAAGTACAAACAAGCATTTGCAATGCAATAGGTCCCGCATGTTTTGCATTTACATGTCTTAGCTGTATTGATATTACAAATTACAATGGCTTTTAATTTTTTTAAATAATTAATACTTAAATAAAAGTGTATGTTCAGTGTATTTTATTGTGATGAAAATCCAAAAACAGAAGTGAAATATTAACATCTTTTTGTGACATTTGTCATAAAGTTTGAAACATTGAGAGAACATATTTGAACCAGTTGTTGAATGGTTGCGCAGATTGATGCTGGGGTGACGCTGAGTGGTGCTGTGGTGGTACTGAGTGGTGCTGTGGTGATGCTGAGTGGTGCTGTGGTGGTGCTGAGTGATACTGGGATGGTGCTGAGTGATGCTGGGGTGGTGCTGAGTGGTGCTGTGGTGGTGTTGAGTGATGCTGTGGTGGTGCTGAGTGGTGCTGAGTGGTGCTGTGGTGGAGCTGAGTGATGCTGGGGTAGCGCTGAGTGATGATGTGGTGATGCAGAGGGCAGAAAGGCACAAAAAGCAGTCTAACAGAGGACAGAAGGGCCGAAAAACAAGGGAAAAACGAGTCTAACAGAGGGCAGAAGGGCACAAAAAACGAGTCTAATGGGGCAGAAAAGCACAAAAACGAGTCTAACAGAGGGCAGAAGGGCACAAAAAATGAGTCTAACAGAGGGCAGAAGGGCACAAAAACAAGGGAATAACAGAGGGCAGAATGGCACAAAAAACGAATATAACAGAGGGCAGAAGGGCAGAAAAACAAGGGATAAATGAGTCTAACAGAGGGCACAAGGGCACACAAAACGAGTCTAATGGGGCAGAAGGGCAGAAAAACAAGGGAAAACAAGTCTAACAGAGGGCAGAAGGGCAGAAAAACCAGGGAAAAACGAGTCTAACAGAGGGCAGAAGGGCACAAAAAACGAGTCTAACAGGGGGCAGAATGAATCTCGCCCTGCATGTTTGTCCACGAAGATGCCACCTTTTTGTGCAATACCTCTACTCAACTGGAGTACTTTCTACTGTCTAATCAGTAAGTGCTCCCTCGTTGGCTAAATGTATAGGGGCAGATTTACAATAACTGGCGCATCCCCAGGGATGCGCCAGTTATTGTGCGCCGCAGCTCCGCCACCCATGGTGCGCCCCATTGACAATGCAAAACAACAAAAAGAGAGTGCCAATACTGATAACAAGACGTGGTTTACAAATATTGTAACGCAGCACATCAAAAATTCATTCAAGTCTGGAAGCTCGTTAATAGCTTTTATTAGTCTTTTAAGACTTTTTTTCAAAGAAAGGGGGTTTGTTTCATGTAAAAATCATGAGCAACTAATACATGCTAGGAACAGGACTTGGAAGATCATTCATCATATCAAACATATCACAAGCATACAACAGTCAGGCATTCAGCAGTGGTAAGGGGTAAATAAACTAGAAGAAACTACAAAAGTGCATATCATACAATATTTACAATAGAATTGAGAGAGCCACAGTCTGCAAAAACAGTTTTCAAAATGGTATCACTTGGGAAATTATTTGAACAAAAGGTACACTTCTTTGTCAGAAATAAAAGTATTCACAGTGTTTGATCAGGTTGAAAGATAATGTACACAGAGCAGTGATAAGCAGCGTGGGAATTAGTGGATGTGCTTATCACCCAAGCAGACTACAGTGTGGCTGGGGCCTACGCGTTTCGAATCCCGCTGGTCTCGGGGGATTCTCTTCAGGGCCTCGGTCCTCTCTAGGAAAAAAGGGGGGAGAAATTATGAAATACTAAACAAGGGGAATTAATCAACATTTAATAGATCAACATCAGATTCCTCCTTCAGGTCGCACCTCCTCCTCAACAGACTTACCAAGGGGCAGATATGCTAACGTTTGGTGAAAACTTCAGCGCCTTAGCTGGGGGGATTTTAGTTCTAAAACTAGAACAGTCATAACAGAAAAGAAATTAGTTGACGGACTATATGAAGTGGCTACAGTGTAAGAACTTACAAGGCTAGGTCTTACCTACCTTAATGACAATGCGGCGCACCATGTGGCAAAAACGGCACAGATGCGTCACGCATCTGTGCCGTAAAAGCAGCGCATTGCTGGAGCTGCGTCACGCTTGCGACGCAGCTCCAGCAATGCTCTGGGGGGTCCCTATCTCCCCAATGCTGCATCACGCCTTGCGCCTGATTCAAGCAGGCGCAGGGTTTTGACGCAGCATTGGCCTAAAAGTGACTGAGTGAAACCTTGTAGATTTCACTCAGCCACTTTTAGGAGGCTGAGTCGGAACGCCTCCTGATGGCGCAGAGCTTTACAACGTGACGCATCTCACAGAGAGATGCGTCACGTTTTTAATACCCAGCACCATGGCGCATCATTTGTGCTGCCGCTGCGTCACAAAAGGTCTCGGTAGAGGGTGGCAGTGGTGGACCAGAGGGTTGCAGTGATGAACCAGAGGGTGACAGTGATGAACCAGAGGGTGGCAGGGGTAAACCAGAGGGTGACAGTGCTGAACCAGAAGGTGGCAGTGCTGAACCTGAGGGTGGCAGGGGTGAACCAGAGGGTGGCAGGGGTGAACCAGAGGGTGACAGTGCTGAACCAGAGGGTGGCAGGGGTGAACCAGAGGGTGGCAGCGATGAACCAGATTATGGCAGGGGTGAACCGGAGGGTGGCAGTGGGGAACCAGAGGGTGACATTGGTGAACCAGAGGTTGGCAGTGGTGAACCAGAGAGTGGCAGTGGTGAACCAGAGGGTGGCAGTGCTGAACCAGAGGGTGACAGTGGTTAACCAGAGGGTGGCAGTGGTGAACCAGAGGTGCTGTGATGAAATAGAGGGTGGCAGTCATGAACCAGAGGGTGGCAGTGGTGAACCAGAGGGTGACAGTGCTGAACCAGAGGGTGGCAGGGGCGAACCAGAGGGTGGCAGTGGTGAACCAGAGGGTGGCAGGGGTGAACCAGAGGGAGGCAGTGGTGAACCAGAGGGTGGCAGTGCTGAACCAGAGGGTGACAGTGGTTAACCAGAGGGTGGCAGTGGTGAACCAGAGGTGCTGTGATGAACCAGAGGGTGGCAGTCGTGAACCAGAGGGTGGCAGTCTTGAATCAGAGGGTGGCAGTGGTGAACCAGAGGGTGGCAGTGGTGCACCAGAGGGTGGCAGGGGTGAACCAGAGGTTGGCAGGGGTGAACCAGAGAGTGGCAGTGCTGAACCAGAGGGTGGCAGTGGTGAACCAGAGGGTGGCAGGGGTGAACCAGAGGGTGGCGGGGTGAACCAAAGGGTGGCAGTGCTGAACCACAGGGTGGCAGTGGTGAACCAGAGGGTGGCAGGGGTGAACCAGAGGGTGGCAGTGGTGAACCAGAGGGTGGCAGTGCTGAACCAGAGGGTGGCAGTAGTGAACCAGAGGGTGGCAGGGGTGAACCAGAGGGTGGCAGGGGTGAACCAGAGGGTGGCAGTGGGGAACCAGAGGGCGGCATGGGTGAACCAGAGGGTGGCAGTGGTGAACCAAAGAATGGCAGTGGTGAACCAGAGGGTGGCAGTGCTGAACCAGAGGGTGACAGTGGGTAACCAGAGGGTGGCAGTGGTGAACTAGAGGTGCAGTGGTGAACCAGAGGGTGGCAGTCATGAACCAGAGGGTGGCAGGGGTGAACCAGAGGGTGACAGTGCTGAACCAGAGGGTGGCAGTGGTAAACCAGAGGATGGCAGGGGTGAACCAGAGGGTGGCAGTGGTGAACCAGAGGGTGACAGTGCTGAACCAGAGAGTGACAGTGGTTAACCAGAGGGTGGCAGTGGTGAACCAGAGGTGCTGTGATGAACCAGAGGGTGGCAGTCGTGAACAAGAGGGTGGCAGTGGTGAACCAGAGGGTGACAGTGCTGACCCAGAGGGTGGCAGGGGTGAACCAGAGAGTGGCAGTGCTGAACCAGAGGGTGGCAGTGGTGAATCAGAGGGTGGCAGGGGTGAACCAGAGGGTGGCACGGGTGAACTAGAGGGTGGCAGTGGTGAACCAGAGGGTGGCAGTGATGAACCAGAGGGTGCTGTGCCCATAAACGACTGCATGGGTAACTTCGCCATGCAAGCGGCTCGCGAAGACGCAAAAAGCCCCGCGAACACGCAAAAAACCCACCGAACACGCAAAAAAAACAAAAATTCACACAAATTCGCAAATTTGGCGGATCGCGAATTCACAAATCCGCAAATTCGCGGATCGCGAATTCGCAAAATTCGCCCATGCTTAGGATTGACTACCCTTATTAGCCACAGCACCGGTTCTCAAAAGTGATAAATAAGGTTATCCTACGGAGTGCTCCTCATGCACCCACATAACTAGTGTCGCTCCATCCAGCATAATTGGTAGTTTGACAAAGAACAGTAGAGAATACCTGATACCAGATTCCCACAACTCGTGTTTATCCTCTAGGAAGGACGCTCACTTGACCTGGACAGCCGCTGTGACGTCAGGCAACAGACCCATTGCTGCATTGTCCATCGCAATGGGGTCAGCAGTTAGGGCTCTCTGCAACAAGATGTTCTGATCTTGATAGCACAACACTGGGCCACAACCGACCATGGGGGGCAATCAGGGCAGGAGGGAGTGCCGGGTCTCGATGTGCACTGTCCAGTGCAAAGAAGGGGTTAGAGTTTTGTTGGGGCCACCTGTGTTTTCATCCATTCCTCCAGGTCTGCGATCATGTTCCTTTAGTGTCCTCAGGACACGCTGTTTCTTCTATTAAAGCCTTCAGTGTCTTCAGCCCTATGTTCCAAGGTATCCACATGGGCAATATGGTCAGCCAGCTGTGTCAACAATATCTGTTGGGCCTGATGAAGTTCCCCCAGAGCTACCTCTTTCTCTTTGACTCTACCTGCAAGTTTGCAGTGGTCAGCCCTCAGGAGACTTACTTCTTCCGCAACAGTTTCGGTCTGTAATTGCAGTGAGGCCTTCAAATCTTCCATTGCCACCAGAATGTTGTCTAATGTCTGCTGGAGGATGGGTGACATGCACTCTGTCCTGCTCCCTGATGGTGCACTGTCTGACAGGGAGGTTCTCTGAGATTTCAGAATCACTCCCATGTCTCTTTCCTTGGGCTTGCCAATTCCATTGCTGCTATTGGGGTGTTGTGATTTCTTCTTTCTGCTGCAGATTGATCTCCTTCATCACCTTGTGCCGGCAGGGCACCCTGGAACAATCTGTCCCTTTCAGCATTTGGATGATCTTGCTGGTTGGAGAGTGACAGCAGCCCCCCTCAACAGCGGTCCCTGCACTAGGGCTGTCCATATAAGATCCAAGATCTAGTCATGTATACCCAATGTTCATGGACGAGACAGAACTGTCCAGAACACTGTATTTCTGATCAATCCCAAGGTGTCATTGCTGGGGGGTGTGGAGAGCTACGCTAATCCCCACTGATCGATATCTAGTAGTGTCTGTAATCAGGATTCCATCAATGTCCTCAGTGCCTGAATCTGTCCACAGTTATTGCGGGTGGTGAGTCCTCTTCTCTCAGGTTTTCACTGGTGGCTTAACGTCTGTTCACACATGCAGCAAGTGTGATGAGGGACCAAAGTTCTCCCAGATGTCCTCAAAGCATGAGGACCAGCACCAAGGTCTAGGCCTACCCCATCTCACAATTTGGCCAGGCGTGCATTCAAGAGCCCGGAGTCCCATCCCTCACCTCTTTGCCTCCCCTTTACTTAATAGTCTCTGGGTGTGGGTTCTATATCCCTGCCTCTGCTGCCACCGACCTGCAGTCATGGAGCCCATTCCATAGTGCACAGGTGTTCGCTCCCCAGAGCTGCTGGTCTCCTTTTCAGGCTCATTTTGGGTCCGGTCATGGGCCCCTCTTCCGCATAATTCTTCGCCTGCACAGATTAGACTGGAATTTGGCCTAAGCAAACAGACAATTGTATGAAAAGGCCAATTCATCAAAGTATGGAAAATAAATAAAATAGATAATTTTAAATCAAATGTCCAATTTGTTATGGTAGGAGATAAAAATCAAATCAGAAGTCTTCATTCTGAAGTATCTACAAGTTGCTTTAGATGATTATTCAGCACATACAATTTGGGATATGCCAATAACTACGGATTAATTTTAAATATATATCAACAAAATTACAAAACATCTACCTGTGCTTAATGATAACAAATTCCCTGGCAAAGAGAGTGCATGCAAGCTCGGTAATAAATGGGTATACTCAATTGAGATTCCAATCATACTTAGAAACTCACTGGTCCTTGAAGCATTAAAATGTGTTCATAAAAGCTCGCTCAGGCGTTTTCCCAGGCCCATGCCATGTAATGCCTTGGCTTAGATCAGCGGAGACGATGCCCTGTCGCCTATGTGGAACGGGAGAAGAGAAGATTATTCAATTGCTGTATATATGCCCCAAACTTAAAGTTGAAAGAAAAGCTATACTTAAGAGGCATTTCAACTCCAGAGGAATACGGACCTGTAGACAAGCATTGATAAGATGCCTTCATGTAGAGGACATGGCACTGAATTCAGCTTTTGTAAAGTTTTTATTATTAGTAAAAAGGGCATTAGATCAGTATGATTAATTTGAGATGTCACATTACGGACCTCAGCTTTTGGAAATGTAATAATAGTAAGAAGGCAAGTAAAATTGACAAGATTAATTTAAGATCAATGCAAGATGTAATATATGATGTATATAAAAGGAAACATTGTACTATAAAATCTGAGCTAGCAAGTGCTGCTATATTTAACCCTAAAGATGAAATCGATCATTTTGTTAAATGTACGTTTTATTAACAGTTTAAATCAAATTTGTATTAATTATATTTTTTTTATTATATTAGGAATTATTGTAACTATATTGTAAGATTTTAATTAATCAAACAATAAAAAGAAATTGAAATACTCCCTCTCACGAAAGGGTACAAGACTCCAGTCCAGAGTGAGTGGTGACATTGTCTTCCAAGGGGATCCAGCTCTCTGTACCAGGACTGTAGTGTCCAGGCCCTCTGGTCATCTGCGTGTCAGCCTGATAGCCATGGGGTACCACGGGTCCTCTTGGGAAGAAGCACCCCACTAGTAGTCCTGCCGATCCCTCCGGCTACTCGCCGGTCTTGGCTAGCAGAAGCACTGCACCCAGAATGTGATTGGGCCACAGCTCCTTCGGTGGCGGTGGGTCCTTAGGAGCTAAGCTGGAAGGCAGAGATAGAGGTCTGAGCGCCTTTCAAGGCCCCCATGAGGTCTCACTGTGCGCCTCCCTTGCCGCTCCCCATTTGGGGATCTAGAGTCTGTCAGTGTCTGCATACAAGTCCAGGATTAGGCAGGATAACAAATTCGTGTTAGGGAGCTTCCCTCTAGCTCGTCCGACCCACGTTCATGCTTTGCCATGCCCCCCGAAGTTGTTCTCATTGATAATCTTTGAATCTATAAAAATAAAAAACCCAATGCAGTTCATAGGCAGAAAATTATAATTCAATGTTATCAAAATCTGTGAACTGCTCCTTTATTGAATAGTCAAATATTCACAGCATAACTGAATACTAATTTAGATAGTTAGCCATGAAAAAACAAAGATAGAGTTTCACAGACTTTTCCTTTGTGGACTATGAAAACCCTTTCTCTCTATTGTTCCGCATCACCTGAACAGAAATCCTAAACAAAATGGGTCGGAATTCAGGAGCAGGAAACTGTTTCCTCAAGTCACTTAGGGCCAGATGTAGGTAAAATAGATTTACCGATTCTTAATTACCGAAAATTACCGAATTTTACCGATTCGGTAATTAAGAATCGGTAAATCTGAGGGGTGGATATGTAGGTATTCCAGATGTGCTGGAATAACGAATCAGAACCATTCGGTATTTACCGATTCGGTAAATACCGAATCGATAATGCCCATTCATTCCTATGGGCTTTGAAGCCCATAGGAATGAATGGGCATTACCGATTCGGTATTTACCGAATCGGTAAATACCGATTTTCACAAGGGTGCAGGGGGTGTCACTTTGACACCCTCTGGCACCCCCAAAACAGGCTCGGGTGCCATGTGGCAGGCATACATGCCCTAAGGGCAGGTCTGCCTGTCACATGGCATAGGTGTGCATGCACACATGTGCATGCACACAGGAATCAGTATTTTACTATCAAATTGGATTTGATGGTAAAATACCGATTCGGTAAGGCCTCTGGGACTCAGAAGAGTCCCACCTACATCTGGGTGCCTCAGATTTGGTAAATTTACCAAATTTTTATTTTACCGATTCGGTAAAATTACCAAATCGGTAATTTTACTGAATCGGTAAAAAAATGCCCCCTACATACCTGTCACCCATTTACCGATCGGTAACGGACAAAATCGGCCGTTACCGGTCGGCAAATGGCCTGAAACGGCCACCTACATCTGGCCCCTAGTGTGTACTTGGCCCTGAGTTCCAGTTGAAAATCATAATAGTTGACACTCTGCAGCTATGTCATCCCTTCCCTTATTGCTGGAAGTCTCACCTTGGCAAATCTGGCAGCCAGGAATGAGATTTACTTGGTTAGTTGGGTTACTGGAGTAATAAACATCTACTATGAGGCATGCTGCGGCCCTAATCACCACTTACTTGCAAAAGGCTTTTGATCATTTTTTTTAACATTACCAGTTTTGCATTTCAGAAGACCATATTTAGAACTAGCTTTCTATTACTTTGTATCTACCCAGGTAAAATGTAATTACCCCATTTTAGTTTGCATAATGTTCAGAATTTTATTTTAAACTTATTAAACAAAATTCAAGAAATTAAACTATGTTGCCTAATGATGCCATGTTCATGGTAAACGTTCTTGGTAAACGTCAGGAGTGAAGGAATGTTGATAATAGGAATGTGGCAGTTGTGTTTTTCATGCAATGTTTTTAACCACAAAATGCATCCTGCTATCCAAAATGGACATAAGGAAGCTTGTTGTGCAAAATATAACACTTAATATCAGATTTGCATTACACATAGTTTTGGGTAATTTTTCCGAAAGTGTGCATAATTATGCCAAAGCAAATTATACAAATTCCTACACATCTATTTGTAACATGTATCTAAAAGGCATACACTCTCTTACTATACCTGGCTCTTCTAACCTCCAACTCTGGCTCTTGCTGTCTGTTTGCCTAGTGCTGGAAAACCCAATTGGGGTAGCTATGCACTCTACAAACTCTAATAACAGTAACAATTAACAATAATAATAATAAAAAATAATAATATCGTGACTCAGCTTCTATGCCACACTCACTCAATCCTTAAAGCTGTATACATAACATAACATTGCACATGTCCCCACGTCTGGGTTGAGGTATTTTTAAATCCAATGTCTATTGCAATGTCTAAGGGCCAGATGTAGGTAATTCCGATTTACATACTCTTAAATACCGAATCATACCGATTCGGTATTTGAGAGTAGGTAAATTGGAAGTAGGCAGATGTAGGTAATTTTTCTTTTTCAATTACCGATTCTGTAAGATTCGGTATTTACCGAATCGGTAAATACCGGATCGGTATTTCCCATTGATTTCTATGGGCATTGAAGCCCATAGGAATCAATGGGAAATACCGAATCGGTATTTACCGAATCGGTAAATACCGAATCCTAGCAGGGAGAACGGGGTATCACTTTGACACCCTGTAGCCCCTCAATTGCAGGCTTGTGTGCCACATACACATACATGCCCTAAGGGTATGTCTGTGTGTCACATGGCATAGGTGTACATGCACAGATGTGCATGTACACTGGAATTCGTTATTTTACCACCAAATAGGATTGAGTGGTAAATTAAGAATTCCTAAGGGCCTGTGGCACTGCAAACTGTGCCACCTACATATGGATTTACAGAATCAGTATATTTACCGATTCGGAAAAATACCGAAGCAGTAAATTTACTGAATCGATAAATATACCGACTCTGTAAATTCAGAGCTACCTACATGTCAAAAGCCAAATACCGGTCGGTAACGGCCGAAATCGGCCGTTACCGACCGGTATTCGGCGACCTACATCGGGCCCATAGTGTCTAAAATACACAGCATATGACAGTGACTTACTGTACAACCATTATTAAGCCACTTAAGAATTGTAAACATGCTAGTACTTACTCACTATCAGCTTTAGGGCATGAATAGAGTCCAGTATCACAACCTTGTCAGAAATTGCCTCTTAGATATACAAATGTTTATACTGAAAATCCATGTGATGAATTTGAAATAAGCAGAAAGGAGATTAGGCTGAATGTTTTGTATTAAATGTGGATTTTGGTTGCTCTTTTATTTGTTCTATTTACTTTTTAAAAAATGTGTGACCTTTCACTTTTATTCAATCAGAGCTTTAATGGAAACAGAGAAATGCAGGTGCTCACTATCAGAAACCTGCCAAATGTATCCATAATGGACCTAGGCAGGGAAATGAAGTACAGGTTTATGGATCCTGAGCAAAGGTTTTGGGCAAAGAGATGGTAAGGCACCATGATCATCTAAAGTGCCATTTCAAGCAGAAGATGCCACTAAAAACAAAGAAAATCATGCTGGAGAAAGAGATATTGGCCAAAATAATCCTGAATCAACATATCCACATGATAGTGAAAACATTAGCAGCATGTTATAAACCTTGACATTCTAGGTACATAAGCAAGTTGCCAAGAGCAAGCACTAAAGCATGGAACTGGTGGAAGTTTTCCACATAAGCCCTATCTCAAACTGTGAGAGAACCAGTTATGATCATCTTCAACATGTCTAGAGTGGAAGACATAAAAGAAGGTCTTGAATGTAGAGGAATCTAAGTTAACAGACATGAGAGTTATAATGGAAGTACATATGTCTGTTGAAAAGTTGATTTAGCTGTGAATCATCATTGTTGTGAAGAGTGGCCTGTGTAATTTGTTACACATGTTCAGATTGATCCATGTATATGTCACAGGAACTAACAGCTCTCTAAAGTATTGACACTGAGCTACAAAAATCTTAATGCACTGTAACCTTCATGATGAAGGTTTGATTTGTCTGCCCAGAACCTTAAAGGTGATGTGTTACCACAGTATGGCTGTTGTTGATTCTTTTCGGCATCATAACATTGTGGTTTCATACAGAGCACCAAACACATCAGTTCAGTGCACACCGATCTACATTACACAGCATTTGCACATAAATAGTGTGTTTCATTTTATGGTTTCAGCACATTTGTTCCCTTCTACCTGAGGTCGCCACTTGTACATGAGTTCAGCCAATTGACCCAAGGACATCAGGAAATCCTTCTGTAGTAAAGACGTTTGCTTTGCTGGCATTAGCTGTGTGGGTGCTCTATATATGCTGCTTACTTACTCATTGCAAAGCATCCATCACTTAGCAGAGTATTTTGCTTAAGGTTGACTTAGAAATGCCAGGCATCAATCCTACTGTCTACTGTTTGATGCCTGTTGCAAATAATTCTAATGTTTCTAGCATTTTCAGCAAGGCGGGATGGCAGTGAATCCCGATGTTGGGCTCCAGGGTGTCTGTAATGGTGAAAATATGTTTTGTTTGGTTCCCATGTTGAGCAGATGTATTCTCGAGATCTCAAGCTGAATACTGTTTATGGGTTCCAGTCTTAATCTGTCCATTCTGGCTCTTGTTCTGTGTTGCTGACACATTTAAGGTAATTGATTGGTGGCCTGGTTTTGACTCTTATGCTACATGGTTTGTTGTAGAGATTATGGATCTAGCATAGCCCATTATAGTGGCATAGACGTGCTACATCCATTTCGGTGGACTGTGGAATTCAAGTGTGTGCTGCTGTGATCAACCTATGACATCTTCACCTGTCCCTTCCTGTTCAGGCTGGTCTGGCCCTGTGTGTAGGTGTGTGTGATATTTTGTTATTTTCAGCACAAACAGTACATGTACTATGGTTTGTTTCGCATTATTGTGCTGGTACTCAAAATGTTCTATTATTATACAGCGTTTCTTTCATTCCATACACTTTCATGAATGTTTGAACCCTGCTTTTAACTGGTCGTATTTTAAGGTGGTATTTTACACCGGCTTTTAATGTCCTCCTATACTTGTAATTGGGTGTATACCCCTGCATGCACTAACTACCACAATGCCTAACTCATAATTAGGGTCGAAATGTATTTCAGCAGTGCATATAATCTACCTTTCAAATGAAAGAATTGCTGGTACTCAGCAGGGGCAATTCCTGCTCACTTAAAGCACTGCATTCAACCTTTCTGACTCTTCTCCTTCCTCATTTTTACCTGCTTATTTTTTCATTTTGACACATGGACTTCATTATTTGCTATCATCCCCTTTGATTTTTTTTTATCCGTAACTTATCACTTTCGAATTTACCCCATGGTACTTCAGTGCATATCAATTTGTATAAACGTTTTTATAACACCAATCTGTAGCATTTTATGATTGTTGAATCAAATTAGATTTTTTGTTCTAATGTGCCTTTTTTTGTTTTTATATCTTTTTATAATTTTTCATAAAATTACCTAATGCTGCTTATTCATTACTTTTAATAAACTTTTTTATTTTAATGGCTCACGACAATCATGCTGTCAGACGTTGGGGGCTTTAGAAAGTACCAGACATCATTATTTAAATACATTTTGGAAAAATAAACTCAATTGCCATACATGACTATTTAGCACTTTAATACTTAGACTTATGACCTTTTTATCAATTGTAATGGAAAAACCTTCGGGGCAAAAGATGGAGAAATCACTCTGTAAAATCGTAACACCCACACAACAGGTGTCCCTTTAATCCCATCTGCCTTTGTTGTTTGCAGCAGTGAGGGAAGACATAAGCAGAAATTAGTGATAATTTAGTCATACAACTTTATTTCGGCATACTGCCATAAAAGCACAATAAAAAATCGCATAGTTTAAAAAAAAACATAAAATAGCTTTTTAAATGGTGTGATCGATTTCAATAGGTGCTTTTTACAAATATAAACCCTTGGTAAAAGAGGCCATTCAATATAAGAAAAGAGATGAGCTCCCACGTCTCAGTTTGAACCTTGGTGACCTTTGGGGAGGAATAAGTAGATACCAATATTTAAAATCAGAATACAATACTACCATCATAAAAAGCAGTACAAATTTAAATTACTATTAAAAAAATAAAAAAAATAAGCTAGAGCTAGCATGAAAGCTAAAATATTACAACAACAATTAATACTGCTTAAGGTCGGGAAATTCACCATTAGGAGGGCGACACACACTAGTTCCTAGTCCAAGCATCTCACTTGACTTCTGTGCTTGCACCACATAGCAAATAAAAATGTTGCTATGGCAACAACAACAACCGGATAGATGTCATACTTTAGTAATCTGTAGACCTCTCTGTAGTTCCTTGTTCCTAAATTCTTACAGAGTTGGAGAATCCATTTTTATCTTAACAAATGATTTGCTCGACAAAATAAATCACATGGATCTCCGTCTCTTCTTTCTCATTGCACCCGGGACATAGACTCTTATTGCACCCGGGACATAGACGTTTGTCAGCTCCCACCCACTTATTAGTAAATGCATAAAGGGGGAGCGTCCCGTGCCTGAATTGGACAAACAGTTTCTTAGGTACAAGGGGTTGTACCATATCTAAAGCTGGCTCCAGAGTATAATGTGATTTAACATCCAGAAATCTAGAGGTTAAGCTTAATGACTCTGTTGTTTGCAAGATTGTTGTCAATCTGAATTCCATCAAGGCAGAGGTCAGTAATTTTTAGGGGTTACAGTACAAGTCTCCTCTGGGGCAAACCACAGGTTACTTTTCCCTATTTTACAGGAAGTTTCCCTGATGAATGACAGCCAAGGGTTGTTACCCGCCCCCAAGGTTGACATGACTGACTTCAGTTCTTCTCTATAGTCCACCAACTCCCGTGTACTCCATAACTGCCGCCAATTGAGTAGTGGACGGGAGGCAATCAGGTCAGCGATGGTGTGAATTCCCAGGTCCATCCTCAGCGGGATCAACGGGGTACTCTGGGGTAAGCCCAGTAAATTCCTTAGAAAGCGATTTTCAGTGACTGTCAGACAATTGGTTGGGCAATGGCCCCAAAGTTCTGCACCATATAAGGAGGCAGCCCTTATCTGAACCTTTTACATTTCAGCCGGTGAGCCAATGACTTTAGCCACACAACTGCTATACACTTTCAAAGTTAGTTTTAGGTTCGCCTTGGAAATCTGTGGACTCATTCCATTCTCTCGTTCAGAGTGAGACCCAAATATTCAAAAACAGGTACCCTTTCAAGGGATCTTAAATCCATTTTGGGGAGAGGGCAGTTGGTGGAATCTGCATGAAGGGCCATATACTTTGTTTTCGAAATGTTGACCTCCAAATTCCTTTTTTATCAAAATGCGCTAAATTCATCTAAGACACACTGCATCCCCATAGGTGTTTTGGACAGGAGCAGCGTGTCATCCACAAACATTAATGCTGGGATTCTACGGTTAGCAAGTCTTGGCGAGTCTATATCTTTGACAGCTAAAAGGTCATTAATAAGTCCGTTTAGGAAGAGGGAGAACAAAGTTGGTGCAAGCACACAACCTTGTCTCACTCCCTTCTCTACCGGCAATGACGCAGAGAATTCCCCACTTTTGCCAAATCTTACTTTAGCAAATGACCCTTCATGTAAGCGTTTAAGCTGTTGACAGAGGTAGACTGGAGCCCCCATTTCGAGCAGAAGGTCCCACAGTTGGTCTCTATCTATCATATTGAAAGCGGACTTAAGGTCCACGAACGTTAGATAGAGAGAACCTCCCTCCAGCAGTATCGTTTTCCAGAAGATTAATTGTAGTCTAAACAACTGGTCTATAGTGGAGGTTTTAGACCTAAAACCCGCTTGCAAAGTAGTAAGTATATTATGGTCATCCATCCAGCCCTGCAGCCTCCCAAGAGGACCAGAGCAGAGATTTTTTGGGTTACGTCGATGAGGCTGGTTGGCCTATAATTTGCCGGGTCTAACGGAGAACCTTTTTTATGGATGGGAATAATCTCTGCACCTGCCCACATTTTTGTGGGTGTCAGGCCGCGAAGAATTGCATTAAATAGGCACTGCAGATACGAACCCCATAACACCATTTCAGATTTAAACAGGTCTCCAGTGATCCTATCCAACCCGGGTGCCTTATTTGGGAGGACTTTCGACAGGGCCACTGTAACCTCAGCCAGTGAACAAAGGGGTATATCTACATGCGGTACAAAAATAAGATCAATATTCGGCATGCCCGTCAGAATAGCTTCCACTCGAGGCTTGGAATACAGCGGCTCAAAATGAGAATGCCAAACCTCCTCCCCAAGGTTTGAATCAATGGCATTCCTGTCATCGGTCGTTCCATTTTTTACGAAGTTCCAAAATCCTCTAGTGTCCTTATCTACTAGGGCTTTCTGCAACGCCTACCATCGGTCAATTTCCCATTATGCCTTTGCTTCTAAAATACATTTTGTTTTAAATACTCTAGCCTCCATTATTTGTACTGTGTCACCCTGTCGCAAGTGGGTCAGCAGGGCTTTCTTTGCCTCTTTACATGCCCTATTGTACCATAGGTTATTAGTTCTGTTAGGGATTCTTTCACAGGTAGATACTCTATAAAAGAACAGAGGAAGAGAATTAACCATAGCTGCATGGTTTTCCCCAGTGCTTCTAGCATATCAATGGCACCATTACTATCTACAAGTGCGCTTGCCTTATCTAAAAAAGGTATGATTGAATTATACTTGGACGCCTTCGCCTCTGCTGATTGCAAGAAAGTGCCCTAGCAAATCCTTCTGCCACCATCGACAGAGAGCAATAGAGGACGAGGGGAGGTCAATACAGCCTGCCCCTCTGCCAGGCAATGTCACTCCAAGGTGACAACCAACGAGTTGTGGTCACTTTCAGCACGTGGAAGTACTAAGAAATTTACAATCCTATCTCACATCTCCATGTTAATCAAAATGTAATCTATTGCGGAAGTATTTTTCCCTGGGTTGTCAGCAGATAGGCGACCATTACATGCTCTCAGGGAACTGAGAGTAAGGATGGTCAATTGTAAAACTAGCGGGGTCCAAGCCTGTGCTGGGTAGTGATTACACACTGGGATTCCCCACGACGAATCCTCATCACACGTAACAGAGTCATAAACAGAATTCAGAGGTTCAAAGTGGCAAATGAAGTCCCCACCAATGATGGGGACTACTCCATCCGGTAGCATAGAAAGAAAGGAAGAGGAGGAGCTAGGGGGCGCACAGTGGGATGGCTGCCTGAAGAGACAGCTCTGCCGGGCGAATACAGGCCAAAGTAATTACAAGCGTGAAACAGACGACAAACGGCTGTAGCAGTGCAGCATCTAGTGTGGGACTGTGTCGGGCGGCCACGTGAGCAACATAACGAGCTGCTGATATGTGAAACATGAAGATATGAGCTGAAATCTGCTGCGGCGGCTACGAGATAAAATGGCGGCAGTGGAGGAATGCGAATACTGATAGACGCGAGGTCGGTGATGGGATGGAAGCGCTGCATACGATCAGGCAAGGAGTAATACCCGACTAAGCGGTAGGAGCGGCAGCAAAAAATAGGAGGCAGGCGGGACTCCGGTAAACTTAGTGGCATATAACGGCATAAAGACGGGAGGCTAACGATGCGGATTTCGCAAATCCAATATGGTGGCACCCACGGCTCCGAATGTAATGACCATCACTGTAAGGTAGGAGCTGCTTCCCACCGTCACTCTACTGCGAATTTGCCCTCAGTGCGATAACCTGGCTCTACATATCTGACTGCATGGGAGAAGCTGACCCGTAATAGTGCAAGTAACAAGAAACACACCCCCTGCACATGTGAACGAGACCTGGGGATACGAGGGAGGTGCTGATTACGACTTGGCCCCATCACACTGCAGAGACAATAACGTACTAAGACAATCCTCCAAGTATAGAAGCCCACGCTCTGCCCAGAATCTGAGTGAGCTGTGTTGATGCAGCATGCCTGGCTAAATAACGCATCTGAAGTGGGCTGCTATAAGTCTAGATATAACCTTTTACCGCCGGGGACCGTTAGAGAGCAGCCATTTTGTGAGACCCAGGAAGTGGCGAAATGAGGTTTCCGGATGATAGAAAATGGGGAGCAATGTAAATGTAGCGCGACGTGTCAAGATAATTCTCCTATGTTGAAAAGCGGCACTATTGCGGGGCAGAGAGAAAACATTGTGCGCGTAAATCATAACTACAGCCAGGGCATGCATTTCACAAAGGAGACTTCGGATGGCCAAGTATAAGGGCATTGAACGGAAGATTTCTGACGCCTGGTAATCGGCCATATTGTGATACCGCATACCAATTGTCTCTCTCTGAAATAGTACAGACAACTACTCGACTCTGAGGAAGAAGGGTGTAGGGTGCTGAGCATCAGCCTTCTAATACTACCAGTGCCACCCTGCCACGTGCAACGGGGTACCTGCCACCTGATCTCCAGTACAAATCGCACCCTAATTGAATACCAGTGTTTGAGTGCCCCATACCCAACCACAATGGGGAAACAGGACATGCAGCAAAAAAAGCTCAGTTTTGAATCCCGCAGACCACCACGTGGCCCAAATGCAAATACGGATGCGGATACTGAAGCAGGTATGACCGCAGAGAGCAGTATGGAAGTTATTCTGAAAGCTATCCAGACAAATTTGCAGGATATCAATGGAAAGCTTGACAACCTCACATGTAGAGTGGACAGCATGACCGCCAAACTAGACAAGCAGGGGGAGCATCTGGATGCAGCTGAAAATTGCATTTCGGCGGTAGAAGATGAAGCGCGTGTCACGACAGATAAATGCAGCGGTATGGTGATTAAAGCAAAGGCAGAAGAGTTGGAAGCCTGCTCCCGCCGGAACAATGTAAGAATTGCAGGGGTACCGGAATCTACAAGCACGGGCCGCATGGAGACCGATGTGGAGGAATTGTGCCGTGATGTATTCGGGACGGAAGCGTTCTCGCCGATTTTCATAATAGAGCGGGCGCATAGGTCCCTAGCACCGCGGCCGCTGCCAGGTGCAACGCCTCGACCTATTGTGGCCCGTGTGCTAAACTACTGTGATCGTGACAACATATTAAGGATGGCATGTGAGAAAGGTCAGATCAACCATCGAGGCATCCAGCTAGAATTCTACCCAGATTATACCATTGCGGTACAACAGGCACGAAAGGAATACGCTGCTGCCAAGGCGAAACTACGGAGCATGCAGGTAGACTACGCCATGTTATACCCTGCACGGCTAAAAGTGACATGGGAAGGCAAACCAACGATTCTTACTACTCCTAAGGCAGCTCAGGAATTTATTTAAAAAATAATGAACAAGCGAAAAGCAATGGATCGCGAGGGCAAGCAACAAGAATCCGACTGAGTGAAACCACGCTCTGAACTGCTCTTATGCATTGCAAATGTGAGTATTTCCGTTGACGAACAGTTGCATGTAAGTTGGGACTAATTCGTAAAGGTATACGTAACCAACTGTCGACGCAACCTAGCGGGGTAAGTGACCACATTCCAATATTTCTCTAGCACCAGAAAGAACCTGATCTCTACACACCAGCTGAGCAGGGAAATGGTGGTTTTTGCAGCATGCTATAGACATTATGACTGTACTAATACACTGGTGATGCTGCACAGTGGGACACCTGAGCATGATTTGACTCTAAGTAGGACTTTTTACATTACAATATAATGGTCATTGCAGGTGATCGGGGGTCAGTCTTGATATTCTTTACCCTTAACAGTTTCAGAGACCTGCTCTAAGTATGTTCCCCGCGATTGATAAGACTGGAACCCCCGGCCAGAGATTGACGGTCGGTGAAGGTGGGTCGCTATACGGGAGGCTTGGATTATAATTGGGCTGCATGATGGGACAACTGAAACCGCACGCCCTAAGACATGCATGCAGCTGAAATACTATGAACAGCTAAGGTTGCTCTATACCCACCAGTGACACAACTGAGCAACTTGCTTTGATAGTTGTGTATGGGAGATGTAAAGGAAAGTTACGCTAAGGCTAATATGTCTTTAGAGTTATTGCCAGTTACATGACTAGTACGTTTGTTATCAAATGCGTCTGTGATGATTACTAATGTTTGCCCCCATCCATTCAGTTGGGTGGTGTAATGTACCCTCGGCGGACCTCCATATGGGTGTTCCCCGGATACTTTCTATGAGTTTGGGTGTTATTTTTGGGTTAATGCTTCGGCAGAATTGGGTTGCTGAAGAGGGTGGGGGAGGGTTTAATGGGGGGATTATTACAGTTTGCGGACCAAGACATTTAAGATGCATTGCTGAGATTCATGATGTTAACAATGTTTACGTAGGAGTTTCAATACTAGCACTTGATGGATATGGTACTATAGGGAGAAAATGTCTGCAAGTATGTTGCCGAAAATTAGATAATCAAGTAATACGTCGGTAGATGACACACACACTGGCAAACTGCGTCTAAACTTCATCACCTGGAACATAAGAGGCTTCACAAATCCCAAGAAAATAAGACGGGTATTTGCTTGCCTAAATCGCTGGCATATAGACATTGCATTATTGCAAGAGACCCACATTGCTCCGAACACTCATAAACACATAGGCCACAGATGGGCGGAAGCATCGCACTCCTAGACATATTCCTCATATTCTAGGGGGGTTACTACTATGATAAGGAAAGGTACAAATTTCACAGCGGAACACACGATAATTGATAAGAATGGGCGGTATGTCATACTCACGGGGATGTTACGTGGGCAACGGATAACATTGATAAATCTATATGTGCTGAATGTGGATGCACCAGAATTCTACACTGAGGTCTGGCAGAACTTGCATGATAAACAAGATACCACATTGCTCTGGGGCGGAGACCTTAATATGGCATTGCATGAACATATGGAACGCTCAGGCAACACTGTCGAGTCCCATAGGCGTGCACGGGCGAAAGTGTTAGATATTATGACTGAACTTCACATACGTGGTATCTGGAGGGAGAGACATCCAACAACTACAGAGGCTACACACATAAATGCTGCATATGGCAGTTGGTCTCGCATTGACTACTGGCTAGGCTCAGTTCGCACATTACCATGGACGCGAGAGGTCAAACATACGCCCAAAACCCTATCGGACCATAACCCAGTGCTCTTATCCATTCAAATTCCGCACTATTCCCCACCTCCATTCAGCTGGCGTTTCAACTCAAAAGCATTAACTGACACGGTATATGCAGACACAATAGATACAGCGATTAGGGATTATTTCCAATTCAATGAAACTGCTGTCGAGGATCCATGCCTATTATGGGAGGCTTTTAAGGCCACACTAAGGGGGGTATGCTTCAGTACGACAGTAGGAATGTTACGAGATATAAGAGGTCAACTTAAGCGCTGTGAAGATCGGATGAAATTGCTTGAAACACAATATGAAACTGACAGAACATCAATCCTTCGCCAAAGATGAACTCAAATACATTTTCAAACGCCCCAAATCTAGAAGATTCGGTGAAGGTGGTAGACCTGGTAGGGTGCTAGCCTCAAAAATATGTGAAGGTCATTACCCGCAAACAATAACGCAGATCCGGGAAGGTGATGGATCCATGTCCACAGACACTGAGGGTATCCTGCAGGGATTTGTGCGCACCTATAGTGAGTTATACACATCACAACAAACGGCACCACCAGCAGAGGTTATGTCATATTTAGAAGATGTCGCCATTGCATGGCTTTCGGACACACAAAGGAAATATCTGGCGCTGCCGATAACATTGGAGGAGGTAATGGAGATCATTAAGACATTACCAAATGGTAAAGCTCCAGGCACAGACGGGTATACATGCAAGTTTTACAAAACATATGTTGACATGTTAGCCCCGCATTTAGTTGCAATTAAACGGTAGTGCCTTCGATCAGAATATACTTCCCCAACCCTGCGTGAAGCAGTGATAATAGCCCTTCTAAAGCCCACTAAAGACCCTGAAATATGCGATTCATATAGGCCTCTATCACTAATAAATGTTAACTCCAAAATTGTAGCCAAGATTCTAGCTGTCAGGTTGCAGCCTCCCATGACCAATCTGGTTCTACCGGATCAGGCTGGTTTTATACTGTCAAGGGCCACCACACATAACACCAGGACACTATTCGCGCTATCACACTATTTGACACCGACCACCAAAGCAGTAGCGGTTATGTTAGATGCCGCTAAGGCTTTTGATTCTATAGAATAGTCATACCTCCTGACGATACTGGAAAGGATGGGATTCCCCCAAATATTCACTAAGTGGGTAAAGCTACTGTACACGAAACCGGTAGCCAGAGTTAGGGTGAATGGGTACATATTCGAACCGATAAACATCGCCCGAAGGACAAGACAGGGATGTCCGTTATCACCCCTATTATTTGCCCTGGCCTTGGAACCACTAGCTTGCATATTGAGGCAAAAGCATAAGCAATCAGCTCTGCAGTTCCCCTCTAGGCCTCTACATATATCACTGTATGCAGATGAGATGTTACTATATGTCCGCGACCCTGAACAAAATTTGGCACCACTATTGAGGGAATACATTAAATTTGGAAGACACTCAGGACTACAAATAAATTGGGCTAAATCTTCGATCATTTCCCTAACAAACACGACCCAGCCACATACAACGGAGTTCCCCCTAGAGTGGCAAACCAACCCGATTAAGTACCTGGGTGTATGGTACCACAGAAACTCGGAGATTGTCATACGCACCAACTATGGACGGGTAATATCTTCTATAGAGGAGAAGGTCAACCGATGGATACAGTTACCGCTATCACTGGCAGACCGTATTGTGATTGTAAAAATGAATGTATTGCCCAAGTTCCTTTATTTGTTTAACAACATACCCATCACCCCTCCTAAAGAAAGTTTTTAAACACATCACATCACTAGTACTCAAATTAATATGGGCGGGCAAACAAGCTCGCAATGAGTTACAAACCCTGACACTGCCCTATGCTAAAGGGGGTTTTGGTGTGCCGGACTTCTTGCTATATTATCTGTGTGCCCAGGCACAATACTCTGCATATTGGTACCATCCGATACCGTACTTAACACACACAGCTGTGGAGGAGGGTGACGCACTGCCAATACCCTTAACCGTGATCATATCGCACAGACGCCCACCACTGCATGCGGAAGACCGGAAGACATTAACACAATTGACACAACCAATGAAGCATAGCGTCGCCTGGGACGGTTAACCCATAAGTTACCACTATATGCTCCGGCGCTGCAGTTACATGATCACCCAGAGATATCAGTAACTAGGGAGAAGGTAGGCAGGGAGCTGCTAAAGCAGGTAGGGATAACCACCTTTGGAGACCTTTATCATGAAGGGCAATTTAGGCCACTGCAGGACCTTTCTTGTGTAATCAATGTAAATGTAAATGTTTTGTACTTGTATAACGCACAGCTACCCAGACCGGGTCTCCCGGTGCTTGTACTCATACCGCTAATTAACCCTTCCTGCCTTTTCCCTGTGAAATGTCCACTCCTGGGCCTCTCCAAGGTGAAGCCAGGCATCCTAGCGCTGTTGGGGCCATTTTGGAGATTAAGCAAGCTATTGCCCAGTGTTGCAGCGTGGGACCCATGATTAGAATTGGCACCGAGGCGAGAAATAAGGTCCGAGGAATTTAGAGCTCTAGACCCCACCAAGGCCGGCCGAGGTGGGAATTGAACCCCTGGTCCCGGGCCAGACCTCTGCATCAGGGTCTGCCACTCTAACCATTGAGCCACACTTCTCCACAAGAATCAGACGCTGTTGTTCCGCTTCACTTATTATAGAGTACAGGTAGCCATTAGGGAATTGTACTCAGAATACTCTGCTGAACCAGCGCGATTAGACACCCTAGAACTGGTATTAAACTCACCTAACACTACACACTTAGCCTTGCGACTATACACTGTAGCACAGAATGAAATGCCTATAGCCACTTACAAAGCGATGGAGAGATGGAATGCAGTGCTAGATGACCCACACAGACTTGGAATGGCAAGCGTCATGCGCACTAGTTCAGATGCTTACACCAAACGGGAATCTGCGAATACTACATTATAAATATTTGCATCAAACATACTATACACCAGTCAAACTCCTTAGGTATGGATTGCGACAAGAGGCACGGTGTAGCAGATGTGGGTCAGAGGATGCTGACTTCACTCACCTCGCGTGGCACTGCCCAAAGATTAGAGCCTACTGGGTGGAGATCACTTCATTGATTACTGCAATGGTGGGGATGGAAATAGTATGCAATATGCGTACATGTTTATTAGGGCTTGTTGTAAATGTGAGATCTGTAAAGAAGAAATTTTGTGCAATAGCACTGTTATTAGCCAAGCGCCAGATATCCAAATGCTGGTGTAGTGTAAAGATTCCCAACGTGAAGCAATGGATGCATGATCTGACCTACTGTAGGGATACGTTGTCGCCCTATGAAGAGGAACTACCTTTGAGATCTCGACCTAAAGACTACTGGAAGTTTTTCACAGAGTATGTGCGTGCCAATTCCATTACTTAACTACATGCTTTATTTGTATTTCTCTCCCCAATATAGGCAATGTCGTATGGAAACAGACTTTATTGCTATTATATATCAATGACACATGAAAGATGACACCCAGTTTGGCTTCAGGAAGGGCCATGGGACTGAGACGGCATTGATAAAGGCCTCAGATGAGATCAGGACCATACTGGACCAGGGCGGGGCAGCGGTCCTGGTTCTTCTAGATCTCTCTACCGCCTTTGACACAGTCGATCATTCCATTCTGATCGACCGTGTCACTTCCCTGGGAGTGACCCACCGTGCCAGGGACCTCATTGCCTCCTTTTTGGCTAATCGTACCCAGGCAGTAAAACTAGGCTCCTTTTACTCGCCAACATTTACCCTCCCGTGTGGGGTACCGCAGGGCTCTGCACTAAGCCCCACATTATTTAACATATATGTGGCAGACTTGGCGAGAGTCATTAAAGCTCAGGGTCTCCGCTTAACCACCTATGCGGATGATACCCAATTGGTGTTGGCGATACACAAAGATGGACCAGCTGTGGCTGCAAGATTTCAGGAAGGAATGAGGACCATCAGTTCGTGGATGTCTAGTAATTGCTTGAAGCTAAACTCGGACAAGACCGAGGTGATGACCTTTGGCAACCTTGCATCAGAATGGTCTTCCAGCTGGTGGCCCAGTGAAATGGGTCCACCCCCGACCCCGGTTGCCAAGGTCAGAAACCTCGGCGTTGTGTTCGACGATAAGCTGGTGTTTAAACATCATGTGAACAAGGTGGTCTCTTCATCTTTCTTCATGCTAAGAAAAATCTGAAAACTGCTGCCATACCACCCGTCAGGAGCTGGGAAAACTCTGATTATCACCCTTGTCTTCTCAAAATTGGACTATGGCAATGCCCTTTTCCTTGGCACACAGGAACAGATTCTATCCAAATTGCAGTCTGTGCAAAATGCAGCGGCCAGAATTCTGCTTGATATCCCCAGTCGCCGCTCAACCTCCATGGCCATACGCCATTTACATTGGTTAAGAGTTAAGAATCGTATAAAATTGAAAGCTCTTTGCATTGCTTACAAAGCTATTCATGACTCTGGACCAAGATTCCTCAAAGACGCTTTTCGAATTTATACCCCACAAAGACACTTTCGTTCTGCTAGCACCTATCTACTTGCTGTCCCGCGTACCAGAACCGCCAGCTGGGGAGACAGGCGTTTCTTGGTAGCCACCCCCAAGCTGTGGAATTCCCTTCCTCTGCCCATTAAAACCAGCCCAACCCTCACGATCTTCCGAAAACTCCTGAAAACATGGTTATTTGATCAATGAGTTCAAGGTAGTTTCATCTCAGGAGCCCGCTCTGCACCGAGACACCCTCGGGTATTTGCGTGCAATAAAAATTTCAAAAACATAAACATAAACATAAACATGAATGCAGAAATGTAATGGTTCGTAATGCTTGTTATGCTTGTACCTGGTTTCTATTTTGACAAAAAAACAATAAACAAATAAAAATAAATAAAAAAAATAGAAAGAAAGGAAGAAAGGAGACCGAACACCGGCAAGGTCTAACAATACCTAACCGGACGAGAGTAAACGTTAATAATAGCCACCTTTGGAAAATTAGAGAGTGAGAGGATAATACAAAGTATATCAGGGCACTTAGTTTCAATCATCCTAACTGTGCAGTCTAGGAGCACACCAAACCAGATACCCAACCCACCCGATGGCCTTTCCCTCACACCCTGAACTGCAGGTTTGCAATATGTGGCAAATCCCACTCTATGCATAGGCTTCAGTGCCCATGTTTCCTGAAAGAGACAAATCTCATGGAGATCCACGAATTCACCCCAATCAGGAAGATCCATTTTGGCACTCAAGCCAGCAATATTCCAGGAGAGGATCTTTAGCCCATGTGGTATGGGTACCTTATTACATTGGAGGTCTACTGTGGAATCCCCTAGCTCACACTGCACGGACATATCAGCCTCAATGTCAGGGACGATAGTTTCAACAGTATCCTCACAATGGGGAGAAACAGAGCTGTTGAGCTTCTCTATTGCGGCCATAACATCGCCCATCTCTACCACACATGCAGGAAACTTGTTTACCTGCTGGCCTCGGACTGCTGGAGCCTGGTTTGGGGAAGTGGAGTTCCCACTATAGGTCCCAATAGAATTAGTCATTACCATGCCCAGCAGTACACAACCTTGATCAGACAATCCCGTAGACAATTTCTTATTTACAACTTCCCTATTTATTATTGGTGGCTGCTCATGGGCCACAACCCCCTCTTCAGGGATATTGGGACATAGCTGATGGACCTTGGGAGTTGAGTAGTAACTACTAATGGATTGTCAATCAACCTCGTCTAGTACGCTGAATCTATTACTAGTTGGAAGAATAGGTGGTAGAGTAGAGTCATAGAAACAAGGACCATTAAAAATGCTTCCTACCTATGCTCTCAGGTCCCTTCCTGCCCTGTTTTCCCGTGACCCACTCCTTCCCTCGGCTAAAGGCTGAAGAGGGGATGGGGGATAGAAATAAAATAGCGGAAGTGAGTGAATCCGAGTTGAGGTCCATGTCGGCTTCCAATGGCAGATATGCTAAACCACCCGCCTGTCCCTAAAATTAATCAAACTACAGTCGCCCTCAATATCTTTTGGTCTTTGACCCACCCAGTTGACTCTGCGGGGGAATAGAATTTCACTGTGTACCTGCGGAGGAAGTGGCCTATTAGAATTCAACCAGTGAATACATTTGTTTTTAAGCTCAGAGTAGGTCTCCTCCCTGTCATGATCCAGGGGTGGGACCCCAGCAAGCACAACAACATATGGGGACAATGCAGGGGTTAAATCTAGGTTTTGTAAACGCACTTTCCTTATCCCCAGCTCACCAAGCTCATATGCAAGGCATGGGTTTCAACTCTATGGCTAGTTGCAGATACTCCCCCACCCTCAGGTTCAGTCAGAATCGCTCCATCCATATTCTCATTGTTATTTGCCCCCACAAATGGCATACAAGTTGGGTATACGGTTGCCGGACCCCTTTCGCTCTTGCTACAAGCGGCTGGAGTTAAATTAATCTGGGCCGGGGGGGGGGGCAAGCTTGGGGGGACAGAAGGAATACACAATACTTTTGTTAAAGCCTCCGAGACCCAACATCCATCCCCCTTAAATTAGCAGTATTAGTGTGATCAGAAGCACATAGTGTCTTATAACGTAGGAGCCTTTCCTCCATCGAAGAGAGTCTTTCCAGGAGAGGAGAGAACGATCTAGCCAATAACTCTTCCGTTCTGGCCCGAAAATCCACTCCAGTCTGGCAGCGTTGAAAATCACCAAAGTTTGGCACAATCATAGACTCTAAATGGGGCAGAGGACATTCTTCTAATGTTATTTCCTCTGTTAAAACCATCGCTCCTGTGTCGTTGATTTGCAGGTTTTGGCATTTTTATTTCTCTGAAGACTCCCACCCCGCTTTCTCTTGGCAGCCGTCTCTCGGACTTGGGCCCCTGTTTGCAGTGAACTACTAACAGACCTGGTCAAAGTTCGGGAGGCACTGACAGCTTTTTGGTTGCATTAACAGTATGCCAAGGCGCTGTTGCAGACTCCAAAGGTGAAAAAATAATCACAGAAGTATTCACTGGAGTCACTATTTGTGTTGTGTCACGAGATAACTGGCCGCCGCCTCCCATAGAGGCCGATGGAACAATAGCCAGAACTGAAGTTTGTTCAGGTGTCCTTGCGTTCGCTAACGCACCCAAGGATGAGCGTTTAACTAGCAAGGGATCCAGCGATAGGTGTCGTTCAGTCAGCTCAATTTCGTGCTCCAAAACCGATGTCACTCTAATAAGAAACTGGTCTAAAGTCCCCACCACTGACCCACATGTGGTGGAATTCCTTCTGTTACATCCTTTGTAGGCCATCACTAATTTAGGGACAGCCACCAACCAACCTCAAGTCACAGAGATCCAACAATAATACGAGAGAAATGTACAAAAGTTGTTTGATCACCAACTTGACAATGCGGATATCAGAGGGGAGGCCCAGCCCAGCCTCTAACGGGCGCAAACAGGCCCGCCCTTGGCCCGGGCTTCGCCCGGTGCACGCCTACGCGCGTCCTGCGAAGCGGGTGCCGCCAGCAGCTTTGTAGGCTTTTCAAGAGTGCACAGGTGTGGCAAAGCGGGGCGTCCTGGGACTAGCAGTCCCTTTCGGTTGCAAAATCGGCAAAATCCGGTAGAGCGCTGATTTACATCATACACCAGCTGTGGCCTCAGCCCAGGTACACCACCCATTCTTTCGTTCTCTGGACCCGGCCACTGTTGGTCTCCGTTCCCCCAAAAAGGGAGTTTTTGATCATCCCAAACATGGTGCCTCACACTCCGCCGAGGAAGTTCCTTTGTTGCTCAGTAATAAGGAGCTGCGACGTGGGTCAGTAACGATGCTGGTCCCTGTGCCTGCCTCCACCCTGCAGCTATACTTTCACGGACTCCCGTTCACAACTGCTTAGTAATAATTGTATTACCACTATCTTTTGTTCAATGTGTTTGCTTGAACTTCTTTAGGACTCATTGACAAGTGTATTTTCGGACGCAAACATATGTTTACAGTAAAATAATACCACTATTTACACCTGCCAGGAACTCACACACCAGTTTGAGGCAGGTGTAGGTAGATTTCCTACAACAGATTTCTCCACGAGTGTGTAGAAAGCCGTAGCAATAAATCCAACTCAGGGGACCGGAAGTGGGAGTTGCAAGCTGTTATATACCCACTTACTGTGGGAATATCCACAAACATGAACATTTGTGGCCATTCCCAAACCTATGTTTGTAGGTCCACCCTCCAAACCCCAAAGAATGAGTTCTTGTAGGTTGGCCAATCAGGTACTCCGTACTTCTCACCTCAACAGCAAAAAAGCACGTATTTTGAGACAATTTCACCCATACTTATTCTGTTCTGCATGAAGAGTGGGGTTTTTCGCGTTAAATGCAGCACCAAAAGATTTTGAATATTATAATAGATTATGAAACGCCAAGGTTGCAAATGTGAAATAAACCATTTGTACAAAACAAATAGCTCACTTTTTGAAGAAGTTGGGGGAATATTATCAAGGACGGCGTTACAAATACCGCCGCTTAATGGCAGGAAACTGTCGCTAAAGAAGCGATAATGGGCTTGATAATATGCCCTTGAGAATTCCAAAAAGAAGCCCATGTTCACACTAGAACATGGACTTTTATTGAAATTCTCAAGGGCATATTATCAAGCCTATTATCGCCGTTTTAGCTGCAGTTTCATGCCGCTAAACCGGCGGTAATCTTTAACGCCGTTCTTGCCCCTAATTTCTGTGAGTTAAATGGCCACAACATGCGAGAATTAAAAAAAAAGAACATTAGTCATTCTTTGTTTGCTTTTGTATATAGGTAATCTTTATACTGATAAGATTATATCGATGTCTTTTCATGTTTGCTAAGTGCAAATACCTTGAAAACTGTTCAACTTTTCATTATTACATAATGTGCTTTGTACTTTAGGAGATAGCAAAAGATAAGCCAACCCTTTATGACAAAGATATGCATGAGCTGTTTTCTAAATTTAGAATTGTATGTCAGAATTCAGAAATGATACTGACAGTGCAGGGCAAAGTGAAAAGCACATTCGAAGCTGTTTCCTTGTTGTGTAAAATAACTTGGACTGAACCTAGAAAAAATCTCAGGGACTCTCTTTTTCTGTTCATTTAATTTTTCAGTTGAGATATTTTGCAGACCTCCATGTATACACAGGCTGGATATCACCTGAACTCAAGAAGTTGTCACTTTTTAAAAATTTTATTTTTATTTATTGAGATTTTGCAGATATAAACCACAACAAAAATGGCATATAAATACTTGCTGAGACACAAAGCAAAGTACCACATTTGTTAACAGCTTTAACAGCTTATCCTAGTGAAACTAGCAAGTCTTATCTTGTGACATACAAGGTCACTTTGCACACCCACATTAAAATCTACTACATTGTGTGCCATCTGCCATGACCTTACAGCAATAGCTTTTCCCTCCACATGCATGTTTAATGGTGAATAGATTTTACTAAACAATATTCAGTGACTTCTTGGTAGGCCAGACACGACCCAATAAAAAAGAGTAGCAATTCTATTTATACCTTTGGAGGAGTCTATTTGAAATGTAAATATCTTATGAGGTGTCTGATCTGGGAAGCTGGGACTTTGCAGGCGGAGCCAGGAGATACATGGGGCTGATATGTCTTTTGGCTGGGATACAAATGACATGAGTTCCCAGAAGGTGGACAACTGGTCTTGGCATTATGTGACATCTCTCAGCCAAGATTTTTTGTCTGGGGCAGGCCGCATGCTCAGTGTATAGCCACCCAGTGCTTGGCTAGTAGGAGCAACATGACAGTTAGCTGCTGATTTGCCGGTGGGCTCTTCTTGAGATAACCTTATAGGCTCACTAGTAGAGAGCAGTCTAACTCCTGGTCCGTTATGTCTGCAATGTGCCCAAAAACCTCTTCTTAGAATCATACAACTTGGGTGAAAGTCCAGGTCACATGCAAGATTGTGGTCTGAGGTGACCCGCATCGCCAGCATGCATCATCAGGGCGTATTCCTATCCGATGTAACTGCATTGGGGTGGAATATACGCGACATTTAAAATGTATTTGTCACATGCAATAGTTAGGGTAAAGCTGTTAAAGTTGGCCATAGAAAAATGACCATTGTGCCTCTGTAATGGGGGAGTTCAGTTCAGTTACCCAGGACTCTAAGGGCACATTATCAAGGGGGTTTATCTCCGCTTTTTTGGCTTTAAAAGCCAAGAAAGCAGAGATAAAATGATCTCCCTATTACCTAGCTGTCGCTAACACCAGTTAGCGACAGCTAGTAGGAGATAGCGACCATCTTGGGCCCCACTTTGCATGTCAGTGATATTTATCACTAATGACATGCAAAGTGGGCGTGCCAAGATGTTAGCGACTGAAAACCGTCGCTAACATCGCTATCTCCTATTACAAACTTTTGGAGATATTTGCGCTAAGCGCGAATATCTCTAAAAGCGAACATGTGCCCTGAGCAGTTCTTAGCCATGTTATCCAATGGGAGGTGGATAACATGGCTAAGATCATTAGCTCGGTAATGCATGAATATCGCTGACTTTTCAGCGATATTCATGCATTACAGCGATTTTTATCGCATTTGCGATAAACCTTGGTAATACCAAGGTTTATTTGCGGTAAAAATCGCCGCAGCTCAGCGGTAAATTTTTGTCTCTAACCAAGCAATAGCGATAATTATCGCTATTGCTTGGTAATATGCCCCCTAGAGACCTGGAAGTGGTCGCCGGGGAGGTACTTTGAGTATTGGTGTAAATACGTATTATTAACTTACAGGCAGAAGTGTCTGTAGGAATATGCTCTAGAGCAGGTAAGGGCAGGCATCAGACAGGAATGTTTCGTGGAACACGCTGCAAGTGGCACGCAGCTTATAGTAGAGAAGTGTGTTCAGGAACGTTATTTGGGGGACTCCGCAATGTGCAGTGGGGGGAGGAACTGGTAATTTGTATATAAGTTAAAGAACGTTCTGAAGCGAAGTTTGCACACTCACCCTGCCACACCTCTGTCTGATAGCGGTGGGATTTGGGGATTGTTAGCTAGCGAAATTGATGGTATGAATATCAGGGTAAGGTTTGCCTTTTTCTGCAGCCCCTCTCATGCTCAACTGACTGTTTCAACCATGTTGATCTCTTGTCTGGGGTTGTGATATTCATTGTAAAGGTCAGTGGTTAATGTGTCAGGAGCAGCCCGGTCCTTCTCAATTGCAACATGGGGTTGAAATTGTGTTGGGTATAGCCAGAAGTGCAAAAATTGGCCTTGTGTACAATATGCATATAGGATGAGGTCGGGGGCACCCATCCCGCCAGTGGGAGGGTGGGAAGGTCCCAGGACACTCTGGGTTGTTTCTGCGCATACCAGGTTGATTATGGTAGATTTGAGACGTCTGAAGTAATGTAGGGTGTGCGGCATAGGGATTTAGCAAATAGGTACAGCAACTTGGGAAGTATTATAATTTTTGTGATTGCTGTTCGATCAGTAAGCATTAAGGTCTGTTTAGTCCAGCTAAACAGTTTCTCCTCTATCCATGTCATCACCATGGTGTAATTTGCATTCCATAGCTCATATGTGTCCCTACTGATCCAGATAGCATACTGCGTCGTCCGCCTATTCAACGGATATTCTGTATCAAATATGTTTGTGCCTTCAGTGAACAGGAATAGGGTGGACTTAGCCCAGTGTATCTGAATTCCTGACAGGCCCCCAAAGCATAGAATCTCTTGTGTCACTGGTGCAAGGTTCACCTTAGGGTTGCAAATGTAGAGTGTGACATTGTCCGCGTACATGGAAACTATCAGCCCCATTGTGGTGAATCCTATGCCTCTATTATTTTTTTCTGAGTTTTATATTTTGCGAACTTGACCTGGTATTGGGTATCAGAAGACTTTACATAGCACCAGTTGCGTTACATGAGGACACATTCATTTTTGTTAGGCTCGGGGAGATTAACTGATTTGCCCAGAATCACAGGATGTTCAGTATCATTGCAGAGACTCGAACACGGTTCCCCAGAATCGAGGTAGACTGCCCTAGCCATAAGGCCAATTCCTCTCCCCAATCAGCATGTTGCTGACGCATGCGGGCTACCAAGGTTTCCATCGCAATAGCAAGAGTGGCAACAAAGGACACTCCTAGTGAGTGCCAAAAGAGACAGGGATAGAGTCGAGATCAGCTAATTAACCCGCACTTTGACAGTTGGAATGTATAATATAGTCTTATTTGTTGTGTGAGGTAGGGCTGAGTCCCAGCCAGTCGAGGAGTGTGAAGAGGAATCTCCACTTCAGGTAGTCAAATGCCTTTGTGACCGCTAGCATCATCGCCACCACAGGGAAATGAAGAGCAAGCATTAGAATAAGTTATGTATGGTAGAGTGGCCAGGTATGAATCCTGATTGGTCTGGCCATACAATAAGTGGGAGTAGCGGCTGTAGCCTATTTGCCAGCAGTTTGGCGAATATTTTATTGTCAGTGTTTATTAGTGACAGTGGGTGATAGGAGTAGCATAGTGTGGGAGGTTTGTCCAGTTTCAGCAATGGTGGAGGTATACAGCTGTACATAAAATACTGTCATTGTGTCTACTAGGGCAGCCAGGAGTGCACCAGTGTGCAATCTGCGTTCTTTAGTTCAGTAATGAATGAGGATATTCTGGCAGGCCGAAGCAGATTGGCCAACGTTTTAATAGGGCGATCACCCTCGCCATATCGCTAGGCTGGGGCGTGATGATGGAGGACTCTCACCACTCGATCCGCCTACACCTGAAAATCAGAGAGCTTTTCTCTGATTTTGGCTAACAGAGTGGGATCTTGAGATATGTAAATATTTGCATTCCAGATTTTGGAGGTCCCCTTCTAAACTGTCAAGGGTGCGCCATACGGCTTTCAGCACCCCAGATTCATTGGCATTGAATATGCCGTGACTCACCACCTTACACGCCTTCCACAGTGTTATGGTTGATTTCACTGAATGTGTGTTAAACTCAAAGTATTCGAGTGTGACGGAAGGTGCCCGTTGAAGGAACGCAGGAGACCTGTGGGATTTACAGTGCGATCATGACCAGTGTGCGTGGTAGGTGTTTGGCTGCTGTGGCCCATGCATGTATATTGAGAGAAGTCAACCAAAAGTCTAATCTCAACCAGGCCCCATGTAGCGTTGCCACACAGGTCCCCTCTTTTTTGGTAGTGTGTAGTTGTCTCCAGGTGTCAACTAGTAAGTTATCCGGTGCAAGGGCTCAGAGCGTGACTGTTGCTTGGGGATGATGGCTGCAGGAGGGGTCCTCCTCCATGATTGCATTGAAATCCCCACCACAGAATATCGTAGAGTTCCCCAGGGATTGTATCTTTGACCAAGTATGTATACAAAATTCAGGATTGTCACTGTTGGGATCATGAACAGTTGCAATAGTAACCTGTCGCCTGTGTAGCATGAACCTTAGTAGGAAAATTAGTTGTCCCTTCATTTAAAGTCACACTCTAGTTCTGCTAGTAGCTCTGATTACGAGTTCCAAGGTAAATTCCTATCTCTGTGTAAACACCTATTTGCACAGAATTATGTCTGGTGTTTTATATGTTGTGGTGGTGCACAGGCTGCTATAGGGCAGAGTGCGTCCAGACCAACAAACACAGGACACCCTCAATGCACTGTACGGGCAAAGACCATGAGCTGTTTTTCGCCTCTTTGTTTATACCCACAGCTGCTCCGGCTTTGAGGGTTGAGGTGTATTACAATTGGGGCAAGGGTTGAGCTACAGTGACCAAATGACTTACTACATCATCACACAAAAATACAAAGAAGGGACTGGGGGCTTTTTTCTCCATAGAAGAGGGAGGTCCAGCGTAAATGCCCAAGAGGAAATCTTACAAAAGAAGTTTATGCTATTCCTCAGGGAATCGGAGTCAGAGCAAGGGAAATAAAAACCTACCCAAACAGCAAGGTTTAAAGTTGGGAGTCCATATATTGGATTATGATGCCCTCTCACACCCAGTTGGGTGTCATGCTTCATCATCTGGGCTACTCCTCATCAGGTTGGCGGTGCAATACCCAACGGTCTCCCTATAGTAGCGGCACTTTAGCGGAAATCTTTTTCAATAGCTGTATGGTGAAGTGGGGGTAAGGAGCCAGAAATGTGTAGATGTATGGATTGAGAGTGAATCTAAAATAGGGTTGGGAGTACCCGCGACAGCAAACTTTTATCATTAGGTCTCCTACCCTAAGTAAAAACAGACAATAGGTGCTCAACTAAGCTTTACATCTTAGATTCAAGCGTACCTATTGGTGAAAAGGTCAACATGTTTCTCGCTCAATGTAAAGTCTACAGGCGATTCGTCAGGACCAAAAACAGTGCAGACTATCTACACCTTAAAATTAGTGATGTGGAATCCTACTCACATAAGCCAAACAACTACCTATTAGTGTACGTGTCAGTACTGGAACTACCCAATGTTGTTAACCAACCAGGCTTCAGCAGTACTTGTTAGGTTGTACATGAGGGTTTTTTTATGTAAATCGTGCCAGTATCACGCTGTGTCTCGACCTACCCACTCCTACCGGGTCACACCCTCATAATGTTTCCCTGATAAATTTGCTAGAATATAATTCGTCCCTAGGCCCTGGGATTCCAAGGTGTTCTTCCTGTTTTGGCAGCAAGTGAGTGGGGCACTCCGGGTGGATCCACAAGCCACACCGGGCTCGAGCAGAGCCACCTCCAAGTACCGCCTGGGGCTCTCGCTACACTGCAGCTGACTACGGTGGCCCCACTCACAGCTGTCAATACTCTAACCCCACTTTATGGTGCTGCAGGCCATCGCCTGCTCTCTCATCAGGAATCCCTGCAGCCGATGCACTCCAATGCTTCCCTGGTACTAAGCTGGCCACTAGTGTTATAGTAGCCAACGTAGGAGCCCTCGTGGGACGATTTAGAAAAGGGGGGTGGTGATGAACAGAGTGTCTGAATTAAGCAGACCACTCTTACCCAGTCCAAAGATCAGGGCTTGATCCATCACCGTTATTTATCTCACTGCACCATCCCAGCTCAGAACCTGGCTATATGCAAATCAGTCTGTCCCTGGCCCAGTGCATCATGGGAACAGGGCAGACTAAACTACCAAGCCAATTCTTCACCAGAAAGGAGACAAGCTACCGGGGACCGGTTTCTGGCATTTCAGCCGTCTTCAGCCCGGCTTGCTTGAATCCTGATGGTGCAGTGAGAAAGGGACTCATGTCTGAGTATACCCTGCCACACCTATAGTGGCCAAAAACGATTTAGAAAAGGGGGGTGGTGATGAACAGAGTGTCTGAATTAAGCAGACCACTCTTACCCAGTCCAAAGATCAGGGCTTGATCCATCACCGTTATTTATCTCACTGCACCATCCCAGCTCAGAACCTGGCTATATGCAAATCAGTCTGTCCCTGGCCCAGTGCATCATGGGAACAGGGCAGACTAAACTACCAAGCCAATTCTTCACCAGAAAGGAGACAAGCTACCGGGGACCGGTTTCTGGCATTTCAGCCGTCTTCGGCCCGGCTTGCTTGAATCCTGATGGTGCAGTGAGAAAGGGACTAATGTCTGAGTATACCCTGCCACACCTATAGTGGCCAAAAACGATTTAGAAAAGGGGGGTGGTGATGAACAGAGTGTCTGAATTAAGCAGACCACTCTTACCCAGTCCAAAGATCAGGGCTTGATCCATCACCGTTATTTATCTCACTGCTCCATCCCAGCTCAGAACCTGGCTATATGCAAATCAGTCTGTCCCTGGCCCAGTGCATCATGGGAACAGGGCAGACTAAACTACCAAGCCAATTCTTCACCAGAAAGGAGACAAGCTACCGGGGACCGGTTTCTGGCATTTCAGCCGTCTTCGGCCCGGCTTGCTTGAATCCTGATGGTGCAGTGAGAAAGGGACTCATGTCTGAGTATACCCTGCCACACCTATAGTGGCCAAAAACGATTTAGAAAAGGGGGGTGGTGATGAACAGAGTGTCTGAATTAAGCAGACCACTCTTACCCAGTCCAAAGATCAGGGCTTGATCCATCACCGTTATTTATCTCACTGCACCATCCCAGCTCAGAACCTGGCTATATGCAAATCAGTCTGTCCCTGGCCCAGTGCATCATGGGAACAGGGCAGACTAAACTACCAAGCCAATTCTTCACCAGAAAGGAGACAAGCTACCGGGGACCGGTTTCTGGCATTTCAGCCGTCTTCGGCCCGGCTTGCTTGAATCCTGATGGTGCAGTGAGAAAGGGACTCATGTCTGAGTATACCCTGCCACACCTATAGTGGCCAAAAACGATTTAGAAAAGGGGTGTGGTGATGAACAGAGTGTCTGAATTAAGCAGACCACTCTTACCCAGTCCAAAGATCAGGGCTTTGATCCATCACCGTTATTTATCTCACTGCACCATCCCAGCTCAGAACCTGGCTATATGCAAATCAGTCTGTCCCTGGCCCAGTGCATCATGGGAACAGGGCAGACTAAACTACCAAGCCAATTCTTCACCAGAAAGGAGACAAGCTACCGGGGACCGGTTTCTGGCATTTCAGCCGTCTTCGGCCCGGCTTGCTTGAATCCTGATGGTGCAGTGAGAAAGGGACTCATGTCTGAGTATACCCTGCCACACCTATAGTGGCCAAAAACGATTTGGAAAAGGGGGGTGGTGATGAACAGAGTGTCTAAATTAAGCAGACCACTCTTACCCAGTCCAAAGATCAGGGCTTGATCCATCACCGTTATTTATCTCACTGCACCATCCCAGCTCAGAACCTGGCTATATGCAAATCAGTCTGTCCCTGGCCCAGTGCATCATGGGAACAGGGCAGACTAAACTACCAAGCCAATTCTTCACCAGAAAGGAGACAAGCTACCGGGGACCGGTTTCTGGCATTTCAGCCGTCTTCGGCCCGGCTTGCTTGAATCCTGATGGTGCAGTGAGAAAGGGACTCATGTCTGAGTATACCCTGCCACACCTATAGTGGCCAAAAACGATTTAGAAAAGGGGGGTGGTGATGAACAGAGTGTCTGAATTAAGCAGACCACTCTTACCCAGTCCAAAGATCAGGGCTTGATCCATCACCGTTATTTATCTCACTGCACCATCCCAGCTCAGAACCTGGCTATATGCAAATCAGTCTGTCCCTGGCCCAGTGCATCATGGGAACAGGGCAGACTAAACTACCAAGCCAATTCTTCACCAGAAAGGAGACAAGCTACCGGGGACCGGTTTCAGGCATTTCAGCCGTCTTCGGCCCGGCTTGCTTGAATCCTGATGGTGCAGTGAGAAAGGGACTCATGTCTGAGTATACCCTGCCACACCTATAGTGGCCAAAAACGATTTAGAAAAGGGGGGTGGTGATGAACAGAGTGTCTGAATTAAGCAGACCACTCTTACCCAGTCCAAAGATCAGGGCTTGATCCATCACCGTTATTTATCTCACTGCACCATCCCAGCTCAGAACCTGGCTATATGCAAATCAGTCTGTCCCTGGCCCAATGCATCATGGGAACAGGGCAGACTAAACTACCAAGCCAATTCTTCACCAGAAAGGAGACAAGCTACCGGGGACCGGTTTCTGGCATTTCAGCCGTCTTCAGCCCGGCTTGCTTGAATCCTGATGGTGCAGTGAGAAAGGGACTCATGTCTGAGTATACCCTGCCACACCTATAGTGGCCAAAAACGATTTAGAAAAGGGGGGTGGTGATGAACAGAGTGTCTGAATTAATCAGACCACTCTTACCCAGTCCAAAGATCAGGGCTTGATCCATCACCGTTATTTATCTCACTGCACCATCCCAGCTCAGAACCTGGCTATATGCAAATCAGTCTGTCCCTGGCCCAGTGCATCATGGGAACAGGGCAGACTAAACTACCAAGCCAATTCTTCACCAGAAAGGAGACAAGCTACCGGGGACCGGTTTCTGGCATTTCAGCCGTCTTCGGCCCGGCTTGCTTGAATCCTGATGGTGCAGTGAGAAAGGGACTCATGTCTGAGTATACCCTGCCACACCTATAGTGGCCAAAAACGATTTAGAAAAGGGGGGTGGTGATGAACAGAGTGTCTGAATTAAGCAGACCACTCTTACCCAGTCCAAAGATCAGGGCTTGATCCATCACCGTTATTTATCTCACTGCACCATCCCAGCTCAGAACCTGGCTATATGCAAATCAGTCTGTCCCTGGCCCAGTGCATCATGGGAACAGGGCAGACTAAACTACCAAGCCAATTCTTCACCAGAAAGGAGACAAGCTACCGGGGACCGGTTTCTGGCATTTCAGCCGTCTTCGGCCCGGCTTGCTTGAATCCTGATGGTGCAGTGAGAAAGGGACTCATGTCTGAGTATACCCTGCCACACCTATAGTGGCCAACAACGATTTAGAAAAGGGGGGTGGTGATGAACAGAGTGTCTGAATTAAGCAGACCACTCTTACCCAGTCCAAAGATCAGGGCTTGATCCATCACCGTTATTTATCTCACTGCACCATCCCAGCTCAGAACCTGGCTATATGCAAATCAGTCTGTCCCTGGCCCAGTGCATCATGGGAACAGGGCAGACTAAACTACCAAGCCAATTCTTCACCAGAAAGGAGACAAGCTACCGGGGACCGGTTTCTGGCATTTCAGCCGTCTTCAGCCCGGCTTGCTTGAATCCTGATGGTGCAGTGAGAAAGGGACTCATGTCTGAGTATACCCTGCCACACCTATAGTGGCCAAAAACGATTTAGAAAAGGGGGGTGGTGATGAACAGAGTGTCTGAATTAAGCAGACCACTCTTACCCAGTCCAAAGATCAGGGCTTGATCCATCACCGTTATTTATCTCACTGCACCATCCCAGCTCAGAACCTGGCTATATGCAAATCAGTCTGTCCCTGGCCCAGTGCATCATGGGAACAGGGCAGACTAAACTACCAAGCCAATTCTTCACCAGAAAGGAGACAAGCTACCGGGGACCGGTTTCTGGCATTTCAGCCGTCTTCGGCCCGGCTTGCTTGAATCCTGATGGTGCAGTGAGAAAGGGACTCATGTCTGAGTATACCCTGCCACACCTATAGTGGCCAAAAACGATTTAGAAAAGGGGGGTGGTGATGAACAGAGTGTCTGAATTAAGCAGACCACTCTTACCCAGTCCAAAGATCAGGGCTTGATCCATCACCGTTATTTATCTCACTGCACCATCCCAGCTCAGAACCTGGCTATATGCAAATCAGTCTGTCCCTGGCCCAGTGCATCATGGGAACAGGGCAGACTAAACTACCAAGCCAATTCTTCACCAGAAAGGAGACAAGCTACCGGGGACCGGTTTCTGGCATTTCAGCCGTCTTCGGCCCGGCTTGCTTGAATCCTGATGGTGCAGTGAGAAAGGGACTCATGTCTGAGTATACCCTGCCACACCTATAGTGGCCAAAAACGATTTAGAAAAGGGGGGTGGTGATGAACAGAGTGTCTGAATTAAGCAGACCACTCTTACCCAGTCCAAAGATCAGGGCTTGATCCATCACCGTTATTTATCTCACTGCACCATCCCAGCTCAGAACCTGGCTATATGCATATCAGTCTGTCCCTGGCCCAGTGCATCATGGGAACAGGGCAGACTAAACTACCAAGCCAATTCTTCACCAGAAAGGAGACAAGCTACCGGGGACCGGTTTCTGGCATTTCAGCCGTCTTCGGCCCGGCTTGCTTGAATCCTGATGGTGCAGTGAGAAAGGGACTCATGTCTGAGTATACCCTGCCACACCTATAGTGGCCAAAAACGATTTAGAAAAGGGGGGTGGTGATGAACAGAGTTTGCCCTGTTCCCATCATGCACTGGGACAGGAACAGACTAATTTGCATACAGTCAGGTTCTGAAACTGGGATGGTGCAGTGAGCTAAAAAACGGTGTTGGATCTAGCCCTGATCTCTTGACTGGGTGAGAGTATTCTGTTTAATTCAGAGACTCTGTCCCTCACCACCCCTTGTTGTAAATATTTTTGTCCACCCTAAGCGTGGAAGGGTATACTCAGATGTGAGTCCCTTGCTCATTGCACCATCAGGATTCAAGCAAGCCGGGCCGAAGAGGCTGAAATGCCAGAAACCGGTCCCCGGTAGCTTGTTTCCTTCCCAGTGTAAGAATTGGCTTTTGTAGTTTGGTTTGCCCTGTTCCCATCATGCACTGGGACAGGAACAGACTAATTTGCATACAGCCGGGTTCTGAAACTGGGATGGTGCAGTGAGCTAAAAAACGGTGTTGGATCTAGCCCTGATCTCTTGACTGGGTGAGAGTATTCTGTTTAATTCAGAGACTCTGTCCCTCACCACCCCTTGTTGTAAATATTTTTGTCCACCCTAAGCGTGGAAGGGTATACTCAGATGTGAGTCCCTTGCTCATTGCACCATCAGGATTCAAGCAAGCCGGGCCGAAGAGGCTGAAATGCCAGAAACCGGTCCCCGGTAGCTTGTTTCCTTCCCAGTGTAAGAATTGGCTTTTGTAGTTTGGTTTGCCCTGTTCCCATCATGCACTGGGACAGGAACAGACTAATTTGCATACAGCCGGGTTCTGAAACTGGGATGGTGCAGTGAGCTAAAAAACGGTGTTGGATCTAGCCCTGATCTCTTGACTGGGTGAGAGTATTCTGTTTAATTCAGAGACTCTGTCCCTCACCACCCCTTGTTGTAAATATTTTTGTCCACCCTAAGCGTGGAAGGGTATACTCAGATGTGAGTCCCTTGCTCATTGCACCATCAGGATTCAAGCAAGCCGGGCCGAAGAGGCTGAAATGCCAGAAACCGGTCCCCGGTAGCTTGTTTCCTTCCCAGTGTAAGAATTGGCTTTTGTAGTTTGGTTTGCCCTGTTCCCATCATGCACTGGGACAGGAACAGACTAATTTGCATACAGCCGGGTTCTGAAACTGGGATGGTGCAGTGAGCTAAAAAACGGTGTTGGATCTAGCCCTGATCTCTTGACTGGGTGAGAGTATTCTGTTTAATTCAGAGACTCTGTCCCTCACCACCCCTTGTTGTAAACATTTTTGTCCACCCCAAGCGTGGAAGGGTATACTCAGATGTGAGTCCCTTGCTCATTGCACCATCAGGATTCAAGCAAGCCGGGCCGAAGAGGCTGAAATGCCAGAAACCGGTCCCCGGTAGCTTGTTTCCTTCCCAGTGTAAGAATTGGCTTTTGTAGTTTGGTTTGCCCTGTTCCCATCATGCACTGGGACAGGAACAGACTAATTTGCATACAGCCGGGTTCTGAAACTGGGATGGTGCAGTGAGCTAAAAAACGGTGTTGGATCTAGCCCTGATCTCTTGACTGGGTGAGAGTATTCTGTTTAATTCAGAGACTCTGTCCCTCACCACCCCTTGTTGTAAATACTCGTGGGACGAGTCCCATCTCCTGTCGGGACTCAATTAATTCAATTTCAAAGCTTTATTCGATTATTTAAAACAATCACAAAAGCATACAATATAAAAAACACAGAGTACAAACGTTACAGTGGAGACAATAACTCATCAGTATTGGGATTTAAAAGATATTAAAACACCAGACTTTTCCTATACGAAACAGCTTTGAGTAAAAAGGTAGCGGTAAAAAAGCAGATATCTACGGAGTCAAGTGCAAATAACAATTTCAGAGCTTGGGCTGTAGTATACACTGAGTGTTTTCTAAAAACAGGCCTGAGGTAATAACGGCGAAGGTGCATATAGAGAGGGCAGATAAGCATCAAGTGCAAGGTGCCTTGCCTGGATAGGCCATCACAGGGGCAGGGGGATTGGCTATGTATTTTCATCACTGGGAAGGCCACTAGGTTATGTACAATACCAAGTCTTAACCTTGTGAGAACAAACTGATGCGATTGCTTGGTAATAGATTTAAGGCACATAGGCATTCCCATGTCTTCCAACATATTAGAATAATAAAATACATGAGCTGACATGGAGCTGCATTTCGCCCTGCGTAAGTTAGATTTGGTCCCAATAAAGACATTTTTGAGTTCCTTTTTAGAAACAGTAACAGCACTATGGGGGTCATTAAATATGTCTAGGTTAAAAATATCACTATAGGAAGATGAAACATAGTTTAACCAGGGAATCTTGCAGGCTCTGTCCGTTTTGAGGCAATCTAAAATAATCTGCCTGGTAAAATCAGTCTCGTCTTTAGCCCATATTGACCTCCAGACCATTAAAGGTCTCATTCCCATCAGGTCTGTTAAATGATGCATGCTCACCTCGCTATGACACAATTCATTGGTAGCCGAGGGGGGTAAACAAAGGAGCCTTTTAAGGAACCCATTCTCGGTGACTTGTAGTTCCCTGTGCTGACAATAGCCCCATATACCAGAACCATATAGAGCAATAGATACACACCTGTGCCTATAGATATCTAACATGTCTGGTATGCGGCGACTACCTAGCTTAGATGCAAAGCGAAAAACTCCAGAGGAGCTTTTAGCCATCCTAGCATTTACGTTTAGAATCTCATGTGCCCAAGTCCCTTTGTTATTAAAAGTTACTCCAAGGTAACAGAATCTGTCCACCACCTCAATTTTATGATTATTAAAATGGAACCGCTTTAAGGGTTTCATCCGTTTACCACAAGCCATAATATAAGTCTTGGAGTTATTACCTTTCAATTTCCTCTCCTTGATGAAGTCGTAAAAATAATTCATTAATTTTTGAAGCCCATTTGGAGTGCGCGAAAGTAATACCGTGTCGTCGGCATATAGCAGGACTGGCACAGAGTGGCCACCAACCTGCGGAGAGTCAGCCTGTACCTTCTTCAATTCGGACTCTATAGAATTTATAAAGAGGGAAAAGAGCAGGGGGGCCAGCACACAGCCTTGTCTTATGCCCGACTTGACCTTAATTTTCCATGTGCATTCACCTGCCTGGCCAAAACGGATCTGGGCTGATAACTTAATGTAGAGTCTGGCCAGGAAGTATATAATTGCTGGGGGAGCACCCATACCCAATAAAGTGGACCATAGCAAATTATGGTCCACTAGGTCAAAGGCACTCGAAAGATCAGCGAAACAGAGAAATAAAGAGCCCTGTTTTGCTTTTGTATACTTTCCAATGAGGAGGTCAAGATTAATGCACTGCTCAGTTGTCTCCAGTCCTTTGCGGAAGCCGTATTGGGATTCAGCCAAAATTTTGTTTTCCTCCGCCCATTCCTCCAACCGCATCAGGAGAACCCTACTCATGATCTTAAGGGAGGAATAAAGAAGGGAGATAGGGCGGTAGTTCTTGGCCTCTCCTCTATCTCCCTTTTTGTAGATGGGTAAAATTATAGATTCGCTCCAGGTAGGTGGTGTACTCTCCAGGACTGAAGCGTTAAGCACCTGTGTTAGAAGTGGGCTCCAAAGTGTCGGGTTGGATTTATACAGGTCAACCGGGACCCCGTCGGGTCCCGGTGCCTTTCCCCCTTTACTCCGACTAATAGCAGTAACAACCTCTGATAGTGTGATGTCCAGGGGTAACTTTGTTTCAGGCATCGTAGTAGGAAAACTGACACAATCCTCCCTGGGCGGATTAAAAATTCCAGAAAAATGGGCAACCCAGTTCCCTTCGCGAACCTGGGCTGACAATATGGGGAAATCTTCTTTTGCAAGAAAGGGACTATTGACCGTAGACCAAAAAAGCCTACTATCACGCAATACAGATGCTTGTTTGAGAGCATCCCAAGCTTGTTCCCTTAGCTCTTGCTTCCTGCGTATGAGATTGTTTTTATATGTAAGTCCAAGGGATTTAATAGCCTCCCTGTCTCTGGGGTGTTTAGATAGAGCCTGCTTAAGTTCCCGCAGAGATTTGGTACACATGCTATCAAACCAGCCCACATTTTCCTTCTTAATTCGGGCTTTGGTGATAGTAAGACAACTTTTTATAACAGTGCCGAGCTCCACAAAATTGGCTATAATGCACTCACAGAGAGCCTCTGGATCTAAACATTTATATATTGCGGCAAACCCAGCTTCTATGATTTTAACCTGTAACTTCTCGGAGTTGTCCAAACACCACTTTATACGGATACCATTCTGTCTACAGGGGGTGACATCTTCCACTATCGAATGGTGACTGTTTGCTGGTAACCCCCAGGCAGAAATCGACATGGTGATAGCATTGTGGTCGCTACTTCCAAGGTCGGCAACAATGGGAACCGTACAAAAGGGAACAAGATGCGTAGAGACCAGTAAGTGGTCAATAACAGAAGCCGAATTCAATCCTACAAAGGTTGGGATAGGTTTGCCATCAACATCTACAGCCGGAGGGTGAATCATAAGGTCCATGCTTAACATCGGAGAATTAAGGGAATCACCATAAGGTGTGTGAACAAAGTGTGCCCGGTTTTCCCCATTATCCCCGTCATATCCACAGATTCTAGTGAATGAATGAGGACAGGTACATATGTTAAAATCCCCTCCCCAAATGATATCCATTGATTTATGAATGCCCTTTTGGATGTTGCTCACGGCAGAACCCAACTCCTCCACCACTGTAGTATTAGATGCATCGAACAAGTTATTAAAGTGGTTAATCACCATAGTTACATGGCCCTTTACATGTTCCAAGATTAAGATTTGGGAGTGGTGACCCACAGACTGGTGTGATTTCATACAAGCTGGAAAGTTCACAGAAAGTAATATTACTAACCCCCCTTTAGCCCTATCCATACCAGACCTTTGTGCCAAGTTGTTATATGACACAAATCCATCAAGGTTAATATCAGTGGTTACCCAGGTCTCTTGTAAACATAAAACGTCAAAGTCAGAAAGGATTTCACTCCAACCTAAGGACGACGTTTGCCGACTCCACCCTGCAACATTCCAACTAGAAAACTTAAAACCAGGGAAACAGGGGGAAGGTTTAATTGACGCGGGTACAAGGGTAATTGAGGGTTTGTTGGCAACTAGGGGAACCATTGAAGCAGGAAAAACAGCAGGGACATTTGATATAACTCCCTGCGGAATTATATGCACCAGTGAGGAGGTGGGAGATGATACAACTACCGAGCTTTGGCCCATATCAGCAACTGGATTGCTATTTAAGGTTCCTATTCCCTGAGAGGGTAAGTACACCGGGACAATAATAGGAGGCGTTACAGGGGTGGGAATAAGAGAAGAACTAATGCCAGGTGTTACAACACTACCATTGCCAGGAAAGGGTGGGGTGGAATCTAAGGCTGGGACAATAATAGGAGGCGTTACGGGGTTGGGAATAAGAGAAGAACTAAAGCCAGGAGTTACAACAGAACCATTGCCAGGAAAGGGTGGGGTGGAATCTAAGGCTGGGGGCAGTCAGTCGACACCATCCAGTCCGTTAAGACAGCTAAATCGATTGTAATCATAGAAGGGTGTTGCCGGGGGTTGGAAAACCGGTCGTGCTGTATACCTACAATGGCTACCCCTCCGATCAACCTTCGTCCATTTCCCTTGGACTTGATCATGGTACATATGGGTAGGGGGGAAGAAAAAAGACACTGACAGAGTCCGAATGGTGGATTCGAGAGATCTATTCCACCCGGCACATATATGAAGAACAGTCCTTGGATCTCGAAAGCTCACCATAATACAATCCCCGGTTATAGATTTTCTAGTTTTACCCAGCCAGGGTACCCTTCTCACCATTATAATTTCATTATTAAGATAGGCCGGGAGGGGTCTGTTCCAGTTCAACCATTTAATAACTTTACTTTTAAGTGAGCGAAAGTTCTCACCTTCACCCTCTTCAAGAGGAGGAACACCAGCCATAACTACCATAAAGCCGTTAGCCTCTGGGGGAAGGTCGGGTCTCCGGGGTCTGGGGGCAGGCTTCTCAGGGGTGGGGGAGCAACACTGTCAGTGAATATAGCCCCATCGGAGGTTGTCACAGGGGGGACTGAGCCTACTGGTTGAGAAGATGAAATAATAGGTATGCAATGCTGAGTCAGGGCTAAATTAGCCATAAGAGGTTGTGGAAGGGGAGCAGCAGTAGTCACCAAGGGGCGTCCCGGGTTAGCTAGAAGGGTTTGGGGGTTAGGGGGGTAGTAGAAGGGGGATTAGACTCAGAGGGTCTACCTTGGGGGATAACCGAGGATTTCATACTACTTATTGTTGCTTCCAAGATAGTGAGTCTAATCTCTACTTTCTTAATGCTCTCACTGATGGGCAGGAGCAGTGACCTGAGTAAGAATTCCAGGTTCCCTAAAGGGGCAACGGGGGGTGATCCATTAGATGGATTATTCCCAGGGGCATCAACAAGATCGGTAATATTAGTACCCTTAACGGGGGCAGATTTACGCGCATCCACCATTATCCTATCCGAGATTGGGGGGGCTTAGAGGCTTTCCCGAAATCAGAGTGGGGGATTTTAGTTTTACCCTGCCCTCCCCTCGTCTTCCTTCTTCGCTTGTTTGGAGGAGGGTCATGCATCTCTGCCACAACTACTTGCTTCGGCTTAGCTTTCCTAGGTTTAGCTGCTGGGAGGGGTTGAGTAGTTAAATCAACAGCCATACAGCTGGGACTGGGGGGGGGGGGGTGACACTAGGGACCTGCTCGGTAGATAGACAAAGGTTAGGAATGCAATCCCTTAGCAAAAGAGGGACGCCGTCCTGGGATAATAGCTCCTCACTAATGTTAAAGGTGCCTCCCTCTTGGGGGATAGAAATATCGGCAAGGGGCCTGTTTTTCAGGTTCTCAATAGAGCGGCGACGCTCCGCCCTGCGCTCCGCCAGAGAGGTTTCCTTATCCCCATCATCCGGTGCCCGTGAAAAATAATTGTCCAGGGTCCCATTTCTGATTCCCCCCGCCTTCACAGATGCTCCCTCCAAAGCCGGTGATGGCATGTCTGATACCTGTGTCACGGACTAAAGCAAAAATGAACCAATACACACACGGCAGACGAAAGAGGGTGGGCCCAGCCCTGCCTAATCTGGCCTACGAGGGCCTCAGAGGGCCCGCCCTCGCTGGCCAGATACACTTCAGGCGTTCCCCGTGTTTATCCAAACAGTCCAGACAAGGTACGGGAGATTTCTCCTTATCCCCACAATAGCAGCGACAGTCAAAGTTTTCACACCACGAGCAAGGCTGCAAGCGGCTCCCGCGGAGCGGGGGCCGCTAGCCATTTTAAAGCAGCAGGGGGAGGAGGGAGGGCGGGAAGAGTCGCAGGTGCGCTGATGTCCAATGCGCTACTCCTGCTGGGACTCGCAGTCCCGCCCTCGCTGGCCAGATACACTTCAGGCGTTCCCCGTGTTTATCCAAACAGTCCAGACAAGGTACGGGAGATTTCTCCTTATCCCCACAATAGCAGCGACAGTCAAGGTTTTCACACCACGAGCAAGGCTGTCGGGACTCTTGTGGTCTCTTACAGTCCGTTCTGCTCCACTGAGGTGTTTGCTCACCTTCTCACCTTCTCGCCTGCACACCAGCATTATACTCCACTTTCTTTTCCGGGTTGCCTGCAGCTGTGCGACCCCACTCATGGAAGACAAAGACACTCTGCAGATGTATAGTTACGCTAAACTGGAACACTGCTAACTTTGGCAGCTTCTCCCGTCTCCTGAGTTCAGCATCACCTGAACAGAAATCCCAAACAAAATGGGTAGGAATTCAGGAGCAGGAAACTGTTTCCTCATGTCACTTATTGTGTACTTGGCCCTGAGTTCCAGTTGAAAATCATAATAGTTGAGACTCTGCAGCTATGTCATCACTTTCCTTATTGCTGGAAGTCTCACCTTGGCAAATCTGGCAGCCAGGAATGAGATTTACTTGGTTAGTTGGGTTACTTGAGTAATAAACATCTACAATGAGGCATGCTGTGGCCCTAATCACCACTTACTTGCAAAAGGCTTTTGCTCCTTTTTTTTAACATTACCAGTTTTGCATTTCCGAAGACCATATTTAGAACTAGCTTTCTATTACTTTGTATCTACCCAGGTAAAATGTATTTACCCCATTTTAGTTTGCATAATGTTCAGAATTTTATGTTAAACTTATTAAACAAAATTCAAGAAATTAAACCATGTTGCATAATGATACCACTTTCATGGTAAACATTCTTGGTAAACGTCAGGAGTGAAGGAATGTTGATAATAGGAATGTGGCAATTGTGTTTTTCATGCAATGTTTTTTTTTAAATTTTGATTTTTTATTGAACAAGAGCAGAGTAATTGAACAATAACAATCATTAAAATACAAAATCGACATTGAGGTCATACATTACATCAACGCATCTTTAGATTTGATTGCGGGAAGGACCAGTCCTGGCCATTGCCATATCAGCTGTAGGGGAGCTACAGAGCTCGCCTCTATAAACATTCCAATGACCCCATTTCTTATCCCATTTCTTTGGGCAACCCCTGACCTTATATACAGTTTTCTCCGACAACATACATGTATCCATCGCAGCAACCCATCTCACCAAAAGCGGTCGTTGTGGTGAGCCCCAGTGCATTGCTATCTCCCGTTTTAACAAGAGAAAACCTAAAGCCGGCCATTGTTGCTCTGGGCCAGTGAGAACCATTGGGTCCCACGCATTCAGGAGTCCAGTTTTCGGAGATAGAGGGACAGACCTCCCCAGGGCATCGGTCATCTTCTGGGTCGCATGCACCCATAGGTCTTGTATCACTGGGCAGTCCCAAATAATATGGTAGAAAGTACCTATAAGCCCACAGTTACGGAGCAGAGCTCAGTCGTACGCCTACCAATTTTTACTAAGAGGGGAGCGGACATGTATGTTCTTTGCAGTATTTTCAATTGTATTAATCTGAACCTGTGATTGATAGCCGATTCACGCGGGGACATCAGTGCCATCTGCCATTCGTTATCTTCCAAGGGCCCAATGTTACCTTGCCACCTGTCCCTCAGAACCTGAAAGGAGTTAGGCATATTGTTGGTTAGCTTACGGTAAGTGAGGGATAGTGCTTTGGTCGGGAGGGGTTCTGAAAGTAGTCTGTCTTCAAGGGGTGAGGATTGCGGGAGAGAGGAGAGATCAGTGACATTAGTGAGTATGGCATGCCTGATTTGGAGATAGCGGAATGCTTCAGATTAGGCTAGAGCATACTTCTTCTGAAGCTCAGTGAACATCAAGACTTTACCCTTATGAATCATGTCACCAAGTTTAGAAATGCCGATCATATCCCACTTATGGAAACCCTGATATTGACAGAGGGAGCCTAATGTGTGGGAGGCCCAGAGTGGGGTGGCTAAGGTAACGATGGCAGACCAACCCAGACGTTTATGTGCACGGTGCTAAATTGTTAGTGTTTGCGACATCGGGCCTATATAGCGAGTGCGGGAGGGTGTCCCATATAAGGCACCGAGGTAACACTCTCGGCCCGTCTGATACCGTTCGAGGAATGCGGGGTTGGTTGGCGGGCCATGGAGCCATGAGTTGGTGGCAACTAGTTGGGATGCCCAGTAGTAGAGTCTAATATTCGGCAAGGCAATGCCACCGTCGTACCACCTCCGCGTCAGTGAGGGAAGAGCTATGCTGGGAGCGCCTCCGTCCCAAAGGAGAAGGCGGAGATCTCCTACTACTGCATTAAAATAAGAATCAGCAATGGGAAATGGGCACTTCTGTAAGACTTATAGGTAGCGGGGAAGTGCAAGCATCTTAAAAAGGGCTGCCCTGCCTGGGAGGGACAGAGGTAGTGACCCCCAATGAGATATGTCACTGCGGAGTCTTTGTAGTGGGCCCTTCAGGTTACGGTCATAAAAGACTTTGGGGTCAGGGGTGACAAATATACCAAGGTATTTGAAGCCATCTTGGGCCACAGCAATCGAATATCCCCTTGGGAGGGGAGGGGGGGGTGCATGTAGTCCGTACAAGACTGATTTTGACCAATTTATGGAAAAACCAGAGTACTTGCCAAAATTGGTGATGGCGTTGTGATAGAGTTCTTGGGGGAGGAGACATAGACGAGAATGTCATCCGCATGTAAGGAGATTTTATCAAGTGTGTCATCATTCCACCGGAGACCTCTGATAGAGGCATCAGCTCTAATCCAATCGGCCAATGGTTCAAGGGTAAGTGCAAACAACAGTGGGGAGAGGGGACAACCCTGCCGCGTTCCCCTGTGTAGGGGAAATTGTCTGGATGTGTGACCATTTACGTAAACTTGTCCCCAGAGATCAGTGTAGAGCAGTCGGACCCTCTGGATAAAGTTTGGGCCGAAACCATAGCCTATTAGGACCTCAAAGAGATATGGCCATTCTATGGAGTCGAAGGTGAGTGTGGTGTCGAGGGAAAGTATAGCCGCGTCTTCCTGGATAAGCGGGATTCTACTCATGACGTTGTGGACTCTACTGAGATTGAGCGCTGTGTTGCGGCCCTGGAGGAATCCCGACGGGTCATCATGGATTAGGGAGGGGAGGACTGTAATCAGTCTGGTGGCGAGAAGCTTCGCTAATATCTTCACCTCGGAATTAATGAGGGAGATCGGCCTGTATGAACCGCAATCGGTAGCTGGTTTGTTAGGCTTATGGATTACCACAATTGACGCCAACCTTTGATCAAGTGGCAAGCTACCTGCGTCTCGGCTCTCTTCAAACATTGCCTTCAGGTGAGGGATTGCCTCCCGCACCATTCCCTTCAGGAATTCGATAGGGATACTGTTAAAACGAAGTAAGAGGCTTAGACATGTCTTGTAGATGGTCAAGGAAGATTTATTCTTGAAGTAATCTACAGGTTCTCAGTTTCAAGAAGATCCATAGTAGTAACTGGTAATCTCTGGTAATGCCTAGGAATGCCCCACCAGGAGCAAGGTCCTCTCTGCTCAGCCCATCACACCAACTGATTCTGTGCTACATACAAACCAACCTCAACATTCCAAGTGACCTCACCACAGGCTGAGCAGACAGGCAGAGAACCACAGTGGAGAGACTGCATTAGTAAATAGCACATTACAACAGATACCGTTGGGGCCCATAGCCTTAACCGACTTTATAGCAAATAGCGCATTCCCAATATCCTCCACTGTGAGGCCTGCTTCTAATTCCTGCACGTCAGCCTCAGAGAGTGCGGGCAAGTGCATTTAATTTAGAAGTAGTTTGGACTCTTCCACGGTGTAGTGTGCTCTGGCAATGTATACCTTCTCTAGATGGTCAGCAAAGGCCTCCATTATGTCTTTTGGGTCTGTTTCAGGAGAATTATCAGGGCCGGTCAATATCGGGATTCATCTGGACCCTTGTTCACGTTTTTCCAACCACACCAACATTTTTCCAGCTCTATCACCCAGCTCATAAACTCGGTGGTGAGTTTTTAGGAGCTTGGCTTGAGCTTTTTCCAATGCCAGTGCTTTATATTCAGGTTGCTTTACTCGGAGTCGGGTTGCCGTCTCTTCTGAGGGGTCAGTATTATGAATCGATTCTAGATGGACTAGGTCAGTTTCAGCGTGGATTAGGTGATCATTTTGCTTATGCAAATAGCCACTCTTGAGAGCTAACGCCTTTCCTTTAATCACAGCTTTATAGGCTTCTCATATAGTCACAGCCGAGTGTACGGATCCGACGTTCTCAGCAAAATAGTATTCTGTATGTTCAAGCAAGCAGTCTTTTATGTCAGGGATTTTTAAAAGCCACAGAGTTATGGTTATGGGACCTCGGGATATTTGGCGGTGATACGTAAAGTCTACAATAAGCGGGGAGTGATCTGAGATCCCTCGGGAAGTCCTTTAGGTTGGTGAAAAAATTCTGTGTCAGTATGTGACGAACGTTGGGGGTGTCGATCTATTGCGTCATTCATTGTCATATTGAAGTCACCTCCAAGAAGCAGAGGGCCCCATGGAAGATTTAGTATGAGTCGTTCCAAAGTCTGCAGTGCGTCCCCTCCCAGGGTTGGTGGAATATAAACCGAAATAATGTTTAACTGTTTTCCCTCCCAAATGGCCTCTGCCACGGCAAATCGGCCAAGTGGATCAGCCCACGTCTTTGTGCATGTGAGTGCAACACTTTTACGGACTAGGATACCGGTTCCTCTGGAACCGGAAGTAAATTCTGCGTGTACGAGTAGTTTGTAACACCCTCGGTGCAGTGCTTGACATGTGTTGCCCATCAAGTGCATTTCTTGGAGGAGAATTAGGTCAGGAGCATAGCGCTTAAGGTATTGCATAACTATTCCCCTTTTCACTTTACTACCTAGGCCATTGATATTCCATGTCATAATGGAGAGTGTCTTAGTCAGGGGGTGTGTCATGGCGGCTCAAAGAAAGGAACATATTTACAGAATACGGGCGGATGGGTCTCCTGATGGCCTCCAGAGCCAGTGTCGAAAGTGAACCGGCTGGGGACGGTAACCAAGGGAACCCAGTCATGTCTCAGTGTCGAATATAGAGTGCCTCATGGGGGCTCTGAATGACGTTTAGTATGCCTCATGGTCAAATAGACTCTGCAATATGCAAACAAAAACAAACCTGAAACCAAGAACAAAGTCAGAACAAAATCCCCAACAATCCACCCTCCTCCCCTCCCAACCCCCCTCCCTGCCCCCCTGCCTGCGGACATCAAACTATCCCCTCCCCAACTCGGCAGAGGGCCTGTCACCCTCCCAAACATTAGTGGGGTGTGTGGAGAGCCTTGTGAGCCCTCGCCCGAGGTCTATGAGAGTACATGCATTATATTACATAAATCTGAACATTTTATGGCAGTCTTGTACATATTACATTAAATGAGAATAGAACCTGATGGCGGTCTCCCCGGCGCCCGAACCAGAGGAGGGGAGACAGCAAGAGCAGTTTTTCAACATCATCAGGGTGAGTCCGAGGCATCCAAAGAGCGTCACTGGTCATCCTGAGTTCCATTGTTAAACAAGTCTTTACTTCCGGGCGTCTGGTCCCGGCCGGAGAGGTCAGTTGAGACTCGGCGACGATTTGAGGACCTACTCCTTTGACGCCAGCCCTCGATCCAGTCCCAGACCTCCTCAGGAGATATGAAGAATCATGTCTTTCCCTCTGATTCAACTCGCAGTTTAGCGGGAAAGAGCATGGCGTATTTAATATTCTTGGCTTCCAAAGCCTTCTTGATCTCAAGGAAACTTCTCCTCCGCGCTTTTACTTTCATCGTGAAGACAGGGAATATCGTAATCTGGGCATTTTCTAGCTTCCGGGGTGGACCCGCTCATGCCGCCTGGAGGATGATGTCCCGGTCTCTGAAGTTGAAGACTCGGGCAATTATAGGGTGTGGAGGAACCCCTGGTTTCGGCCTACCCCCCAGGACTCTGTGCGCCCGCTCAATTGAAAAATAGTTAGATAGGTTTTTGGGTTGGAGATGCTTTAGGATAAGATCTTTGACAAAGAGGTCAGTGGTTGGCTCCTCCATCCGTTCCGGAACCCCCAGGATACGGAGGTTATTACGGTGTGCACGACCTTCATAATCATCTAGGAGATCACCCATCAGCTTTTGTTGTGTTTGGAGTTGAGCCACCTGCTGTTGGAGGGAAGAGGTGTCATCAATGAGCGATGTGGCCTTGATTTCTATGTCTTTTACTTTGGAGTCCATTTTGTGCAGGTCTGCACGCAATAAGGTGACCTCGATGTTCACCGAGTCTATACGGGTCTCTAAAGTCGAGCGTACACCAGCTATCGCCTCCATCACGTCTTCCAGAATGGGCGACTTAGCCGCAGGTGGGGGATTCGCGCTCTTAGGGTCCACATCTGTGTTGGCCTCTTTGCCCTCTCCCTTAGAGCCCCATGAGAGCTTGTTCATTCGCCGCTGTGAGGAGGGCCTATTACCCTTGGTGCCAGCCATCTCGTGGGTCAACTGGTACCTCTGAGTTGAGGTCACCGTCCAGAACGCTGATTATGGCCAGGGAGTGGAGCAGTATCGCCACCGCGGAAGGGCCAATCAGTCACCACCCAGACCAGAGTGTAATCAGAAAAAGTATAGGTCTTGAGTTGTAGACCTGCGGCGCTGTGGAGAAGCTCCTGGGATCGGCTACACCGCTGCCAAGCGCCAAGATGCAGGGTTGATATTCACCGGGAGATGGGCAGAAAGCAGCTCTACCCAGTCGTCGCCCACAGGGCCAGGAAACCATATTCAGGGTCCAGAGCACTTCGCCCCAGTGTTCAGGCGAGCCCGCAGAGACGGGAGGGGGACCAGCGGGCCAGGACAAAGAGAGCCGATATTCACAAGTGCCCCAGGGAGGTGTCACCGTGCCAGGCCGGAGAAGGGCGCTCCAAATCGTCAGTAGAGGGGGGGGCAATGCCAGCAGAATATTCACAAGGGCCACGCAGGAGTGGCCAGCCGCCAAGTGCAATCAGCATATTCAGGTACCGGCGATAGAACAGGCCAGTTGAAGTAGGGGGGTTCCTGCAGGCCTTGGTACAGACACCACGCAGAAAGAATTCAGGGCGCTGCGTGGCGTCCACAGAAGCTCCACCACCTTCTGTCCCGCCTCGGGGGCCCCGGAGACCCCGGAGATCCAGGATATGCTGGATAGACAACAGGGGGATCACCAAGTAGGGCGGCCGGCACAGGGCACCTCAGAGCTGCAGTGCGAGCGGTGTGTAGGTCCGATAGCCGGGGCGTCGCATTAAATGTCCCATAGTGAGCCCCCACCACTCTCTCCTCATCGCGGGGGCCTCTTTGAATCACGGGCCTCCCAGGAGTTGTAGTAAGGCAACAAGGACACCTTCAGCAAGACCTAGAGGCGCGGGGTGTAACTGTTCATAGCAGGCCGGCTGTAGGCCCAGGAGTCGGGGTGTTGCCTACGCGCACTCCGGTGCGCTGAATCACAGCAGCAGTCTTACTTCGGGTGTTCAGACGCGGGATCGTCACCGTAGACCAAATCCACCACAGGGCTCCGGGCAAGCAGCAGGGATGTCCCGGGTGGGAGCAGCAAGAGCGGGGGCGTCCAGGGAGTGACGGCGAGTCGGCATACAAACAAACCGCCTTTAGGCTCCGGGCCGAGGCACCATAGGCGCCGCCAATTTGTCCACTCTCCAGGAAGGACACTCCAGAGCCAGCTCAGCGTGCTCCGCGTCTCCGACCCTCCGGTGCCGCACCAGAACAGAGACCACAAGCAGACGGCAGGAACCCTCTGATTATAGAGGGGGGGGGGTTTCCAGAGCAATCGGAACACATTGGCGAATTTTCTCGGGCGAGGGCCGGGAGCCGCATCAACATGCGACCATTCCCTTCGGCTGTAGACCACACCCCTCCCTCATGCAATGATTTTAACCGCAAAATGCATACTGCCATCCAAAATGGACATAAGGAAGCATGTTGTGCAAAACTACAACACTTAATATCAGATTTGCAATACACATAGTTTTGTGTAATTTTTTCTGAAAGTGTGCATAATTATGCCAAAGCAAATTACACAAATTCATACACATCTATTTGTTTCATGTATCTAAAAGACATACACTCTCTTACTATACCTGGCTCTTCTAACCTCTAACTCTGGCTCTTGCTCTCTGTTTGCCTAGTGCTGGAAAACCCAATTTGGTTAGCTATGCACTCTACAAACTCTAATAACAGTAACAATTATCAATAATAATAATAAAAAATAATAATATCGTGACTCAGCTTCTATGCCACACTCAATCCTTAAAGCTGTATACATATCATAACATTGCACATGCCCCCATGTCTGGGTTGAGGTATTTTTAAATAAAATGTCCGTTGCAATGTCTGAGTGTCTAAAATACACTGCATATGACAGAGAAATACTGTACAACCATTATTAAGAACTTAAGAATTGTAAACACTCACTATCAGCTTTAGGGCATGAATAGAGTCCAGTATCACAACCTTGTCAAAAATTGCCTCTTAGATATACGAATGTATATATTGAAAATACATGTGATGAATTTGAAATAAGCAGAAAGGAGATTAGGCTGAATGCTTTGTATTAAATGTGGATTTTGGTTGCTCTTTTATTTGTTCTATTTACTTTTTAAAAAATGTGGTACCTTTCACTTTTATTCAATCAGAGCTTTAAATAGAGAAATGCAGGTGCTCACTATCAGAAACCTGTCAAATGTATCCATAATGGACCTAGGCAGGGAAAATAAGTACAGGTTTATGGATCCTGAGCAACGGTTTTGGGCAAAGAGATGGTAAGGCACCATGACCATCTAAAGTGCCTGTAATGGTTTGCCACCTTTCCCTTTAGGGGTTAAACTGGAAGTATCAGTCAGTCAATGACAATGTTACAAGATTTGCATTTATTCACGCTCAATAGACTTAAACAGTTTGTGTGTATCTCACACCAGTACCTGAAAACAAGAATTTATATGTAGTAGGATGCGGTCTCTTGTGGAAAGATGTCTTCGGCCTCTCCAGGTCTCTCTTTCGTATTGTAGCCAGGACAGGTGCCTCCCAAAAAGCAAACAGAAATAAAGGGACACTACCGTCACTGAGAGTCTGTTAACTTATGGCTCTAACATATGCTTCCATTCACCAATAACCTTGGGTCACCAAGGTTAGTGCAAGATAGTCTAAAGCTGGAGGAGGGGCAAGGGAAGTGAGGGTTTTGAGGAGTATCTCAACATGCATGCAAGATATACATCTCTACTTGTGCCACAAACCCCACAGTCCCTTTCCCGCCAACCTCCTCCTCCACCGTTCTCCCCACGTCACTTTCCTGGGGCTACGGTCTCCTTGGACCGTAGCAATGGGTATCTCGGCGTCCTTTTGCTTGGAGGGACAGCCGGATACAAGCGCAGTGGTTGTTGGGGAAACCTCCCTTGGGACTGCTCCGCCGCTCCCTCGACGTCTCCCGACAAGGTCTTCTGGGTCTTGGGTCTCTTCTCCAGTCCTCCGTTCTCCGATCTCCTCCTCGCTGCCTTCCGTCGCTGCTTCCTCTCCTCCGGTCCTTCAATCTCCTGATTCCCCGCACCTGAGCCAACGGTCGTCTTTTTTCTTCTCTTCTGATGTCATCTCCCCCTCCCGGGAGACTAGACTGTTCAACTTCCCTTGATAGTGCGGCCATCCGGGTGCCATCTTGGAATCTCGGCTCCCTCGGTCGTAGAACACTCTCTACCACAGTGCCATTTCAAGATGAAGATGCCACTAAAAACTAAGAAAAACATGCTGTGGAAAGAGATATTGGCCAAAATTATCCTGAATCAACATATCCCCATGATAGTGAAAACAGTAGCAGCATGTTATAAACCTTGACATTCTAGGTAAATAAGCAAGTTGCCAAGAGCAAGCACTAAAGCATGGAACTGGTGGAAGTTTTTCACATAAGCTCTACCTCAAACTCTGAGAAGAACCAGTTATGATCATCTTCAACATGTCTAGAGTGGAATACATGAAAGAAGGTCTTGAAGGTCTTGAATGTAGAGGAATCTAAGTTAACAGTCATAAGAGTTATAATGGAAGTACATATGTCTGTTGAAAAGTTGATTTAGCTGCGAATCATCATTGTTGTGAAGAGTGGCCTGTGTAATGTGTTACACATGTTCACATTGATCCATGTATATGTCACAGGAACTAACAGCTCTCTAAAGTATTGACATTGGACTACAAAAATCTTAATGCACTGTAACTTCGATGATGAAGGGTTGATTTGTCTGCCCAGTACCTTAAAGGTGATGTGTTACCACAGTATGGCTGTTGTTGCTTCTCTTCGACATCATAACATTGTGGTTTCATACAGAGACCAAACACATCAGTTCAGTATACACCGATCTACATTACACAGCATTTGCACATAAATAGTGTGTTTCATTTTATGGTTTCAGCACATTTGTTCCCTTCTACCTGAGGTCGCCACTTGTACATGAGTTCAGCCAATTGACCCAAGGACATCAGGAAATCCTTCTGTAGTAAAGATGTTTGCTTTGCTGGCATTAGCTGTGTGGGTGCCCTATATATGCTCCTTACTTACTCTTTGCAAAGCATCCATCACTTAGCAGAGTATTTTGCTTAAGGTTGACTTAGAAATGTAAGGCATCAATCCTACTGTCTACTGTTTGATGCCTGTTGCAAATAATTCTAATGTTTCTAGCATTTTCAGCAAGGCGGGATGGCAGTGAATCCCGATGTTGGGCTCCAGGGTATCTGTAATGGTGAAAATATGTTTTGTTTGGTTCCCATGTTGAGCAGGTGTATCCTCGAGATCTCAAGCTGAATCATGTTTATGGGTTCCAGTCTTAATCTGTCCATTCTGGCTCTTGTTCTGTGCTGCTGACACATTTAAGGTAATTGATTGGTGGCCTGGATTTGACCCTCATGCTACATGGTTTGTCGTAGAAATTATGGATCTAGCATAGCCCGTTATAGTGGCTTAAAAGTGCTACATCCATTTCGGTGGACTGTGGAATTCAAGTGTGTGCTGCTGTGATCAACCTATGACATCTTCACCTCTCCCTTCCTGTTCATGCTGGTCTGACCCTGTGTGTAGGTGTGAGATATTTTGTTATTTTCAGCACAAACAGTACATTTACTATGGTTTGTTTCGCATTATTGTGCTGGCACTTGAATTTTTCTATTATTATACAGCTTTTCTTTCATTCCATACACTTTCATGAATGTTTGAACCCTGCTTTTAACTGGTGGGATTTTAAGGTGTTATTTTCCGCTGGCTTTTATTGTCCTCTTATACTTGTAATTGGGTGTATACCCGTGCATGCACTAACTAGCACAATGCCTAACTCATAATTAGGGTCGAAATGTATTTCAGCAGGGCTTAGAAGTGCATATAATCTACCTTTCAAATGAAAGAATTGCTGGTACTCAGCAGGGGCAATTCCTGCTCACTTAAAGCACTGCATTCAACCATTCTGACTCTTCTCCTTCCTCATTTTTACGTGCTTATGTTTTCATTTTGACACATGGACTTCATTATTTGCTACCATCCCCTTTGATTTTTTTTTTTATCCGTAACTTATCGCTTTCGAATTTACCCCATGGTACTTCAGAGCACATCAATTAGTATAAACCTTTTTTTATACACCAATCTGTAGCATTTTATGATTGTTGAATTAAATTAGATTTTTTGTTCTATTTGCCTTTTTTTGTTTTTATATCTTTTTATAATTTTTCATAAAATGACCTAATGCTGCTTATTCATTACTTTTAATAAACTTTTTTATTTTAATGACTCACGACAATCATGCTGTCGGACGTTGGGGGCTTTAGAAAATACAAGACATCATTATTTAAATACATTCTGAAAAAATAAACTCAATTGCAATTTGCCATACATGACTATTTAGCACTTCAATACTTAGACTTATGACCTTTTTATCAATTGTAATGGAAAAACCTTTGGGGCAAAAGATGGAGAAATCACTCTGTAAAATCGTAACACCCACACAACAGGTGTCCCTTTAATCCCATCTGCCTTCGTTGTTTGCAGCAGTGAGGGAAGACATAAGCAGAAATTAGTAATAATTTAGTCATAAAACTTTATTTCGACATACTGCCATAAAAGCACAATAAAAAATCACACAGTTTAAAATAAAAAAGTTCCTAGTCCAAGCATCTCACTAGACTTCTGCGCTTGCACCACATAACAAATAAAATGTTGCTATGGCAACAACAACAACCGGATACATGTCATACTTTAGTAATATGTAGACCTCTCTGTAGTTCCTTGTTCCTAAATTCTTACAGAGTTGGAGAATCCATTTTGATCTTGACAAATGATATGCTCGACAAAAAAGGATCACATGGATCTCCGTCTCTTCTTTTTCGTTGCACCCAGGACATAGACGTTTGTCAGCTCCCACCCACTTATTAGTAAATGCATAAAGGGGGAGCGTCCCGTGCCTGAATTGGACAAACAGTTTCTTAGCTACAAGGGGTTGAATCATATCTAATGCTGGCTCTAGAGTATAATGTGATTTAACATCCAGAAATCTAGAGGTTAAGCTTAATGACTCTGTTGCTTGCAAGATTGTTGTCAATCTGAATTCCATTAAGGCAGAGGTCAGTAAATTTTTTAGGGGTTACAGTACAAGTCTCCTCTGGGGCAAACAAGGTAACTTTTCCCTATTTTACAGGCAGGGTGCCTGATGAATGACAGCCAAGGGTTCTTACCCGCCCCCTAGGTTGACATGACTGACTTCAGTTCTTCTCTATAGTCCTCCAACTCCGGCGTACTCCATAACTGCCACCAATAGAGTAGTGAACGGGAGGTAATCAGGTCAGCGATGGGGCGAATTCCCAGGTCCATCCTCAGCGGGATCAACGGGGTACTCTGGGGTAAGCCCAGTAAATTCCTTAGAAAGCGATTTGCAGTGACTGTCAGACTATTGGTTGGGCAATGGCCCCAAAGTTCTGCGCCATATAAGGAGGCAGCCCTTATCTGAACCTTACAAATTTCAGCCGGTGGGCCAATGACTTTAGCCACACAACTGCTACACACTTTCAAAATTCCCCCACTGGCTTGGGTTAATTTTAGGTTTGCCTAGGAAATTTGTGGACCCCATTCCATTCTCTCGTTCAGAGTGAGACCCAAATAATCGAAAACAGGTACCCTTTCAAGGAATCTTAAATCCATTTTGGGGAGAGGGCATTTGATGGAATCTGCATGAAGGACCATATACTTTGTTTTCGAAATGTTGACCCCCAAATTCCTTTTTTTTCAAAACGCGTTAAATTCATTTAGGACACACTGCATCCCCATAGGTGCTTTCAACAGAAGCAGCATGTAATCTGCAAACATTAATGCTGGGATTCTACGGTTAGCAAGTCTTGGCGAGTCTATATCTTTGACAGCTAAAAGGTTATTAATAAGCCCATTTAGGAAGAGGGAGAGCAAAGTTGGTGCAATCACACATCCTTCTCTCACTCCCTTCTCTACAGGGAATGATGCAGAGATTTCCCCGCTTTTCCCAAATCTTACATTAGCAAATGACCCTTCATGTAAGTGTTTCAGCTGTTGACAGAGGTGGACTTGGGCCCCCATTTCGAGCAGAAGGTCCCACAGTTGGTCTCTATCTACCATATTGAAAGTGGACTTAAGTTCCACGAACGTTAGATAGAGAGAACCTCCCTCCAGCAGTATCGTTTTCCAGTAGATTTATTGTAGTCTAAACAACTGGTCTATAGTGGAGGTTTTAGACCTAAAACACGCTTGCAAAGTAGTAAGTATATTATGGTCATCCATACAGCCCTGCAGCCTCTCCAAGAGGACCTGAGCAAAGATTTTTTGGGTTACGTCAATGAGGCCGATTGGCCTATAGTTTGCCAGGTCTAACGGAGAACCTTTTTTATGGATGGGAATAATCTCTGCACCTGCCCACGTTTTTTTGTGGGTGTCAGGCCGCGAAGAATTGCATTAAATAGGCACTGCAGATAAGGACCCCATAACACCATTTCAGATTTAATCAGGTCTCCAGGGATCCTATCCAACCCGGGTGCCTTTTTTTGGGAGGACTTTCGACAGTGAACAAAGGGGTATATCTACCTGCTGTACAAAAATAAGATCAATATTCGGCAGGCCCGTCAGAATAGCTTCCACTCGAGGCTTGGAATACAGTGGCTCAAAATGAGAATGCCAAACCTCCTCCCCGAGGTTTGGTTCGATGGCATTCCTGTCATCGGTCGTCCATTTTTTACCAAGTTCCAAAATCCTCTAGTGTCCTTATCTTCTAGGGCTTTCTGCATCGCCTGCCATCGGTCAATTTCCCATTCTGCCTTTGCTTCTAAAATAAAAAAAAAATGTAATACTGTAGCCTCCCTTATTTGTACTGTGGCACCCTATCACAAGTGGGTCAGCAGGGCTTTCTTTGCCTCTTTGCATGCCCAATTGTACCATAGGTAATTAGTTCTGTTAGGGATTCTTTCACAGGTAGATACTCTATAAAAGAACGGAGCAAGAGTATTAACCATAGCTACATGGTTTTCCACCAGTGCTTCTAGCATATCAATGGCACGATTACTATCTACAAGTGCGCTTGCCTTATCTAAAAAAGGTATGATTGAATTATACTGGGATGCCTTTGCCTCTGCTGATTGCAAGAAAGTGCCCCAGCGAATCCTTCTGCCACCATCGACAGAGAGCAATAGAGGAGAAGGGGAGGTCAATACAGCCTGCCCCTCTGCCAGGCAATGCCACTCCAAGGTGACAACCAACGGGTTGTGGTCACTTTCAGCATGTGGAAGTACTAAGAAATTTACAGTCCTATCCCACATCTCCACGTTAATCAAAATGTAATCTATTGCGGACGAGTGACCTATCCCCTCAAAAGTATTTTTCCCTGGGTTGTCAGCAGATAGGCGACCATTACATGCTCTCAGGGAATAACTGAGAGTAAGGGTGGTCAATTGTTAAACTAGCGGGTTCCAAGCCTTTGCTGGGTAGTGATTACACACTGGGATTCCCCATGACGAATCCTCATCCCTCGTAACAGAGTCGTAAACAGAATTCAGAGGTTCAAAGTGGCAATTGATGTCCCCACCAATGATCGGGACAACTCCATCCGGTAACATAGAAAGAAAGGAAAAAAGGAGATCTAACACCTGCGAGGTCTGACCATACCTAACCGGACGAGAGTAAACGTTAATAATAGCCACCTTTGGAAAATTAGAGAGTGAGAGGATAATACAAAGTATATCAGGCACTTAGTTTCAATCATCCTAACTGTGCAGTCTAGGTGCACATCAAACCAGATACCCAACCCACCCGATGGCCTTCCCCTCACACCCTGAACTGCAGGTTTGCAATATGTGGCAAATCCCACTTTAAGCATAGGCTTCAGTGCCCATGTTTCCTGAAAGAGACAAATCTCATGGAGATCCACAAATTCACCCCAATCAGGAAGATCCATTTTGGCACTCAAGCCAGCAATATTCCAGGAGAGAATCTTTACCCCATGTGGTATGGGTACCTTATTACATTGGGGGTCTACTGTAGAATCCCCTAGCTCACACTGCACAGACGTATGAGCCTCAATGTCAGGGACAAGAGTTTCAACAGTATCCTCACAATGGGGAGAAACAGATCTGTTGAGATTCTCTATTGCGGCCATAACATCGCCCATCTCTACCACACATGCAGGAACCTTGTTTACCTGCTGGCCTCGGTCTGCTGGAGCCTGGTTTGGGGAAGTGGAGTTCCCACTATAGGTCCCAACAGAATTAGTCATTACCATGCCCAGCAGTACACAACCTTGATCAGACAATCCCGTAGACAATTTCTTATTTACAACTTCCCTATTTATTATTGGTGGCTGCTCATGGGCCACAACCCCCTCTTCAGGGATATTGGGACATAGCTGATGGACCTTGGGAGTTGAGTAGTAACTACTAATGGATTGTCAATCAACCTAAATCTATTACTAGTTGGAAGAATAGGTGGTAAAGTAGAGTCATAGAAACAAGGCCCATTAAAAATGCTTCCTACCTGCGCTCTCAGGTCCCTTCTTGCCCTGTTTTCCCGTGACCCACTCCTTCCCCCAGCTAAAGGGTGAAGAGGGGATGAGGGATAGATTTAAAATAGTGGAAGGGAGAGAATCCGAGTTGAGGTCCACGTCGGCTTCCAATGGCAGATATGCTCAACCACCCGCCTGTCCCTAAAATTAATCAAAATACAGTCGCCCTCAATATCTTTTGGTCTTTGACCCACCTAGTTGACTCTGCGGGCGAATAGAATTTCACTGTGTACCTGCCGAGGAAGTGGCCTATTAGAATTCAACCAGTGAATGCATTTGTTTTAAATCTCAGAGTAGGTCTCCTCCCTGTCATGATCCAGGGGTGGGACCCCAGCAGGCACAACAACATATGGGGACGATGCGGGGGTTAAATCTAGGTTTTGTAAACGCACTTTCTTAATGCCCCGGTTCACCAAGCTCATATGCAAGGCATGGGTTTCAACTCTATGGCTAGTTGCAGATACTCCCCCACCCTCAGGTTCAGTCTGAACCGCTCCATCCATATTCTCATTGTTATTTGCCCCCACATATAACATACTAGTTGGGTCTTCGGTTGTCAGAGCCTCTGCGATCATGCTACAAGCGGCTGGAGTTAAATTAATCTGGGCCGGGGGCAAGCTAGGGGGGACAGAAGGAATACACAATACTTTTGTTAAAGCCTCTGAAGACTCAACATCCATCCCCCTTAAATTAGCAGTATTAGTGTGATCAGAAGCATATAGTGTCTCCTAACGCAGGAGCCTTTCCTCTATAGAAGAGAGACTTTCCAGGAGAGGAGAGAATATTCTAGCCAATAACTCCTCCGTTCTGGCCCAAAAATACACTCCAGTCTGGCAGCGTTGAAGATCACCAAAGTTTGGCGCAATCATAGACTCTAAATTGGGCAGAGGACATTCTTCTAATGTTATTTCCTCTTCTGTTAAAACCATCGCTCCTGTGTTCGTTGATTTGCAGGTTTTGGCAATTTTATTTCTCTGAGGACTCCAACCCCGCTTTCTCTTAGCAGCCGTCTCTCAGGCTTGGGCCCCTGTATGCAGAGAACTACTAACAGACCTGGTCAAAGTTCGGGAGGCGCTGACGGGCTTTTTGGTTGCATTAACAGTATGCGAAGGCGCTGTTGCAGACTCCAAAGATGAAGAAATAATCACAGAAGTATTCACTGGAGTCACTATTTGCGTTGCGCCACGAGATAACTGGCCGCTGCCTCCTCTAGAGGCCGATGGAACAATAGCCAGAACTGAAGTTTGTTTGGGTGTCCTTGAGTTCGCTAACGCACCCAAGGATGAGCGTTTTACTAGCAAGGGATCCAGCGATAGGTGTGAGTCAGCTACCTCAATTTCGTGCTACAAAACCAATGTCACTCTAATTAGAAACTGGTCTAAAGTCCTCACCACTGACCCACATGTGGTCGAATTCCTTCTGTTACTTCCTTTGTAGCCCATCACTAATTTAGGGCCAGCCACCAACCAACATCAAGTCACAGAGATCGAACAATAATACGAGAGAAATGTACAAAAGTTGTTTGATCACCAACCTGACAATGCGGATATCAGAGGGGAGGCCCAGCCCAGCCTCTAATGGGCTCAAATAGGCCCGCCCTTGGCCCGGCGCGGGTCCTGCGGATCGGGTGCCGCCAGCAGCTTTGTAGGCTTCTCAAGGGTGCACAGGTGTGGCAAAGCAGGGCATCCTGGGACTAGCAGTCTCTGTTGGTGGCAAAATTGGCCAAATCCGGTATAGCGCTGATTTACATCATACACCAACTGTGGCCTCAGCCCAGGTACACCACCTGTTCTTCCGCTCTCTGGACCGGGGCACTGTTGGTCTCCGTTCCCCCAAAAAGGGAGTTTTTGATCATCCCAAACATGGTGCTCACACTCCGCCGAGAAGCCCCTTTGTTGCTCAGTAATAAGGAGCTGCGTGTGGGTCTGTAACGATGCTGGTCCCTGTGCCTGCCTCCACCCTGCAGCTATACTTTCACGGTCTCCCGTTCACATCTGCTTAGTGATAATTGTATTACCACTATCTTTTGCTCAATGTGTTTGCTTGAACTTCTTTAGGACTCATTGACAAGGGTATTTTCGGACGCAAACATATATTTACAGTAATATAATGCCACTATTTACACCTGCCAGGAACTCACACAACAGTTTGAGGCAGGTGTAGGTAGATTTACAACAACAGATTTCTCCACGAGTGTGTAGAAAGCTGTAGCAATAAATCCAACTCAGGGGACCGGAAGTGGGAGTTGCAAGCTGTTATATGCCCACTTACTGAGGAAATATCCACAAACAAGAAAATTGGTGGGCATTCCCAAACCTATGTTTGTAGGTCCACCCTCCAGGCCCCAAAGAATTACTTCTTGTAGGTTGGCCAATCAGGTACTCCGTACTTCTCACCTCAACAGCATAAAAGCACGTATGTTGAGACAATTGCACCCATACTTATTCTTTTCTGCATGAAGAGTGGGCTTTTTCACATTAACTGCAGCACCAAAAGATTTTGAATATTATAAAAGATTATGAAACGCCAAGGTTTCAAATGTGACATAAACCATTTGTACAAAAAAAATAGCTCACTTTTTCAAGAAGTTGGAGGAATATTATTAAGGATGGCGTTACAAATGTTGTCGCTTAAGGGCAGGAAACTACCGCTAAAGAGGCGATAATGGGCTTGATAATATGCCCTTGAGAATTCCAAAAGAAGCCCATGTTCACACTAGAACATGGACTTTTATTGGAATTCTCAAGGCCCATTATCGCCGCTTTAGCTGCAGTTTCATGCCGCTAAACTGGCGGTAATCTTTAACGCCGTTCTTGATAATATGCCCCTAATTTCTGTGAGTTAAATGGCCCCAACATGCCAGAATTAAAAAAAAAATATTAGTCATTCTTTGTTTGCTTTTGTATATAGATAATCTTTATACTGATAAGCTTATATCGATGTCTTTTCATGTTTGCTAAGTGCAAATACCTTGTAAACTGTTCCACTTTTCATTATTACATAATGTGCTTTGTACTTTAGGAGATAGCAAAAGATAAACCAACCCTTTATGACAAAGATATGCATGAGCTGTTTTCTAAATTTAGAATTGTATGTCAGAATTCAGAAATGATACTGACAGTACAGGGCAAAGTGAAAAGCACATTCAAAGCTGTTTCCTTGTTGTGTAAAATAACTTGGACTGAACCTAGAAAAAATTGCAGGGACTCTCTTTTTCGGTTCATTTAATTTTTCAGCTAAGATATTTTGCAGACCTCCATGTATACACAGGCTGGATATCACCTGAACTTAAGAAGTTGGCACTTTTTTTAAAATTGTATTTTTATTTATTGAGGTTTTGCAGATATATACCACAACACAAATGGCATATAAATACTTGAGTTTTTTTTTTATGTAAATCGTGCCCGTATCACGCTGTGTCTCGACCTACCCACTCCTACCGGGTCACACCCTCATAATGTTTCCCTGATAAATTCCAGCAGGATACACCCAGTGAAATGCTAGAATATAATTCTTCCCTAGGCCCTGGGATTCCAAGGTGTTCTTCCTGTTTTGGCAGCAAGTGAGTGGGGCACTCAGGGTGGATCCACAAGCCACACCGGGCTCGAGCCGAGCCACCTCCAAGGACCGCCTGGGGCTCTCGCTACACTGCAGCTGACTACGGTGGCCCCACTCACAGCTGTCAATACTCTAACCCCACTTTATGGTGCTGCAGGCCATCGCCTGCTCTCCCATCAGGAACGCCTGCAGCCGATGCACTCCAATTCTTCCCTGATACTAAGCTGGCCACTAGTGTTATAGTAGCCAAAGTAGGAGCCCTCGCGGGACGAGTCCCATCTACTGTCAGGACTCTTGTGGTCTCTTACAGTCCGTTCTGCTCCACTGAGGTGTTTGCTCACCTTCTCACCTTCTCGTCTGCACACCAGCATGCTTCTCCATTTCCTTTTCCGGGTTGCCTGCAGCTGTGTGACCCCACTCATGGTAGACAAAGACACTCTGTAGATGTATAGTTACGCTAAACTGGAACACCGCTAACTTTGGCAGCTTCTCCCGTCTCCTGACAGAGGCCCGGAGGCTCTTAAAAACCTGATTGGCTCTGCCTTGTTTTCGACTCTAAAAGTACTTGGAAAACTCTGTAGTCTGAGGAGGAGTGTGGAAGTGGCAGTCAAAGTTTACATGGGTGTGCCCAGCATGGATACCTATTTATCTGGTCTTCATTATTTATTATTATTATTTATTTTATTATTATTTATGCATTATTATAAGGCACAGACTTTACCCGAAGGTGTCAGAGCGCTGTACAATAGAACCAGTTACGTTACATGAGAGAAATGTTACAAAATAGAACGTACAAAAATAGCAGGACACAGAATCAAACACAGCAGGGAAGAGGAACACAATATCAAACACAGCAAGCAAGGAATGTACAAAAATAAATAAATATTACAAATTTGCAATGACTAATAGACTTCCTGGCGGGTCTGAGAATGAAGGCATTAGTTCTGAAAGTTACTTTGGAATAGAGGAGAATTGAGGTCCGCTTTGAAGAACTGGATGGGGGTGGTGACACAAAGCAATGGAGGAAGCAAGTTCCAGATTCTCACCGCATTACCTGAGAACAATTGAGCCATCAATTTTTCCCTTTTGAAGGAGGGGGGCTCACTGCGAAACTTTTCAGCATTCTGAGAAGGTCTCAAGCCTCCAGACAATTTCAGTTTATTCCCCAGATAGCGAGGGGAGGAAGAGTGCAAGGCTTTGTGGGTGATGCAAGCCATTTTGTAAATAGCTCAAGCCTCTATGGGAAGCCATCGGAGAGAAGACAGGATAGCAGTGAGGTGGTAACTTTGTTTGGACCCTGAAATGAAGCGAGCTGCTGAATGGAGAATGAATTTGAGGGGTGAGAGGTGAGATTTGGGAAGGCCAGTCAGAAGAGAATTACAATAATCCAGTCTAGAGAGAACTAGCGATTGGACCAAGGTTTTTAGGTCTTTCTCCGGGAAGAACTGACAAATCCCCCACAAAAGGTGCAACTGATAATGTGCGTTCTTGGCAAAGAAGTTGATGTGTGAGATTAGGTTGAGTCTTTTGTTAAGTATGATACCTCGGGATTTAGCGATGTCGACAATGATGGGTTTACTGTTGAGCAGATTCAGCTGATCCATCCAGGATTGAACAGGAGAGAGGTGGAGAAGAGGAGGGATTCAGTTTTGGAGGGATTTAGAATGAGTTGGTGAACTAACAATCAGTTGTGAATAGAGTTGAGAGTAGAGTTGAGTAGTGAGAGATCTTGTGAGGAAGACACCTTGAGGTAGATTTGGGTGTCATCCGCGTAGAGATGGTAGAGGATTCCAGATTTGTTTAGGAGGTTCCCTATTGGTTCCAGATAGAGGTTAAATAGAGTGGGTGCAAGAATAGAACCTTGAGGGACGCCTTGACCAACCAGCAGTGGAAAGGAGAGACTGTTCACAATCTTGATCATTTGGGATCTGTCCAAGAGGAATGAGGCAAACCATTAAAGCACTGTGCCTTCCACGCCCATTCTCTGTTGAAGAGTGTTAAGAAGGGTGTTGTGATTAACAGTGTCAAAGGCTGCAGAGAGATCAAGAAGAAACAGTAGGCAGGATTCCCCCGAATCGAGTATATGCAGTGCATCATCGATCACTTGCAGCAAGGCAGTTTCAATGCTGCAATTTTTAATAAAGCCAGACTAGTATCACAGCTGCTACTCATTGAGGAGGAACTGGTATTCTGAAGGCAGGCAGCCTGGCTTCCACACTAAAGAAGCCGCAAAACAATGCCTCTGTACATAGGTTTTATTTTTTTACCAGAGGTTAAATGCTTTCTACCTTTTTTGCGTGATGCTTAAGTCATATGGGCCTCAGTATTTTAGGAATCATGCTTTATAAGGAATTCAATACTCCAAGTGTGCTCAATGAGCAGTGGCTGCTCCAATGCAAACATATGGTGAGGCACAATGGTGCACAACTCACCATCAATGGTGCAGCACTTCTCACGAGAGCATGAAAGCAGCTCCACAATTAGTTTGAGCAGGCTAGCCCATTGCTCATTTTGGGGCTGGGGCCCTGTACCAGCAATTCTGCAGCTGTTTCACAGTCCTATTATTTCTGGGTATACAGTGTGCAGTTTGAGTTGGCTATCGCAAGACAGCTGGCTAATTCAACATGTGCACGGTAGACACAGCAGTGATCATGGAATCGCAGGATTCAGTCCTGTCCCCTGCCCTCACAGTCATGCTATATACACCGCCAGCTGGTCAAAAATTAAAATGGCTTTACTATGACATTTTGAGGTGCTTACTTTCTCTCTGACCCTTATTCAGCCCTTGTACTCAGCATCTCTGTGCCACCTTCTGCCACCTCCTTCGTGTTTAGAGCAGTGGCTTATTCCAAAAATGATACCCACTGCCCTGAATTTGATGAGGCGAGTCTCTCATATATCACAGATATATGTTGGCCTTGGATGATTGGGGACCCCTGAAGAGGTGGGGAAACCCACGTGCCGCAGAGGGTGCAGGGGCCTGTGTTATGCCATTGGACAATATGAACGTCAGTGCTATCGCTCACTGTGCCTAAAACATGCCACTAACCTTTTATATATTCCTTGAGACAGAACCCTTAAACCCCTCTTTAAAGTCGTCCAATGTGATTTTAACCAGTGACCCTGCACTCATGTGCTCAAAAAGCTCCATGTACCACGATTTTCTCAAGGAAGCCTTTTTGATATAAACCCCAGTCACATGGCATGTGAAGGCTAGGTAAAACAACTTGCCCATTGTATAACACTTGAAGGCATATTCACTAACATTTTGTGCCGATTTTGCATCGCCGAAGTGATAAAAATTGGTGAAAATATTTTTTTTAAATTTACTTTCCAGTGCAAACTAGTTATGCGCTGGAAAGGCACCCGAAAGTTAAGCAAAGCAACGCCTAGCACTGCTTTGCAATACTTTGTTCCAAGGGGATGTAGCATGTGTGGTACATCGATATTCCCATATAATCACCCATGTTTTTTAAAGCAAAACCCTGGGGCATACTTACAGGGGCATTGCATCATGTTTTACAACGCTACAATGGTGCAATGCCCTGCTCCATATTTAGAATGCAGCACTAATCCACTTTGCGTGGCTAAATGCCACATTGTAAATATCATATTCTTTCACTGAGTTTTCTGCGTCAAAAGGGCGTGCAATGGGTGTTGCTGTGGATGTCCCACCAAAACACCCATTGCCTTTTAACGCTGCCCCATATTTATATGAATCGGTAAATCTGAGGCAGCGCCAAAAGCTAACACTGTTGAAAAGCAGGTGTTTAGAGTGGCGTAACGAGGAAAAATACTTTTGTTTCTCCATAATTTTTGCTCTTTCAATGTGTGCTGCATTCTGCAGCACACATAGAAGGAGAAGATTGTCTTTATGATTGTTTATGTGCAGGAAGGTGTCCCTTCTTGCACATCCACAATCATGCCTGCAATGCGGGTACCCTTGCACCATGTTTCGAGGGTGTCTAAGTTGGCGCTATGCAGCTTTTTTAACGCCAGTGCATAGGAAATCCAAGGGTGCACTGCATTCTTGTGAATAGGCTGCAACCCTGAGTTTTATAAATGATGCAGCGGAGCACTGCAAAATTGCTTGCAGTGCCGCTCCACATCATTTCTTTGCAAATATGCCCCCCTATATACAAAAAAAAGTAGACAGAATTCTGCATTAAAAATTGCAATGTTTTGACATTGATGTTATCCAGGAGAAATTATTATATTTCTCTAATATTTTATGACTTTGCATGTGCACTTACAGCACACATCCAAAGTGTGAAATGTTTCAAAGTTAATCTAAGTATGAAGGGGCAGATTTACAAGCCCCTTGCGCTGCCCCTTATTTACAAGGACAGGAAAAGCTGTAAATCCGACCCCTTTAAATGCAGGACTTTGAGTGAAAGGGGCGCTCCATTGGTGTTGCTGTGGGTGTTTCCACGCAACACCCATGAAACCAGACACATTTCCAGATTTACAAGGATTCGTAAACCTGGAAATGCATCAGTATGCTATTCCACCCTAGGGGTGGCGTAACAATGGGCAACGAGGAGAAATGTTTTCATTTCTCCTCGTTTTTTTCCTCTTTCAATGCGTGCTGCATTCTACAGCGCACATTGAAAGAGGAAAATGCCTGCAGTGATTGTTTTTGTGCAGGAAGATAGTCCTTCCTGCACAAAAACAGACTCCCCATGACGCAGGCATCCTTGTACCATGGTGCAAGGGAGCCTGTGCCAGCACATGGCCGCTGTTTGTGCGCCAGGGCAGGGGAGAGCACAGGAATGCAACATATCATTGTAAATATGTCACATTCCTGTGCTCTGAAAGTGACGCAGCCGAAGGGCTTGCGGTGCCACGCTGCAGCACCTTCTTGTAAATCTGCCCCAGAATTTGGTACTGGAAGGGTAGCCTGCCAGTACAAAATCTATGCTAAACATAACACAGGCACTTTTTCACTATGGTACAAAATGTTTACATAGTGCTGACAGCTTGATTGTGCGCCAGGCATAGAGCACTTTCCTGCTTTCTCCGTCATGCAACAAAATGCAGCAACGTTGCGTGAGAGGCACTTTATTAAAAATATCCTTTGATATCACAGATTTCCCTCTTTCCGGATTCCGTGAAAGTCTTGTGTTGCCACTACATCATTTAACAGTATGCAATGTTTGGATCTCACAACAATGAAACTCTGAATTGCTGCTACTGGAATCTAAACTCTCGATCTGCAGGTCACTTCAAATGAACTGCCTTTCAGTGGCATGGTAGGGTGTCATGGTCTCCAAATGCAGGCAAGATACATTCTCCCCATACCTAGGTGGGAAGTGAAAGAAACCTATTAATGAGCTGCAGTGAGTTCCTTATAGCCCTTTGCCTTTGCATTAATGATAGCTATGTCCCTGTTACTTTGACACAGTTAACGGAATTTTAATTGAGCAATATATTCTTTCAAACCTTATCCTCAGCTAGCCTGTTCTCTGTAACAGAAACGGAGTAAGTTGTTCACACAAACACAAAGGTGCAGACAATGTACATTAACTTTCTGTTTTTCACAGTTTTACAAAGCGCAAACTTGGCCCAATGGAATTAAAGTGCTGCATATGAGCACCAGACCTCTAAATATAAGAGGTCAAATTAACTTTTTTAAGGCACTAGGAGATTAGGGGCTATGGACCATATTATCAAGAAAGGGTGATACATTATCGACGCTTTTATCGGCAGGAAACTGCCGCTAAAGCAGCAATAATGGGCTTGATAATATGCCCTTGTGAATTCCCATAGCAGCCCAGGTTCTGGTGTTAACCTGGGCTACTATGGGAATTCACAAGGGCATATTATCAAGCCCATTATCGCCGCTTTAGCAGCAGTTTCCTGCCGATAAAATCGGCGATAATGTATCGCCCTTTCTTGATAATATGGCCCTATATTTTTCAAATGTAGCGCAGCTCGTAGCATTTTGGCGCGTTCCCAAGTGTACCAGTAATGGCAAATCTGGAAAGGCTTCAAAAACTATGCGTGCTGAGTGGGAACATCCATGCAACTCCCATGGACATCCTCCATGAGGCAGAGAAACGAAACACAGCGATTTGCACTGTGCTTTGTTACTGCAGATTTGTCAAGGCACTCAGGGCAACGCAAGGAGGCCTTGCATGGCTTGTTAAATTGTATTTTAAGGGTTGCGTCGGTTTTGCTCCACACAAAATGGTGCCAAAACGACACAACCCTTGGTAAATGGAGCCCTGAGTGACTTGCCTCGAATCATTGGATAGTGATCAGCAATCGGTACTCGAAAGTTGTTCCCCTATTTCAAAGCTGACGGCTCAGGCTGTTAGGCCACATTGACTCCTTTCCCTCAAATTACTTCTTGTTGGCATGGCTTTGCCCGCAAGAGGATTCATACTCTTCATACCTTTTAACAGTGCTTTAAATATAATCGTTTTAAAAGCCAAGATTTCAGTAACCAAGTGTTCTGCTCCATTTAACACATTCCAATGCTCATATACCTGGAATCATGTCATAAAAGCCAACACACAACATTAATGGAGACCTTGGGCCTCACTTAGGAGAAGTGACGCATCGCTGAGTGAAAGCAGTGATGCGTCACTTCTCCGTGCGCCCTCCTTGCGACATGATTGATGCGTCATATTTACAGTATGACGCATCATGTCGCAAGGAGGTACAGATACGTCAGTATTTCTGATGTATCTGTATGGCACAAAAGTGACGCATTACTGGAGTGTGTCACAAAAGTGACGCAACTCCAGCAATGTGTCCTTTCACATGGGGCAAGCCAGTCTTACGCCTGCTGTGAGACAGGCGTAAAATTTTGACGCATTTGAGTCCGAGAATCTGGTAGATTTCACTGCGTCACTTCTACGACCCTTTCTTGCATGGGAACACACCCCCTGCATACATTATACATGGAGCAGGTATAATGATAATGTAGCACAGGGGTTTACAAAGTGACGCATCTACCTAGATGCGTCACTTTGTAAATATGGCGCAAGAAGGTGCATTTTTTACACGGCTGGTGCGTCACAAAAAGTGACGCACCAGTGGTGCAAAAGTGACGCACGGGCTCACCCCTTGGGCCGCAATTATGAAAAGTGACACATCTCTTCGTGAAAACAGCGATGCGTCACTTTTCATTGCGCCCTACTTGCAACACCAATGATGCGTCATATTTACAGTATGACGCATCATTGCGCAAGGAGTTACAGATACGTCAGTATTTCTGACGTATCTGTATGGCGCAAAAGTGACGCATTGCAGGAGTGTGTCACAAAAGTGACGCAACTCCAGCAATGCGTCCTTTCACATGGGGCAAGCCCCATGTGAAAGGGTCTGCGTAAGTCTTATGCCTGCTGTGAGGCAGGCGTAAGATATTGACGCATTTGCATCCTATAGATTTCACTGCGTCACTTCTACGACCCTATCTTGAGTCAAAACGCCCCTCTTGTATACATTATACAGGTATAATGTGGCGCAGGGGTATACAAAGTGACGCATCTACCTAGATGCGTCACTTTGTAAATATGGCGCAACAAGGCGCATTTTTTACGCCACTGGTGCGTCACAAAAAGTGATGCACCGGCGGCGTAAAAGTGACGCACAGCCTCATAAATGAGTCCCCAACTGTTTTGTCCTAGGACGAAGACTCGTAGAAGTTACATCACCCTAGTGCCCCATGATCAGTTATGATAATTTCTTTTTTTTTCCTAATAATGTGCTTTTTAGGTGTTAAAAAAATGCATTTCAAGAATGCGAAAATTAGTATTTCTTGAACCCTACACTATATTACAATTTCTAATTATTTATCTTTCTCGGCACAATGCAGAGCTGGGGCTTTATGGTGCCAAGACTGCATACGATGGTGTGAGATTTCCGCAAATGGACTCATCGTTGGCTGTCCGATTGGAAGGGCATTTTCCCAAGCATCAGGTGATATTTGAGCGTGGGGCACTTGTACCAGCGACAGCTCCATACAGCAAATGTGGTACATACTGTGACAACCACGTTAGTACTAAGGACTACCATAATAACATCATCCTCAAATTCCATTAGAAGCCAGTTCGAATTATACCTATTTTGTAGTTTATTGAAAATTGTTTGTTTCTTGTTCACTAAAAAGCGCACAAGCGATGTAATCCACTGTCTGAAAGGATTTGCCGAAGAAAGTTTCTGAGAAAAAATAATCATTTGCTGCCCTCTGGAGGAGTTTGATGACATTGAAAGCGATCACTGTGGAAATGTTCAAGCACACACTTTCACAGAGCTTGCGAGTAAGGGTTATTTAATTTATTGAGGATTCTGCTCAATATTCCAGAGGAATAATTGAACCTAAAACAAAATGTAGTCTTAGTTTAAATAATGAAGGTGAACTTTCGAGCTCGGGTCTGAGCTGCATTGTATAAATGAGTGCTGTGCTTAACCCGGTATTTCACATAGGTCTGTCTAATACAGTCCTTGTTATTATGTTGAGCACACATGACGGTAAAGGGTTGTCATTGAGTTCAACACGTGCTTTTGTGCACCTCCAAATTTTAGCAACGGGCGAATGGGTACCGCAGGATATCTTACCTGCGGTACCCATTCATATTACATACACCTTCAGACTTTACAAGCATGGCTACTCACAGATAAATGGTTTGTTCTTCTTGTGAACTTATAACTGTTTTCCTGGAAAAGTGACAAGCTACATTACTGGCTTCCAAAAAACACTGTTTAAAGAAATGCTGCACTTCATGCAGGCTTACGTCAGCACACTCACCCTTGTTCCACAGGGTAAGAGTGTGTTGTGGACTGCATCATTTTTGTTTTTCTGTTTTGTTTTGTTTTTTGAATGAATGGGTTCTTTTCTGCACAGAAATTATTCTTCAGGGTTATATGCTCTATGCATTTGTACTGATGAGTGCAGCACACGCACAAAGTGGGAAAAAAAGAAGAGAACTAAAGATATTTCTCCTTGTTACACCAGTCTCAGTTAGACTGAGGTTTTTGTCATAAATCTACGAATACAAGTCTTTGTAGATATGGATTTTGTTAAAATATTTGGATGGATGGAGGTACACCCATGCTCCACTCATGAAATGCCTCCCTGACACAAAGTAACTCAAGGCACAGGATTGCATTGCATAGCATTTTGTTACAAACCAATACAAATTCGCATTTGTACATTCCAAACAGTATTTTGCTTAGGCAATGTATTTAAAAAAGAAATGCAAACCGAATCCAAAACCTTTGTAAATTTGGGCCTAGAGGCACAGCTGACAGATGTGTGTGCCACATGGAAGCACTGACCATCCACTCTCTCATTACTTAGTCACACATTTTCTCTCCCCTGGTACTGACTCTTCTCTGCACTCATTTCTCCTACATCGCACAGTAGTTTGCTTGCACCTCTTGTACTCCAACTTAGGAGTATATTCACAACAAACTGCGATAATTATCGCTAAGCCCATTTAGCGCGACTTTTATTATCGCTGTCTAACGCCGGAAACTATCACCTTGTTAGCAGCGTTTTCACAACACGCCACTAACAGGCGATAGTTTCTTGTACCGGGTCAAATGTCAAGCGATAATATTATCATGACAGCGATAAACATTCTCATGTTAATGTGAAAAAAGTGGTGATGGTCCATAGCGATCCAAAACGGATCGCTAATCATCGCCAGACTTGTATTTCCCAAGGTAGGCTGGAAATATCACTATTAAATGCCTGCTAAGCAGCCCAAACACCAAAATAAAAAAAAAAGCTGGAAGTTCAGAGAGAAGCCATGGAGGAGGCTGAACCAAGCACAGGGGCCAACAACTACCCCACAAACACCCAGGACGACCAGCCAGGGACCACGAGGAAGTCCAAGGAGAAGAGGAAGAGGAAGACACAGTTCAGTCAGCAGGAAAACCAGGTCCTGATTGCGGAGGTGGTCGAACATCAATGACAACTATTTGTCACCTCCACTGTGTCATTGGCAACAAAAAATGCATTATGGCAGTCTATTGTGTCAAAGGTGAATGCTGTCAGAGAGGTGAGGAGGACAGTGGACGATTGCAAGAAGCACTGGCATGATGTCAAGCGCAAAATCAATTTAAAAACTTGCAGTCAACTTGAAAGCAGCAATGCAGACTGGAGGTGGGAGAAAAGAGCCACAAGAGGAGCTGGATCCATTAGAGGAACAGGTGTCCGCTGTCATCAGAGAGGAGACAGTGGTTGGAGTTCCGGGACAGGATACTGCTGAACAGGAGCAGTCACAACAGCAACAGGGTGGACAGGGGATATGGGCCCAATGGCACCTATGCACAATTAAATATATTGCAGTGCACACCCACAATGAATGCGGAACTTGTCATAGATCCTCTAGTCAAAGATGGCATAGACACATAACACCCTACTCAACCAATAAATAGCAAGACACATATTGGTGGGCTCACAGAACTGGAACTATGCTCTGAAAAGTTGAACAAATATAGTCCAAGTATCAATACACACCACACAATAAGGCCTACGTAAAAGAGCAAAGGCACACATTTATTGGAGATGCAGCAAGCCCTCTCACCTCAACACCATGCATATGCATGTGCCCTTATGTTGGAGTTGTGTGAAATATTGTGCATGTGCAGCAAGTGTGACACAACTGCACATACACAATCTTGCACACAACCCAGACACACGTGCTAAATGCTGCATGTCTGTTGACAATATTGGTGGCAGGCCCACTCATGTACATGATCAGTCACACACACACTGCATTCTCATGTTTAGTATCAGAGAGATGTGGTCCTGTGAAGATGATATGTATATGTGTTCTGATGATACAAGGGGCCATGTAGACATCCTGCCACATCTCCAGTAAATGTTTCTGCCTGCTTGTCCATGAGATGCAGTCCTGTGTACACAGTGATGGCTCGCAGTGGGAGTGTTGTGGGGCAGTGTTGCAGGGCGGTGGTGCGGGGCAGGGGAGGGTCTAGATTGGGGTCGTGGAGTTGGACACACGACAGGCTTGAGTTCGGTAAGTCCATAAATAAATCTCACTAATTTCATTGCACTTGCTGCATTGCCAACATGGCGATGCAGCAAGTGCAAGGTAAATAGTTAAAATAATTTATTCACTAACCTACCTCCAGACCTCGTATGTCCAAATCCACTAACCCCATCCTGCCACTGCCCCTAACTCTACAACTGCACCGCACCAATGCCTCACAGCACTCCCACTGTGAGCCGTCACTGAGTGTAAACCATCAATTGAGTTTGCATACCAGAAGCACATGCAATGTCAAGATAAAATGATCACGTAGCCTACTGACTCAAAGGTGCATATCCCACAATGCACACAAACAGCAGACTACACACAAAACATGACGTAATACAATTAGCAGGGTGGCAATGCCTACAAAACCACAGTGCACGGGCAATGCCTATCAGGAATGTGTCAACAAAATATGTATTGCATTACTTGTCTGTGTCCCAGATTCACAGAACCACAATTTCCTTGTAAAGAAGTATGATAACTAAAGTTTGACAACAAGCAGGGATAGCAAAGTTGCAACTAATAATGACAACTATCCAAATAGCACACTCATCCCTTAGGTAGATTGACACAGCTACACTCTCAAGTGTACAAATATGCCATACAGAAAACACCATTCAACATCAGTCCTGGTGTGAGTTGCACACCACAACATTGTGTGCATGTAAACCTATCTGTTTGTTAAATCGACGGTGTCAGTGAACAAATATGTAGTCATGGTTGTCATCAACCACACGCAAAGCCATGCTTTGAATAATCTGAGCCAGGAGAGCATGTATTATCCATGTGAACAGCTGAGTGGCACATACACAAGCACACATCACACATCACCCTGTCATTTGCAACTGTTGGCAGGCTGGTGATTGCAATGTCTGAGCACCACAAATACACAATAGGAAATCAGCATCACAAATACGCAATAGGAAATCCACATCCACAAATCCTGGCCCACTTACACACTGCACTTGGTGTCACCGTTGATGGTAAAGTGTGTTGACACTGTCTGTAAATCCAGCAGCAATAATAGAAACTCATGCAGCACCATACTCACAATGGGTAAGCCAACAGGAGTGCAGTAAGCAATGCATGCAAGACAAAGGGTCCTGGATGCACATGTGTACAGCATAGTGCAGCACACATTTAAAACAGCAAATAGGCCTTATTAGCTAATGCGCATAAAGGGGGCTCTCCTCACCCATAACTAATCTTGCTACTAACACATACACATGTGCACTACCCAGCAAAGTTGCGGGTCTCTGAGCTACACTCACAATGCAAGTGACAGTGCTTGACATATAGCATGCCTGCCCCTCAAATATCTCAACATGGTGCAGGCCACATCACTGAGGTGGCTGAGCGTGGACCACATCCTTAAAGGAGCAAGTCATAATCTGACACATCCTCGTGTACATACAACCCCTATTGTAAACAAGACATCTGCTGATAATAAATGTACAAGTGTCCCAAATCTGTCAAATACACATATATACCCCAGGTTGCTACATCTCAGCATTGTCAATGCACAGAAGTGAAGGCTCACTGCCTGAATGGGATAAGGGGTATTATAAATAAAGCTGATTGTGTGAGTATCCCACAATGTAGCTCAAACACATCTAAATCGGAGCTCGTCAACATTGACTACAATGTGTCAGGATCCGCCCATCTTCTCATCAAAAAGGTAGTTCAAGAAGAATGTACAAGTTAAGACACCCTTGCTGGAAGACTTCACTGCGAGTTCTAGTGGCAGCGTTGCGGAGGTTCGCCATCTTGGGAATGCGGAAGTAATTCCGTTTTCCGATTGGCGGTTAGCCTTGCAGTTGTTCCTAGAGCGTCTGTATTTCGCGCACGCGCGCAATTCGTGCTGCGCACTTCAACTGAAGAATTCACCAAAGAAGAGTGCTTCCTCATGCTCTCTTCAGAAAAAGTTCTCATTTCGACCAGAATTTCTCATACTAGGCTTCCAAACAGAAACCTAAAGGAAAGTAACTGTGGTACGTTTTTTCAGAAATAAAATAGCATTTCCTAATGAACATTTTTTCCCTCAGTAACTTCGTGACCAGAAGTACCACATCGTCGGAATCTAGAGAAGTTGCGGTGAGGAGGAGTCAGAGTTGGGAAGACTTCAGTCGAGAGAAGTTCCCTCAAAGACATTCAAGTAAGCGTAGTAGTTTTAGTTTATTCAGGAGAAGTCTCAAGGCAATGAACCAAAGGCGCTAAGGACTCTTTCTAGCAAGAAGGCTAAAGAGCATATTGCGTCTAGAGCCTTATCAGAGACTATGTTGAAGAGAAATAAATTGTAAAGACCTTGAAGCTTCAGAGTATGCAAGACTTGTAAAAGACTATTGTTTTTGAAAAGACTTATCTTCAAGGAATTTTCAGGAAAATTCGAGATTGCGAGAGAGTTCACAGTTCTGAGTTCAAGACTTTGAGGTTCACAGTCCAGAGAGTGTTCGGAGCAATTTATCTTGTCAAGATTTTCCAATGACCTCTTAAGTGTTCTTCCAGTGAATCAGATGTAACACTTCAGACAAAACACTAAGGAGAGTGGCTAGCTTCCTAGGCTGTATCGGTAAGGATCAGAGTTCAGGGAATAGAATAGAACAGAGTAATATTAAAAGTTAAGTAGAGAAGGTTAAAAATGTGTCTTTTCCTTTTCAGAGAGTTCACCCAAAAGACTCCAGAGGCAGACCCTTTGAGGAAGAAGTCTCTCTTGTTTTGTCTGTCCACTTCCCCTTTCCCCCGCGGGTTAGGACTAGGGACTGCATTATCAAAGTAGTTTCTGGCCTTGGCTTGAGGGGGTCTGAGGAAAGAGCATCTGTTCCTGAGGGGGCCGAACCAGTGTATCCTTTTACGGTTCTGACAGATTGAAGTGCCTGCCTCTTTATTGAGGAATCAGGTCCCCTCCCAGACAGAATGGCGGAAGGCTTTGACTTGAAGGCTTTAAATGAAGTTTTAGGTAATATGCAGGTGCAGTTAAATAAAGCTTTAGAGGAAAATAAGGCCTTAAGGGAGGAAGCTAAAAGATATAGTCTGGAGTCAATGCAGACTCGTCAGAGGTTAGAAAGTTTGGTGATGGCAGGGTCTTTACCTAGAACTTCGGCACCACAGCAGTCATCCTCATCTGGGATTTCAACTTAAGTAATTCATTCCATCTCCCCAGTCATTCCATTAGCGCCCCCAGAGAGATATGGGGGGGATCCGATGAAGGCTCAGATTTTTCTGACACAGTGTTCATTACACTTTCTGTGTCGTCCTGTAATTTTTACTGATGATCAGGCTAAGGTGGCATTCATATTGTCCTATCTGACGGGAGATGCGGCTGCTTGGTCCATGTCATTGGTCACCAAAAAGGATCCGATCCTAACAAATTATGAGAATTTCAAAGAGGAGTTTGCCCGAATCTTTGATCGACGATCCTGCGCTCAATCTACAGATAATGAACTGTTGGACCTTAAACAAGGAAGTCGAGACTTGGTTGGATATTTGGCTAACTTTAATAAGTTAGTGGTAGAAACCAATTGGCCAGAGGAGAAAAGAGCGGCAATTTTTTACAGAGGTCTTCGGGATGAATTAAAAGATGCTCTTTCCCAAATCCCGCAATGACCCACAGAAGTCTCTGCTCTCATAGATTTGGTTTTGCAGTTGGACCATAGACTAAATGAGCGTAAACATGAAAAAAGGAAGGACTTTCGTCCCATACCTCCTCGATTTGATCGAATGCGAAGTGAATCTCAAAAGAGTTCAGATGCACCATCTGTTGAAGAACCCGTGCAAATTGGATCAGTTAGAGGGCCTTTGTCTAAGGAGGAGAAGGAGAGACGGAGGAACTCGCAATTGTGTTTATATTGTGGTGTGTCTGGACATTTTGTAAGAGAATGTCCCAAACGATTGAAAACTTCTCTGTCAGTAAAAGATCGGCTTCGCCCGTAGAGAGAGTTGCACGGGTAGAAGCGACAGCATAGTCAACTCCTGAATCACAGCATATTATGAATACCCTCCAGTCTGCTGCACCACATTTGATTGTAATTTTTGTGGTTAAATTTCGAGATCAAGAGATCAAGGAAGTATCTGTCATGATTGACTCTGGAGCAACAGGCAACTTTTGTGATCTAAAATATGCAAGGCGACATGGAATCCAATTTGTGAAGAAGACAATTCCAGAACCTGTATGTGCTGTTGAAGGCACCAACTTGTCCTCTGGCCCCATTACTCATGAAACTGAGCTGGTTCAATTAACAGGGCTAAAAGGACAATCGGAGTATATCACTTTTAATTTAATCGATGCTCCGCAGTTCCAGTTAATTTTGGGACTTCCCTGGTTAACTGAGCACAATCCAAGAATAGATTGGAGTCGAAGAACAATAGAAATGGACTCTCCTTATTGTGTTGAAAATTGTTTTGGTTCAGTGAAGATTCCAGAAGATGAGTCACAGGTCAAGATCTTAGCCTCTGTTCACCCGGCCCAAATCTGTATGGTGGAAGCAAAATCAATCCCAGCGGAGTATCAAGACTTAGCAACTGTTTTTGATTAAAAAAAAGGCAGAAACGCTTCCTCCACATCGTTCTTACGACTGTAAGATAGACATTGAGCCTGGAGCTATTTTGCCCTGCAGTCGAATTTATGCTCTCACTGAAACTGAAAATCGATTTTGAAAGAGTACTTAGACAAATACTTGGCCAATGGATTTATTCGTCCTTCACAGTCTCCTGTTTCCTCGCCTCTTTTTTTCATCCCAAAGCGCGATGGAGCTCTTCGAGCCTGCATCGACTACAGAGCACTAAATCAGGTGACTGTCAAGAATAGGTACCCACTACCATTAATCTCAGTATTGTTGGATCAGGTAAAGAATGCTAAGGTCTATACGAAGCTAGACCTTAGGGGGGCATATCATCTGATCAGAGTGGCCACTGGAGATGAGTGGAAAACGGCGTTTCGAACTCGATATGGGCTATTCGAATACCAGGTGATGCCGTACTGCCTTTGTAATGCCCCAGCAGCCTTTCAACACTTTGTTAACGATGTGTTGGGAGAGTTTTTGGATCGAGTGGCTGTGGTTTATATCGATGATATTTTAATTTTCTCCAACAGCTTGGAAGAACATATTCCTCATGTGAGAGCAATTTTGAGTAAGTTGATGGAGAATCATCTCTATGTCAAGCTAGAAAAGTGCACCTTCCATGTTACCAGAGTTGAGTTTTTGGGTTTTGTGCTATCCCCTGATGGAGTGAGCATGGATGTCACTAAGATAAAGGCAGTTCAGGATTGGCCCTCTCCCAGGTCTGTGAAGGAAGTTCAGAGTTTTTTGGGGTTTTCGAACTTCTACAGAAGGTTCATTTCAGACTTTTCTCAGAAGGTAACCCCCATTACTCGACTCCTTAAGAAGGGAATCAAGTTTGAATGGAAAGAAGAAGAGGATGCTTTTCGATTTCTAAAGAATTCTTTCACTCAAGCTCCAATATTGCTGCATCCTCGAACTGAAGACCCTTTTTATGTAGAAGCTGATGCTTCTGATGTTGCAATTGGAGAAATTTTGTCTCAGCGACATCCAGTTTCAGGTCAGCTTCATCCTGTGGCGTATTACTCTAGGAAACTAAATCCTCCTGAGTGCAATTATTCTATTGCTGATAAAGAGCTTTTGGCTGTGAAGAGTGCTTTTGTGGAATGGCGCCACTATTTGATGGGAGCTAGACACAAGGTTAAAGTCTTTACGGACCACAGGAATCTGCAATTCCTCAAGTCTGCTCGTACCTTAAATGCGAGGCAGTTGCGATGGTCATTGTTTTTTGTGGACTTTGACTTCAACATTACCTTCCGCCCCGGAAAGAGTAATGCCAAAGCGGATGCCTTATCAAGAATTGATTCTACCATTTCAGAGAAAACAGAAAGAGTGGAGCCGAGTATCATCCCGAAGGAAAAAATTATCATGGTAACAAATGCGAGTGATCTGGCGGACAAGGTGCAGAAAAGTATGTCCCTTCAAGAAATGGAAGATTGGTCTCAGAAGGAGAAAGGTCGAGAAATTAAGAATGGTTTGCCATATCAAGATCAACGTTTATTCCTTCCGACATCAGAGCTTCAAGAAAAGGCATTGGAATCTTGCCACGATCACTTGTTGGCAGGGCATAAAGGAATTCTCAAGACTACTGAGTTGGTGGAAAGGAACTTTTGGTGGCCAGACTGAGGTAATTGAAATTTTTATGGGCAAGTATGTCCCCTAACATGTACCCCAACGTCTCCATGTATGTGCTTAAAGTACATGTAACTTCCCTCCATGGCCGAATATGAAGACGCAAATGCATTTGCGTCCAACGTTAACATGTCCTCTATCAGATCCACCATGAATGGATCGATAATATAGTCTCTAACCATGCCATGCCAACGTCTTTACATGGTGCACTTTTATGTTTTCCTGGCTCTGTTGAGCTAGGCCCTGATTTCTGACTTCGAACCACTTCTGTCTCTGCCTCTGAAAGCTGCAGCATGAAGATGCATCCCTGACTTCTGCCTTACTTCCTGCCAAGCGAAGCGGTGCCTGGCTCAGCCTGGCCTGCCTGCCAAAACAGTATTTTGCCTTCAAGTTATCAGTTCAGCCTCCTCGAACACATTCCAGTCTAGTGATATAGGTAAACATATCCCCGACTGCAGAGCAAAGGGCCAAGCCTTACTGTCTCCTTCATGTAATTCATTGCTCCCATTACCATGGTAGGCCCATGGCCCCGCGCATTACACTTAGACACATATGCATTCAGTATAGAATAGCCTCTGCCCGAGAGACCTTTTACTTCAGATTAAACATCCTCCAAACACAAGATATCAGATATGTTATAGGAACAGGTCGATCTGACATGCCAGACTTCTGTCTCCTCTACTAGTGCTAAAGTTAAGCCCCAGCTCTTCCCTAGTTCCACGTCAATCACACGTCATACTAACTGCACGCGCACCCTTGTCAAAGGTTTCTACTGACTCTGCAGAATCCTTTATGCATCCACCCACTTATGACACTTTTCTGTGACGTTCCCAGCACACGCCTCCGTGCACACCCTTGTACACACCTTCTTGCTACGCACATGTGTTCTTATCTTATTCTTTTCACTTGGCACGCCTACTGTATCCATCACCATTGTACAGTTTTACTATATATATTATGTACTGTTAATAGATCGTTGACATCTTTTGCCATCATTTTATATCCCCTCCTGAACCCTTGTATTGATGGATCTGATTTCCATGGCTCGAGCCATTTCAATTAAAGCCCGTATGACTCAGATACCACGGACTCTGCCTCTCATTTGATTGAGCTATTCTTTTACCTGTTATTAATTATACGGAAAAATTGCACGGTAATTATATTTACCACATAATTTGGCGCCCGAACAGGAACCCCTCCCCCACCTCACGCGCCGGCGATGCGCCGCAGGCCTTGCCCCCTACCGCAGCCGTGACGGACTCCTATGCGCATCTGCAGGTTTTCCTGTATCTCCCTCAGGCCCACGGAGGAGACGGAGACTGCGGGTCAGCATCCAGACGAGGCGGTGAGGAGTGCGGAGGATCCCGACCAGAGCCCAGCCGAGAGAGCAGTGTCCGAGGTGTCCAGAGGCCCACCTGTTCCGTCGCGGCACATGCGTAGTGCGTAGCAGTAACCAGTCGTCGTAGCAGTCCAGTCCAGTCAAGATTCCGAGGCCTTCCGTTCCGTGCTTCCCGGTGACTACCGTTGCTGGGGACGCATCTAGACTGGTGCATTAATTTGTGTCCAGTCAAGACGGGTTTGGGTACACAGATCCGGTCTGTACTGTTTCAGCAGTGCATCTGTACTGTTTAGCAGTGCATCTAGTAATTCAGTAATTCAGTAATTCAGTGATTCAGTATTCTGGTCTTCCAGCATTATCTCTCGAGGTTTCCAGTATTTTGTTTTAGAATGTACTAGACAGTATTTGTTTGAAATGTTTCAATGTGTTTAATGTCGTGGTATGAATGATTGTTTGCATTCTATTACTGTGTTTATCGTGTTTGCGTTCAGGTAGAGGTAATCATGCCTCTGTTCTCAAAATTACGTCAGATAGGAACTAGGAAAGGGTTACTCGAAGAAGCAGTTCCCGTCCCGCCTAGGGACACTCCAGGACATTTTAGGTACCATAAACATGGCTTAGATGCCATACTGTACTTAGACTTATGGGTGGACTACACAAAGGATCTGGAAGAGAAACATAGATGGCCCGTTACAGGGACATGGGATGCCGAGTGCATCATGAGAGTAGAAGAAGCATTGTGGAAAAAGAAAGCCAGACAATCTCAGAAAGATGCCATAGAATTGTGGCGTAAAGAATCGCATAGAAGAACAGAGAAAGAATTCAGGAAAGCAGAAAAACATAGGGAAGATTCAGGAAAAGACCGAGAAAAAGAACTAATGGAAGAAGGTGAACGAGTTAAAGCAGAACAAATAGATCGACAACGAAATGCACTTATGAATGGCATGTATCCTCTTCTGACCGAGGGCCTACCTAAGGCTACTCCGGAAATGCCAAGTAATCTACCACCACCATTGGTTCCGACTAAGCTCCGTCAGACCGCAGCAGACATATTCCTTTCTTCCTATTTAGATGGCGTAGCTCCAGCATATACCAATGTATCCGTTAATAATGTACAACAGCCTGCTCCGGCTGTTCAAGCCATGACCCCTCCACGTCACCAACTTCCCGTGCATGTTGTCACTTCCCCTACTGCTGTTGTTACTTCTACCGGCCCCCCGCTACTGTTCCCCCTACTGTTGGTCCTCATAATCCTTTTGCGACAACTGCAACCCAGAGTCCACCCCCATTACATATACCCGCCATGACTTCAACAGCTACAACTCAGTCAGGTTATGCCCATGCTTCCGTTTCAGGAGGTGCCGTAGGAGGCCACCTCCACACCCCGCCACAAGTACAACGAATGACAATCAGAGAATTAGCAACGCAGCGTACTCCGAAAGCGAGCACATCTGAAAAGCTTAGACAGTATATTACAGACTGTAGATATGATCCCGTACCTGGCAAGCAAGGGGACATAATGTTAGCCTTGTTACGTCTACGACGGGTTACAGATTATTTGATGACATTACCAGAAATGCCAGACCATCTAGACAAAATATATCATTTTATTAGAACTGGGGAGAGACCAGAATGTATTCGTGAGGCCATGGCATATCAGAAAGCTGAGACACAAGGGTTAATATTACGATTCTTGATTAATTGTTTGATAAGGGAACAAGACCGGCTAGGTATTGTTCAAGAAGAGATGGAGGTACTGACAAAATGGAGTCAGAATATTGCAGATTTTAAACATGATAAACAAAATTGTATAGATGCCATGTCCAGAAAGATCCGAAAAGAAATAGTGGCAATACATATCCGACGAAAGGCTGAAAGGACAGCCGAGTCAGACGAAAAAGATTCCTCAGAGGAGGAAGAATTAGAGAGTCCAGTAGAGAATCAAGATACAATAGCGTACGTAGGTAGAGCGAAGCTTCCTAAACAGTATCCTTTAGACAGTCCTTTTGACAGACCCATTCGTCTAGAAAACAAGAAACGTTTCCTTTCCCCCATTCCAGACCAATGTTCCCTTGAACATGTATTTCAACATACTGACAAAATACTGAAAGAAAGAATAGGATACAACGAACTTCATACAATGCATGAACAAGAACTAGCACGGTCCGCAGTACAGTGGGCCGATAATAACAGCGTATATAATGATGATACAGTAGCGCAAACCTTTTTGAGCCTTACCCCAGACGAACAGCGACTAGCTGGTATGTACATGATCCAACATCTTATTACACGGTATGAAAATCAGCATTCTGATCCAGGTCCCCTATATAATATATTAGATGACTTACTTCTGAATAGATGGAGAGGCCTAGGTACCGATTTGATTAATACCATTTTAGAACAGCGTCACAAATACAGAACTTTCCTGACTCCACATTTTGTTTCTGTCCCACCCCCAGTAAGACAGCCATATCACCTAGACAGACAGAATCCCTTACGAGAAGTACATCCAATCCGGAAGCCAGATGATACGCTTCAACGCGTATTCGTATACACTCCTTTGACCAAAATGGAATTATTGGAAATGAAGAAACTAGTACCTTGTCACGATAAAGATCCTGCAGGATTCCACCGTGAATTAAAAGACATGTTACTGATGGGAGATTATACGTATTCAGACATTCTTAAAATGTTAAAAGTACTGTTACCAGCAGGTATTTACGAAAAACTGAAAGAGAAAGAATGGGAGGTGGGAGACAAAAAGATTGTTTGGACTGAATTAGAAGACGAAGACAAGGGACGTACCCCAGGTTTAGGTCTTGGGGACAAAACTAAAGCACTACCAGGATTATTAGTACAAGTTTTGCCTAGATTATTGACAGTTAAGAAAGAGGACTGGGATGCAATCTCAGCCTGTAAGCAGAAACAAGACGAAGACACTAGTGATTTTTATTCGAGATTCGAGAAATGTTTTATTATCAATAGTGGCCTGAAAACAAGTAGCGAGTCATACCCACATCTTTTTGTGACCAAATTAGTCGAGAATTCCCTACCCCAGGTTAAGAACCGTGTATTGAAAGTTGAAAGTACATGGCAAGCAAATACGCCTTCCCAAATGTTACAAATGTTACAGTACCACCAGAACAGAATCAGAGAGGAACATGATCATGAACAGAGACGTATAAAAGACACGAAAATGAAAGTACTAGTTGCTCAGTCAGTTCCAGCTGATGGTCAGAAAAGGGGTACGACACAGTCAAATAGTCCGACAGCTCCTGTTAAAGGGACCTGCAACTATTGTAAACAGCCAGGTCACTATATAAATGAGTGTACAGTTCTAAAACACAATATAGCTACAGGTAAAACGAAAGAAAGACCGCGTCCACCTAGACAGGATCAGGTCCAGCAACATATCCCGCAGAATGTGCAGCCTATGCAGATTCCTCAACAGACCGTAGCGGTACCACAGCCCCAGCCCATTGCCGCAACACAACATGTCACACAGCAGATGTACCAGTATGCACAGTCCGATTACCCCGATTATCAGCAGTATACATGAAACAGCCTAGAGAGGGAGGTTGGCTTGCTTCTTATTGAGGTTCCTGTAGATCAAGAGGGTCCTTATGTACATAGTCAGGTATTAGGAAAGGATAGAAAATTTTTGATTGACACAGGGGCAAGCAGAACTACCATTAGTCATGACGAGGTTCCAGGGGCACCCCTCTCAGGCTCACAGAATGTTTCCCTTGGATTTTCAGGAAAGCCTATTGTTAATGAAGTATCGAAACCAGTTCCCCTTGCAGTTGGTCCATTATCCCGTACTACAGATTTGTTACTTACAAAATCATGTCCAGAAAACTTGCTTGGTATTAAAACGCTAAAAGCTCTAGGAGCTGTAATTTGTTGTTCTCCGGAAGGAGTGAGGTTGTTCCTACGTGATTTTAAGGGACATTATGTGTTGAGAGATTTTGATCCCAGGTTACAGAATGTTCCTGCACATTTGTGGGCACAAGGCCCAACTGATGTAGGTTGTATGCACATTACACCATACCGTGTCACACTCAAGCCAGGAGTTGTACTACCCCGAATCCGACAATACAAGTTACCACCTGATGCTGTAGTGGCTTTACTGAAAATCATTGACGAGCTCATTGCACAAGGAGTGGTTGTGGAAACCGACTCAAATGTTTGTAATTCCCCTATCATTCCGATTCTTAACAACCTGATCCGAATGCACCTCCAGTCTATCGGTTGGTGATCGATCTGCGAGAATTAAATAAATGTATTGTACCACAGTATCCAGTGGTCCCAGACATCTCGTCATTATTGACAGCTATTGATTCGGAAGCAACGTTCTTTACTGTAATCGATCTCAAGAACGCCTTCTTTAGTGTCCCCATTGATCCGGAAAGCCAGTACCTTTTCGGATTCTGTTTAAATGTCCGTAGCTTCAAATTTGCACGCGCCCCTCAAGGATTCACAGAAAGTCCTAGCATCTATAGCCAAGCACTGAAACGTCAACTTGACAGTATTCACCTGCCTACTAACACTGCCCTACTCCAGTATGTCGATGATCTATTGATCACCGCCCGAAGTGAACAAGAATGTGAACATGCATCACTGGCAGTCCTGTATTTTCTGGCAGACAAGGGACACAAGGTGTCTCCTACGAAGCTGCAATTCTGTGCCCAGCAAGTGGTGTACCTTGGGCACTTGCTGTCCAAGTGGGGTAGGCAGCTGACACCTGATCGTATCCAGTTAATTGCACACCTTCCACAAACCAAGTCACAGAAGGAAGTACGAGCCTTTATTGGACTCACTTCTTACTGCAGACAATGGATTGCTCAATATGCATATTTAGCTAAGCCACTCATACAGTTGACAACACAGGAGGCAGCGTCTTCGACTGTCCTCCCTTGGACTCAGGAACATACACAAGCCTTTGACGAATTAAAGAAAGCCTTATGTCAAGCACCTGTTTTAGCAACACCATGTTACAGCAAACCTTTTATGCTTTTTGTCACAGAACGCGATGGCACAGCGTTATCGGTTCTCACTCAGGTTCAGGCAGACAAACACAGACCGTGTGCCTATTTTTCGAGTACATTAGATCCAGTAGCCCAGGCCTTGCCTGCGTGCTTAAAATCAGTTGCAGCAACAGCTCTAGCAATAAGACAAAGTGATTCCATAGTATTAGGACATCAATTGACAGTACAGGTTCCACACTCTGTGGAAGTTCTCTTAAACAGAACACAGACTCAGCACTTGACTATAGCACGACTGACAGGTTATGAATTGACATTGTTTCAACCACACATAGAGATCAGACGCTGCAATACACTAAATCCTGCTACACTTTTACCGTCAAGCACAACAGACCCTACTCCACATGACTGTGTGGAAGTCATTAATACAATCACGAAGCCCAGACAAGACTTGACAGATGTTGCATTACCCGATCCAGACCTGACACTTTACGTGGATGGTTCATGTATGAGAACAAGCACAGGAGAGTTAGTGGCCGCGTATGCAGTGACCACTGAAACTGAAGTCATAGAAACACATCGCATTGACACCCTGTCAGCTCAAGCAGCAGAGCTCATTGCTCTGACCCAAGCTTGTATACGAGCCAAGAACCTTAAAGTAAACATATACACAGATTCACGTTATGCATTTGGAGTCGTACACGACTTCGGTGTCCTCTGGCAAGAGAGAGGTTTCTTGACCTCTCACGGAGCCAAGATCCAGCATGGTCCTCTCATTCAAGCTCTGTTAGAAGCAATACATTTGCCTACAGCTATAGCCGTCATGAAGTACAAAGCACATACTAAAGTCACAGATACTATTTCCCAGGGTAACGACCTGGCAGATCAAACTGCAAAACATACAGCTCAGACTCATGCTCATACGACTGATATGACAAAGACTGACGTAACTTCACTGACACATTGCATGACAGTTAGGGATCCCACACAAGATGTAATCGACATACAGACACATGCTACTCCAGACGAAATCAAGAAATGGACTGAACAAGGAGGGGTCCAGACAGAACAGGGATGGATGACGAAGGGAAAGACCACATGGTTTCTCCCCGACTCTATGGTTCAAGTTATCATCAACACAGCACATAGTCCAGCACATTTAGGAGAGAAAGCCATGTTAGACAGTTTACAGAACCTCTGGTTCAACAAGCATTTACGTGCAGCAGCAAAACAGAAAGTGCGTACCTGCATGATCTGTTGTCAGTTCAATCCAGGAAAAGGTATTCCCGTGGAACGAGGTGGATTTCATCCTCCCGACCATCCTTTTGAAGTCCTCCAGATGGATTATATCCAGATGGACCGATGCCGAGGATTCAAGTATGTCCTCGTAGTTGTATGTGCCCTATCCAGATGGACAGAAGCATATCCCGTCCCAGATTATACTGCCGTAACCACTGCCAGGCAGTTGGTTCGTGAATTTTTTCCCACGGTAATGTTTGCCCCGTGTCGTATATTCAGATAATGGTCAGCCATTCTCGTCCGAGCTCATGAAGCAGGTTTCACTCCTGTTAGGCTATCAATGGAAATTCCACTGTGTTCGACATCCCGAGGCAGCTGGTCTCGTGGAGAGACACAATCAGACTCTGAAAATCCGTCTTGCTAAAGTATGTGCAGAGAAAGGTGTAGATTGGTTGGTAGCTTTACCGGTTGCCCTCTTTTATATGCGAATGGTAGCTCATTCTAGGACAGGGCTATCCCCGTACGAGGTGGTCTTTGGTAGGCCTCCTAATATGTGGGGGACGCCTATGCCCCGTAAAATTACAGATGTTGACAGTTCTATGCTGACAGATTACCTTGCTTCCTTGATGTCTGCACTACTATCATGTCGTTCACAGGTCGCGGCAGCCTTCCCAGACAACACCGAGGTGAAACCACATGAACTTGTTCCCGGTGACATCGTCGTGGTCCGCAATTTTGACAGATCAAGCCCTCTGGAGCCCCGCTAGAAGGAGCCTAAAATCGTTTTGATGACCACAAGGACTGCAGTTAAAATCAAAGGAAGGAAAGGGTGGCTACATTCGAGCCACGTGAAGAAGTTTTATGGCCTTCCGCCAAAGACTGTTTCCCAGGACTGCCGCATTCCAGACACTGATACTAAACTCCCCCTGTTAGAGAAAACTCCGCACCAGGAGTACAGATTAAAATTGAGGTCTAGTAAGTCAGACAGTTTAATTGTTTAAGTCTCCTCCTGGGTGAAGAGGTTAGACAGGTTCCTGACATGTATAAGATAGACCCCAATAGAGAGAGAGACAGACAGGAGATCAAGAAACGAAAATATTGTAAAAGTCTCCGAAGTTGTTGCATTCTAACGTTACTTATTATGTTTTTTCTGAGTCTTACGATAATCTGCATAAGTTGGATGTTATATATATTTTTTCCCATGACACATTCTTTTTCTAATGACACTGCAGAGCACACGTTTAGTGATCTGCCCCCACATGAACTGTCTTATCGACTTGCGCTGCGCAACAATACATTCATTCGTATGTTACACCATTCTCACCAGACCAGCAATGCTACTAATTGTTGGATATGTGGCCGACTCCCTCCCTATCAGAACTACAAGGGAGCTCTGCCCCTCTTTCCTTATCCGTTTACACATAATGGTTCCTGTGGTGCATGGTTTAGTTTAATATCCTCTTTAGGATCTGAATCCAGAGTTTCCCAGGGCAATTGGATATGGGGAAATCTGAACACAGTTATGAACAAAGCATGTTTCCCAGATGAGGAAGGTCTTCCACAAATGACAGGGACCGATCTAGAAAATGAAGTGTATGGATTAGGTAATTTCACACCTAACCTCATGATTCTAAATATTCAGTCCGAGACTAATCCAGACTTGCCATCAATATCAGTCTTACCAGTAAAAGGTGAATTATGCGTCAGAAAGAGTGGTTCAGTACATCTAGGACACAGTGATTGTACTACTGTGGTCGAATTCAATGACCAAGGCAAGTCTACTTTCAAAACTTCCCGACATTCATATTTTATTTGTGGTCAGACAGCCTATATACGTTTACCTCTAGACTGGGATGGTACTTGTTTTATTGCATTCCTGTTGCCACATGTTTTTCTAGCCCCATCTGATTATCACAGAAATTCCCGCCTCACTCATGTTAGACAAAAGAGAGATCTCCCAATTGTCGATCAGACTGAAACTACATGGGAACAATGTGTAGATTTCAATAAAGGTTTCTTTCCTTATTTAGGCACTGTCTCAAATAGTAAACTGATACGTAAATTAACCAGAACCCTCGAAGCAGTAGTGAATGAGACTACTTCTGCTTTAGGTAATTTAACAGAGGAGCAGTCTGCTATGAGACTTGTTGTTCTTCAGAACCGCCTTGTCCTTGACGTCATCCTGGCCGATAGGGGCGGAGCTTGTAGAGTCATCGGATTTAGGTGTTGTGTGTTTATTCCTAATAACGCACCATCAGTATACAAGGCTATAACCAGGCTTCATGAAATAGCTCATCAGCTACACCAGAATCCAGGCAACTGGACTTGGTCCAGTTGGTTCTGGAGTGTAATATCAGCCTGGGGATGGAAACTACTGTCATTCCTAGGAATCATACTGCTCATAGTGTTCAGTTGTTGTCTATGCCTACAATGTGGGCCAGCGATTTGCGGCTTGTGTGCCACAGCCTGCGTTCCACATCCAAGTTCACGTTCCAGTTCCCGTGTGAGAAAGGATGAGCAGATGATGTTATATGAACAGATAGATGGTCTCATGAAAATAGATATATCCTGATGGGAACGTAGGGGACAAGGAGGAAATGAGGTAATTGAAATTTTTATGGTCAAGTATGTCCCCTAACGTGTACCCCAACGTCTCCATGTATGTGCTTAAAGTACATGTAACTTCCCTCCATGGCCGAATATGAAGACGCAAATGCATTTGCGTCCAACGTTAACATGTCCTCTATCAGATCCACCATGAATGGATCGATAATATAGTCTCTAACCATGCCATGCCAACGTCTTTACATGGTGCACTTTTACGTTTTCCTGGCTCTGTCGAGCTAGGCCCTGATTTCTGACTTCGAACCACTTCTGTCTCTGCCTCTGAAAGCTGCAGCATGAAGATGCATCCCTGACTTCTACCTTACTTCCTGCCAAGCGAAGCGGTGCCTGGCTCAGCCTGGCCTGCCTGCCAAAACAGTATTTTGCCTTCAAGTTATCAGTTCAGCCTCCTCGAAAACACATTCCAGTCTAGTGATATAGGTAAACATATCCCCGACTGCAGAGCAAAGGGCCAAGCCTTACTGTCTCCTTCATGTAATTCATTGCTCCCCTTACCATGGTAGGCCCATGGCCCCGCGCATTACGCTTAGACACGTATGCATTCAGTATAGAATAGCCTCTGCCAGAGAGACCTTTTACTTCAGATTAAACATCCTCCAAACACAAGATATCAGATATGTTATAGGAACAGGTCGATCTGACATGCCAGACTTCTGTCTCCTCTACTAGTGCTAAAGTTAAGCCCCAGCTCTTCCCTAGTTCCACGTCAATCACACGTCATACTAACTGCGCGCGCACCCATGTCAAAGGTTTCTACTGACTCTGCAGAATCCTTTATGCATCCACCCACTTATGACACTTTTCTGTGACGTTCCCAGCACACGCCTCCGTGCACACCCTTGTACACACCTTCTTGCTACGCACATGTGTTCTTATCTTATTCTTTTCACTTGGCACGCCTACTGTATCCATCACCATTGTACAGTTTTACTATATATATTATGTACTGTTAATAGATCGTTGACATTTTTTGCCATCATTTTATATCCGCTCCTGAACCCTTGTATTGATGGATCTGATTTCCATGGCTCGAGCCATTTCAATTAAAGCCCGTATGACTCAGATACCACGGACTCTGCCTCTCATTTGATTGAGCTATTCTTTTACCTGTTATTAATTATACGGAAAAATTGCACGGTAATTATATTTACCACAAGACATGAGACCCCAGATTCGACAATATGTGACTACTTGTGAGAGGTGTCTGCGGGGAAAAGCGGATAGGAGATCACCTCAGGGGAAGTTAAAGCCTTTACCTGTGCCGCCTTACCCCTGGCACACAGTGTCGATGGATTTGATAGTGGAGCTACCTTCTAGTCTTGGGTTCACTACAGTTTTAGTGTTTGTTGATGTATTTTCTAAAATGGCACACTTCATCCCTTTAAAAAAGGTTCCTGATGCCCCAACATTAGCACAGCTTTTTTCTCAGCATGTTGTGCGATTGCATGGGATTCCCAAAATTCTGGTTTCGGATAGGGGAACCCAGTTTGTCTCACATTTTTGGAAGGCTTTCACCCACAGATTAGGAATTGACACTCGTTTCTCCACTAGCTACCATCCAGAAACGGATGGCCAGACGGAGAGAGTGAATCAGGAACTAGAGCAGTACCTTCGGCTCTACCTATTGGATCAAAAGATGGAATGGTCTGAGATGGTGTGGGCTGCAGAGTTTGCATATAATAACTCGGTTCACTCTTCCACTGGTTATTGGCCTTTCTATGTAAATTATGGTAGACACCCTACCTTAATTGTGGAGAAAGAAGAGAGTTCAGTCCCTGCAGTAAACGAAATAGTTTCAGAAGTTCAGAGATCCCTTGCTCAAGTTAAAGAAAATCTGATCAGAGCCAAGGAATCGTATAAAAAATATGCTCACAAAAAGAGGAGAGAAGAATCAGTTTTTTGTCCTGGAGAAAAGGTGTGGCTGTCCACATAAAACCTGAAATTAAAAACTAATCGGAAATTCCAACCCCGATTTTTAGGGCCTTTCACAGTCGAGAAAATGTTAGGTCCAGTAACGGTTAGGCTACATTTACCCTCATATCTGAAAATTCATCCTACCTTTCATGTTTCTTTGATTAAGAAAAGCCCAGTGAATTTGAGAGTCGGTTTTACTCCTAAGCCAGTTCAGGTAGATGGGGAGGAAGAGTTTGAGGTACATAAGATTTTAGATTCTAAATTCAGAAAAGGCACACTATACTATTTGGTTGACTGGAAGAACTTTGGTCCAGAGGAAAGATCATGGGAGCCTTGTGAAAATGTACATGCTCCGAAATTGCTCAGAGAATTTCATAGGCTTCATCCTTCAAAACCCAGGTTGGGGAGAGCATCCTTGGTGGGAGGTACTGTCAGGATCCGCCCATCTTCTCATCAAAAAGGTAGTTCAAGAAGAATGTACAAGTTAAGACACCCTTGCTGGAAGACTTCACTGCGAGTTCTAGTGGCAGTGTTGCGGAGGTTCGCCATCTTGGGAATGCGGAAGTAATTCCGTTTTCCGATCGGCGGTTAGCCTTGCAGTTGTTCCTAGAGCGTCTGTATTGGCGCGCGCGCGCGCGATTCGTGCTGCGCACTTCAACTGAAGAATTCACCGAAGAAGAGTGCTTCCTCACGCTCTCTTCAGAAAAAGTTCTCATTTCGACCAGAATTTCTCAGACTAGGCTTCCGAACAGAAACCTAAAGGAAAGTAACTGTGTTACGTTTTTTTCAGAAATAAAATAGCATTTCCTAATGAACATTTTTTCCTTCAGTAACTTCTTGACCAGAAGTACCACATCGTCGGAGTCTAGAGAAGTTGCGGTGAGGAGGAGTCAGAGTTGGGAAGACTTCAGTCAAGAGAAGTTCCCTCAAAGACATTCAAGTAAGCGTAGTAGTTTTAGTTTATTCAAGAGAAGTCTCAAGGCAATGAACCAAAGGCGCTAAGGACTCTTTCTAGCAAGAAGGCTGAAGAGCATATTGCGTCTAGAGCCTTATCAGAGACTATGTTGAAGAGAAATAAATTGTAAAGACCTTGAAGCTTCAGAGTATGCAAGACTTGTTAAAGACTATTGTTTTTGAAAAGACTTATCTTCAAGGAATTTTCAGGAAAATTCGAGATTGAGAGAGAGTTCACAGTTCTGAGTTTAAGACTTTGAGGTTCACAGTCCAGAGAGTGTTTGGAGCAATTTATCTTGTCAAGATTTTCCAATGACCTCTTAAGTGTTCTTCCAGTGAATCAGATGTAACACTTCAGACAAAACACTAAGGAGAGTGGCTAGCTTCCTAGTCTGTATCGGTAAGGCTCAGAGTTCAGGGAATAGAATAGAACAGAGTAATATTAAAAGTTAAGTAGAGATGGTTAAAAATTTGTCTTTTCCTTTTCAGAGAGTTCACCCAAAAGACTCCCGAGGCAGACCCTTTGAGGAAGAAGTCTCTCCTGTTTTGTCTGTCCACTTCCCCTTTCCCCCGCGGGTTAGGACTAGGGACTGCATTATCAAAGTAGTTTCTGGCCTTGGCTTGAGGGGGGTCTGGGGAAAGAGCATCTGTTCCTGAGGGGGCCGAACCAGTGTATCCTTTTACGGTTCTGACACAATGTGGGACAAATTGCATCACTTCCACAACTGAACAGAAGACACAATTGGTGCTGCTTGTGTGTGTAAACTTGCCAATCATATTTGTCATTGCTTTAAAATGTTAAATGACAATGTACAAGTTCAAGCTTTAATCCGTGACGAAGTAGAAAAAGTCTACAATTCGCTAAAAATAGGCGTCTCCTCCCAAACAGTCATAATGTACATTATCATGCACTCTGCTTGTAAACACATCCAATGAATGATCACACATGAAACACACAGGTAAAACGCATCTCCCCTCTACTTTGCAGAGGGAGATACATCACCTCCTGAAATGCAGCATGCCCCACTCTTCACTGATGAAGACGAGGAATTTGCCACCATCAAAACGGACACTCTCCAAAAGCTGCTAGACTCCATTGGCACCCCATCTCCAGGAGCAGGGCGACCCAGCTGCATCGTGCAAAACCCCACCCCCGCACAACCCACACAGCAGCAAGCACCTACCACCACAGCTGTCTCCCCGGACCTCCAGGACCCACACCTGGCATTCCAACACTGTGTGTTAGAGGTCCAGCAGGAGATGGCTCATCAGGTGCGGGTGGGGTTTGATAGCCTGGCGGCTCAAATTTAATTCTGCTCGTGAGTGTCTGAGTTCCATCCGGGACCACCTCAAAAACATCTCGGACACCCACAGTCCACTCAATGCTCTCTTACACTCCATGGCTGACATCCATGGAGTCCTGACTCAGAGAAAGGAATACCTGTCTAGTCAGAGTGGCTCCAGCGTTGGCAGCCATGAGTTGGCCCATATGCATAGGATAATGGTGTTGTATTTCTATCTAGGACCCTTATTCGATATTCCCGATTCATGCCCTTGTGCGGTTATAATGAATAATATCCTTACCAAGGCATAAAAATCATATCCATATTCAGTAATAGCCCATGCAGTCCAAAGCACAGCACGGCTATTCCAATCGACTCCTAGAAAGCACAACACGTTCTTTAAACTAACCAAGCCTCCAGCAGCTTGGGAAATTCCCCCCCTGCTTTTGTTCTGATTTGAACAAGAACTCCTGGAGTCCAGCAAGAACTGTTAGTTCTTAGTGACGTCTTATGTCCAACCTTACGTCAAACCCGGCACCTTTCAGGTATAAAATACCAACGGTTGCCTTGAGCAAACACACAGTGGTTTGGAGCAGAGCAGCTATCTACTTGCCCGAGAGCCCAGCTAATGCGAGAGCCCACGGAAGCCGCCCCTCCCCTTTGACGCACTGGAGAAGCTACTTTTTCCCACGCCGAGAAAAACCAGCTCCGGTGTTCCCGAGTCACCCTTGTGGGTTGCTGGGAGATCAAGTCCTGAAGAAAGAGATACCAGACCTCCCACATTCTATTACTAAGGTTCGGAGCTGACTAAATCCTTAAAGAGAATTCTTGAATCAGATCCTTGGCAAAAACAATCTTAACCAACTTAACTTAAACTGCTACTTACTTACTCCTTCCCAAGTATTAGGCTTAGGTCAGGTACATCGGGGTAGGCATAGTTAGAAGCACCAGTTGAGTACGTTAGTCAATGGTGTTATGTATGAATATATATTTTATCTATTTTAAGTATCATATGGCTAAGAAACCATATCTATGCTTTTACAGTATTATTTCGTAATACTACTTTTACTGTACGCACTTTACTTCATAATAAGTTTTGCAATTGTGGCAATTCATTTCTCTTGCATGAGAAAGAAGACTGCTCAATAAATTCCACCTTTTATTGAAAACGCCCGTCTTTCCATTTCTCTGCACTCTGGTGAAACTAAGTATGCACGATTGACTGAGTGAAACAGCTGCCTATTGTTTTCACACAACTCCAGAGATACACTCTATTCTGAGGGAGCAAAGTTGTCATGTGTGTACGGTTGTCAGAAGCTAATCCCTTCTTGTCTAATCCGGAGAGTTAACTCTTTCCTGAAAATTCGAGAAAGTTTCTAGTGACCTCTGAGCTAGCTGGCGAAACTAATTAAGTCTAATATAGTCAGTAGAGACCTAGTCGACCTCAGTCCTACGTCTACACTGCTGTTTATATTATTCCAAGGCGCAGAGCCTATCGGGAATTTATGAACTACACTACAATGGAGAACATGGAGCGGATGCAGGCGGAAAAAAAATGGCTGCCACTGCTGTACACCAGCAAGATGTAGCTGTCATTTTTCATGCCCTGCAGATTATTATCAAGGCATTGCTGCAGCAAGGTCTGGTGCAAATTAATGCTCCTGCTGCTGCTTCTACATCCACATCTTCGCCCCTGATGTGTTTATGCCTCACAGTGCTGCAGCCAATATACCACCACCCACAAGTGAGACACATGACTCATCAGAGAATAAAGATGTGGATTATTCTGCCTTTTTACAAAGAAGGAAGCGGTAGCATTCATTCATGCCAAATGACCAGTTTTAACTTGGTTTTGGGCTAAGCATCATGGCCCCTAATATCACCTTTCACTGTACCCTGAAACACCCTGTGACACTCACCTTCGACCGCAACATGGACTGACATTTTATTTTCTGGTTACCAATGACACAGCAAACAGCCTGTTGACTGAACTCTTCCTCATCCTTTGGACTTCTCAACCGTAAAGGACTCTGTCTGGCCCTCCACTGGGCATCAATGTAATGTGTGGATAGCATGGCCAAGTACTGGTCCAGTCTCCAACCATGTCAGTGGACATTTAAATACATATTTCGAAGTCTCACAGTTGTCTGTCTTCCATGGTCAATCCAGTATAGCAGTCTGTCAAAATGTAGGTGCAGCTAATCCAACTGAAAGTACACCCAGGGAAATGACACAATAGTACAGTTTTCACTGTGATCCAGATGGGCAGTGAGTTGAACATGGATGTGTGAACTAGCTGTGCCCCCATTACTCCAATAGAACAATCTATCAAGATCCCAACTTAGGCCAACATCCATGAAGGTAATAGGAATGTGTGTAAATAATTCAAAGTCTGTAGCAGGACAAAAGTAGTGTCCCCCATTACTATTGCAAATAGAATATCTATTGGCATATCTGCTCACAATCTACAGGCTGGGCGAAGTCTGTTGTGATTGTGTACATTGCATGTCACATCGCAAGAAGATGCACACCATAGCCACATTGATGAAGATACCCAAGGGCAAATGTCCACCACCCGCAAATTGAACCACAATGTCTGTCTCAGTGAATTAGATTTAGCTATAGAGACTCACACCAAAATGTCAGCCATCTATTATCCCCTTCCTGTGGATGTAAAATGCTTACTGACTTATGAACACTCACTTACCTTGACCACTGTGAATGGATAGGGCAATGTGACAATGGATGTTTGTTGTATTGTACTAAACATACAGTCTGAAGCAGAGCAAAATCTTCAAGGGTGGCATCACTATCAGCCAATTCCAAAAGGTAACAGCTGGTAGAAGTGGCCACAACACTGGCACTACAGGGAGCAATGCAACATTTCCCCACCTGTGTGCAGCAGAACTGTCTGCACGTACCAAAAATATAACACTGCCTAAATCATGACTTCATAATATTTGAGATTCCTCAAAGGCATTTCTGAGAAGTAAAGTCAGTACATCTAACGGCAGTACTCCCCGATGCCAGTTGTGAATACTTGAAAACGCGAACTCATTACTTACTCTCAGATGACTTAGGTGAATCATTGCTCACTGTACTGCCATATGCACATTTCAGTTGACCCATGGAAATACTAATACTGGCATGTCCTTGAAGATCAATCTCCATGCACAGGAACATGTAAAGAAAATGAATCTGACACACTTGCACTACGCAGCAAGTGTGCCAAGGTCTGTGCAATGTAGATGGACTATGTGCAAGGGGCATGTGAGATGCTTAGCAATGAGGCAATCTGTGAAACCTTGCACATACACCCATCTCCATGATGGATAACAGTAGCCATTACAATCTCCTCTCAATACCATGCCCCTGCCTTGTAATTCGACAAGCATACTGTATGGCTAATAATTTTTTTCAATCACTCCTTTTCATTGTTGTTGCATTGAACTCACAACTGCATATTAATATTTTTATCTCTGTTGTTATCTACAGACTTAGTATATCGAATACAGGGTCATTTACCTAGGACATGTCACTTTTTTTGCACCTTCGTTCAACTTTTCAATCACCCCTTCATGATTTTTCCATTAAAAATTGTTTTTCATCCTTTATTCACTTTAATATAGCACCCAATAGGAATGATCTCTTGTCCTTTATCTATTTTTACTTTTACCGTTAAGCACTATTATCACTACTCCAAGATGGCGAGCACTCTTAGTGTCCTTTATCAGTCCTATTTCTACTTCCAAACACATTCACTTCGACTGAACCGCCGGTTCGCATACTGGACTCGGCATGAGCACAGAATAATTTGACTCCACTTTTGCATGACTAGTAAGTAATAGATTCCTCATGAGCACGCGTTTCACCTGTTTCACTACGAATAGAACTTAGCGCACACTTTCTTCAACTTTCACGAATACAAACTTATGGGCTTTTTTCGTTCACTTTATTCGGATATTTGTATCCACGCTATACACCCAGAAGAGTTAGATCGACGTTTAGAATAACAACACTTGGGTGAAGGTATTCACTTTATTTAGCCATTAAGCCACTATTTTATGTATACTTCAATTCCAAATAGATCTCACATCTCACATGTCAGTAACAATGCTAGAGAGTATGCTACTTTCATTTGACGTTATATATGTTATGGATGATGTAAATCTGTTTACCTACATGCTTTGTAGAAAATTTTCCTTATACTGAGATTATTTAATCTTTGATGTTTAGATTCCCCTGACGAAGTGCACTCCATGCACGAAATGCATTGGGAACAATGCAAAAAATTGTGGAACATGAACTAACATGAAAATAATGCTGAAAAGTAACTAGTTTTGAAGCTAAGACAACAATTACCTTCAACTAAATAAACACTTTGAAAAGTGCACCTTGTTTGGTTTTATTATCAGAACAAACTTTGAACGCCTTATAGCGAACCTATAAGCTGTGCCCAGAGGGTCGTCCTCTACACAGAGGATGCTTCAAATCTTTCCAAATTATACTGCCTCTGGGCATGGGTGTTGGTGGCTCGGAGGGGTGTCGTAATCCATGGGGTGAGTGCATATCCTTGATCACCTATAACATGTAATGGAGATTAGCTGTTATGCATGCTATGTGGCCACATTTAATATTTTTGTGGTGTGTGATTGTTGCTAGTTTGTGATTTATATTTGCCCTGTGTGGCTTCTGGACAATTGAACAGCATCACTGCAAATTACATTGCATACCTGATGCTCTTTCCTCCCCTAAACATAGTCACTTGTGTTGCATTATTGCAACTCCAACAGTGCACCAATGTCAGGCCTGTCTGCACATGTTCACAAGACTGACACATGCACAAGCAGGCTCCCTGGCTCTCATACCATCTTGCCCCGCCACACATTTGCACTACTCAAAATTAACACCAGGAGAATGTTTAGATGCCAATGGGCCACAACAGACACAGCTCACGTTCAGTTGAGACGCTGCCACTATACATTCCACGATGCACAAAATATGGTTTTTCAAGTACAGACATGCCACAAGGCAACAGTCTGCCACACCATCATCTGCAGGGGACACAGAGGGTGTGAACACTTAACATTCACCATCAACGTCATCACACACCACGCCATCCACTCCATGGGCTACATAGTCATCTATGATCATAGACTACACCTCACATGACACAAGTACTCAAAATCCATTTACCTCTGCCCGAGGCTTAGTAACATCGAACTGAGACAACTCTTCTCAACACTGATCCACAAGGCAGGGCACACCTTTGACACCATCTTCACATGTGGAAACTGCGTCCACTTCATCAACACCACTCAATGCCCATGTTGTGACCAGCACTGCGTACATCACACTCAAACAAACAGCAGGTGCCATGCAGACTTACAGGAGCTGAGTCAACATATATCTGTTACTTTACACAATCAACAGCAACAGCCGCATCGCTGCAGGCAACACCAACAGCACAGTCAATATTTTTGTAACATGTATAGACTAATGCACATACACACTTGCCCTGATATGCAACTCCTACATACAGCATGCTATTAATGTCACATCGTTCATACACAACATCAAAGCTGACAGATGCATCTGAAGATGCCTGGAGTAGAACTTTATCTACAGGAAGGTGAACATTGGACATCACCACCTACAAGGACACCTAGCTCATGAAGGCACCCCCACACACCAGACTGTGTTGCAGGGATTATTGCTGCAAGTTGCTAAATGGATCTTCAACAGATGGTTGGTGCTCTACGAAGAGGGGACATTAGTCCTCATCCTCTTGTCCACAACATCGGCATGTGGCAACACCTGGTAGGCCCCCTTTGCCAGCCAAACTCACAACAACTCTATATCCATTGGCATCGTACTTGACTCATCCCTCTTCATGTACAAACAAGTCTATGCAGTGGCCTGCAGATGCTTAAACAGGCTCTGCATCATCCATGCTGCCTTCCAATGCTTCACACCCCACATCAGGTAGGACAGTCAACAACGCTGTCTTTGCCATCAGCCTGGACAACAGGAACACAATATAATCCCACTTGGACATGTCTGTACTCTGCACAATTGAGACTATCCAACACTCCACTGCCACACTTGGCCTTGTACACATTATTACTTTGTAGGTCGATTGCCTATATTGCACATACGTGGTTGCCACCTCTCACCACATTTGCTGATGTGTGGCAGAGGGGCTATGCCTTTGGTGATGGTTTGTCTACATGGCTGGCCCCAGTTTTCACAGGGCATGTAAATTGGCATGTTGTGTGTGAGTTTTGTAAGTGTGCATTCTCACAGTTATGTGTACTATGATTGTGTAGTGAGGTGTGTGTTCAGTCAGTACTTACCAGTGAGAAGTGCATTTCCATATGTGCCATCTTCAAAGCGCTGATTGATTGTGGACTGGCGGAATATGTAGGAATCATGCACACTGCCTGGGAACTTGGCTACAACATTGGTGAACATGCCCCGGTGGTCCACTATTGCCTGCACCGTCATGGAATGTGTGTGCTTTCTGTTGCGGTATATGTGTGCAGTGTCAGCTGGTAGCACAAGTAGGACATGTGTGCAGTCAATTGCCCCAACACATGTGGGAAGCCACCTATGGCGTAGAACCCTTGCTTGATTTCCAAGTGTTCCTGTGCAGTATTGGGGAAGTAAAGGTGTTGTGGTATCCTGCTGTTGATGCCGTCCAATACAGTTGTGAGGAACTTTGATATGGATGGCTGTGAGACTCCCCCGACTCTGGCAGTTGTTGGTTGGAATGTGCCAGAGGCCAACAGGTGCAGCACAGTCAAATGCTTTGCTTGCGGAGGGATGTTGGTTATCCACTGTGTTGGTGCCGCCAGTCTGTGGGCTATCGATGTCAGGAGTGGTCCGGGGGGGGGGGGGGTTGTGGCAGTGGCGGTGGATGCTTTTGCCCTCTTGGTACTCCAATCTGCATAATTAGTACCTCTATGGCATCAGGGGGTGTTCAAATGAGGCTCTGAGATATTTTCCCTAATATATAGATAATTTTCACCCCTGATAAGACCTGAGTTTTTTCAGGTCTTAAGTTCCTGCGGATAACGTGCCTTAGCGACAGTTTCTTTTATCGCATCGCAGGTCAGGACCATCGTTGTTAATAGGGCGATGTGGTGTTAGTGTGACTTTTAGCAAGGGAACGCCTACATTGCATATTATTAGCGATAAATATTGCTAAGATGTTATGCGATGCTGAAATGGGTTCTAACTCGACAAATATGTCGCTAATGGCTGTTTTCTGCAGGTTTTGAATAGTGCGATAAAAATATTGCCACTTTTATCAACAAAAAAGTGCTGCTAAAGCAGTGATATTGGCTTGTGAATATGCCCCTTAATCTCTTGGTCCTCAATAACCCACACTGGTTCATTTTCCGAGAAAGTTGGAAAGGTATGTGATGAATAGCATTGGTTAAACTGTTGCTTCTTCTGTTTTTTGAAATTATAAATTTAATATTATAGCTATAAGGTCTTGGAAGCTAACGTCATTTGTACATCGAAGAGAAAACAAATTACATTGCTTCCTTTTAATATTTGGGGGTGGTGTATTTGTTAGCAGCATCTTAAATTTTAGAATGTAGAATTCATGCAGGAAATGTGTATACATGATCTGGGGAAATAGAGTGTAGCGTATTGATGTATTGATGGACTGTGGGTAGTTGGGGGACATCACCACCAGGCAAGCTGTTTTGAACTCATGCTGAATAAGTATCTTTGAAGTAAGGAGAATGAAGTTTAATTCAGGTTTGGCACTGATTTAAATTACAGTGATAGTTATTGGTATTACACACTCGGGTGTAAATAAACTAAGATTTCTACCTAAAAATACAAATGACATGGTTAGCTTTTATTTCACATATAATTCCGGAGTACTATAGAAGTACTGCTACTAATAATAATAATTATAAAATATACCCATCATCATCATCATCATTTTTACCGTTGTTATAGTTATTATTATTATTATTATTATTATTATTATTATTATTATTATTTTTATGAGCATTATTATCCTCCAGCTGTTCTCAAAGGGTCAGTTAGGTAATTCCAGCCTAATATATATGTAATCACAGGGATGAAGTCCTGCGTCAGGATCTATGCTAAGGCTGCAGCCTGTATGGACGGGTGTGTGACCCTCGCCTCTGGGGACTTCTTGGTTTCGCTGCCTGCTTCTCTTCCCATTCAGCTGCATCTAAAAACGTCCAGTGCCTTATTATCTTTCTCCAGTCAATATAACTAATAGTTGCGGGAATAACCTGCAAAGTATGCAGACGGCACGCTGAATGCAAATCTCAGGTGCAGGCACTCTGCAGGCATTTACATTAAGCGCCAGCCTCTCTTCCTCTTTGTGAGAGGAGGGGGTTCAAAATGCTCTGAAAAAGCAGCCGTTGCACAATCCTCTCTCGCATCTATACATTTTTCATTCGTGTTTCATGATCTGTAACCAGGACTTATGAAATGCTAATGAGAAACAGACACACGCAGAATAGAAGAGTTTTGCAGCATATGTTAAGAAGGAATGAATTACCCTGAGCATGCAAAGCAAAAGGAAGAGAGAACCTCGATATCCATTTAAATGCTTCTGACGAGCCTACAATAGCGGAGCCGAGTCATACCTGCCAGCTTGAATAACAATCGCAACATGTGAAGAGGGGGCATGGCCTTGAAGGGGCCGGGGCCTCGCGAGAGAAGTATCTACGAGATACTTTTGAACCACCAAGCCTAGGGTGACCAGTCAAGTCAAAAAATAACTTTATTTGGTTTTCACAAACCACAAAGCATATAGGGCCAGATGTATCAAGGCTTTTGCGACTCGCAAAGGCCGAAATTCGCATTTGTGAGGGTGGCATGTGACACACATACATGCCCATAGGGCATATATGTGTGCCACATGCACACACATGTAAATTTCAGGGGTGCAGCAGGGTGTCTTTGAGACACCCCGGCACCCTTGAAATAATTCGCAATTTGAGAATTATTGCACTATCATTCCTATGGGCCTCCTGGCCCATAGGAATGCATTGGAAATTATTCTTTATTTGCGAATTCGCAAAATGTGAATTCGCAAATAAAGAATATTAAGGAATCGCAAAATAATACAGATTTTGTACATACATTCCATTTTGCGAATTCTAAATAGCGATTCGCAAAAAATCGCTAGTTAGAATTCGCAAATCGGAATCTTGATACATCTGCCCCATAATGCTAGGGTGACCAGAATTTTAAAGCAAAAAACCGAGACATTTCGTAAAAATAGAAGAAGGAGTAAAATTTTACTTCAAGCGAGCGAACAGAATGACAACGCTCCTCAGCAAATATTTACAGAATAGGCAGTAAGAACATACATAAAATGCGATTTTTTAACCCAGTACCTTGCCTGTTAATTAAATTGCTTTCTTGAAACAACTGCTAACTATCCCTGCTTTGCAAAACATGAAAAAGCATCTCCCGCCATTTTCAGTCAACCCTCTTTAAAAACAAGGACATGAGCTACATTTCCTGAAAGCTGGCTGGACAGCTGGTGAAAAAGTTGGACCATCCAGGCAAATCCAGAACGCCTGGTCACCCTAACCAAGCCACCTCCTCAAAATAAAAAATAAAAAAGCTACAATAAGATGGTGCCAATGTCCTGGGGTGTTTTCACACCATTTGATGGCCGTTGGCTGTCCAGAAAGTTCCCCTCTAGGTACCTTGCAGGGGGGGCCCCCTCAAGTTTCATTACGCCAGTGAAAAGAGCTGAAAAACGACTATTTACAGTGGTTTTCAGCTCGTTTTCCCCGCCACCATGTGATATCGGCTCCTCATAGGTGACCGTTTGATGGGACCGTGTCATATCTGCTACTTGCAGGTGACTGTTTAATGGGAGTGATATCATGTGTCACACGTGCACCATGTGCAATTCAGTGCACAAGACCCTGCCTTTCCCTGACCTGGCTCCAGACAAGGGGGTGGAGACAGCTTTGTGTAAGGATAGGCACAGCCCTATTCAGGTGTCAGTGACAACTCCTCCCACCACTCTAGCTCAGTAAGACCCATCAGCCTGGTGATGGGCCATCAGGATATGCAGGGCATACGTCATCTCCCTTTGTGTGACTTTCTAGAGTGAATGCACAAACAACCCAACTACCACCCTCCCTCAGACATGGATTCCACAGGCAGGCAGAGATACAGAATGGTAAAGCAAGAAAATGCTCACTTCCAAACTCCAAATCTCTATCTCTTTTCAATTGGACATCATACTTGTAAGTGGTTGCAAGGCATGTCCAATGATAACCTATGGAACAGACAGTCCTTGCCATAGAGAAAAACGAAATTAGCTGTATATCACTACCAGCACATGTAAAACACACCAGTTCCTGTACTACCTTTTAAATACACTGCACCCTGCCCATCGGGCTACCTTGGGCCTACCTTAGGGGTGCCTTACCTGTCGAAAAAGGTAAGGTTTGGACCTGGAAAGTGGCACTTGCCAGGTCAACATAGCAGTTCAAAATTGCACACACAAGTACTGTAGTGGCGGGTCTGAGACATGGTTTCAGGGCAACTTCGATGGATAGCACAATCAGTGCTATAGGCCCACAAGCAGCATTTGATTTACAGGCCTTCGGCACCAACAGTGCTCTTTACTAGGGACTTACCAGTAAATCAAATATGCCAACCATGGATAAAACAATTACAGACACGATTTACACAAAGAGCATGTGCACTTTAGAACTGATTAGCAGTGGTAAAGTGCCAGGAGTAGAAAAGCCAACAAAAACAGGTAAATAAAAACAGGAGAAGGAAGGCAAAAAGTTTGGGGATACCCCTAAAAAAAAGGGCCAGGTCTAACAGCTGGTGGGTACTCAGACACACCTACCTTCCTTTGTTTGTTGCTGTCTATAGGCAATGCACAAAGTGTAGCTGTCACGCACCCAAGACTTGTATTGGAGACAAGCAGCAGCCACACAGAGCTGTAGGAGAAGAGAAATGTCTGCTTTTTAAAAGTGGAATTTCTTAAATAGTAATGTCATATCCAACTCTACCAGTGGAGAGGATTTGTCATTATGATTCAAAAGATATGAAACATGAAACATCTGCCCCTTTCTAATCAGGAATCATAGCTTAAAAGTGTATTAAGGAATTCCCAATTTTATCCTATGAGAGGAGTAGGGCCACAGTAGTGAAGCACAAATGTTGGTGTTTTTCACTACCAGGACACACAAAACTTAAAAGTATATTTCCTAACATCTACTTACACAGCAACCTGCCTTATGGGCTACCTAGGACCTACCTTCGGGTGATATGTGTAATAAAAGGGGAGATTCAGGCTTGGCAAAGGGTTTAAAATGCCAAGTCAATGCAGCAGTAATACTGCACACAAGCTCTGCAGTGGCAGGCCTGAAACATATTGTTAGAAATGGGATTTCTGGTTGGCTCAGGCTTGCGCCAAAGCCAGGCAGAAACCACCACTCAAGTTAGGGCAAGGGAGTTACACGTCAAGATAACCCCTGCTCACCCCCTTGATAACGTGACACGAGCAGTAAGGCTTATCCCAGTGGCAAAGTGTAAAGCTTTTGCGCAACACACACACAGCAGCAACACACTAGGCACACCACAAAAAGGAACTCCACACAAGGTTATATATACAAAATAGCCTTTGTTTTACCATAAACACATTAGATCATAATCACACAGATACACTGTGCCAACTGGTAATGGGCAGTATTTACAGGTGATTATATACACATGACAGCGCCTCGTGGGCCACTGGCAGAATCAGCACTTAGTCTAAATAGCACTTCTAGAACATAGAATAATTCTAGCACCAAATAACAAATGTAGAACACAACCAGTAACCACTGGCAAAAGGTAGGTACTCACTACGCAATACTAATCACCTTAGGCATAGATCACGCAGGTAAACATAAACTCACTTGTATAACCTATACTAGGCAAAACAACCTCCTAAGCATGAAAATACAGTTAGAGGTATCTCAGCATAAAGGCAGTGCACATTACGCATAAATCAGATACTGACACAGTGTGCCCCAGGCGGGGGCACAGCACAGGAACACTGTCCCTAGGCCTACTGGCCTCTCATGGGGCTCATATGCCCTTTGTCCAGCAGAGTCAGGGCAGGCTGCGTAGGCAGCCAAAAGCAGAGGGCGCAAGGGTTTAGGCCCTAAACGTGGCAACTGCCCACTACTTGCTGGGCAGCTGGAGAATCCTAAAGAACATGTCCCATAAGAAAAGAAGAACCTGAATGGTGCAGCTGCCCACTACTTGCTGGGCAGCTGGGGAAACTGAGCCTGGCACCAGCGTGCCTCCGGCCTCTCCTCTGGGGATCTATAAAAATCAATGTGCCCCCAAAACGGTGCAGCTGCCTGCACACTCGCAGGGCAGCTGAAGATGGCACAGGCACCACTGTGCCCTGTGAGTCCACCACTGGGACTCTAGAGACAAATGCCAATATTGGAGCCTCTTAGGCTCTACCTAAAAAAAAAATGCCCCCATGTGCGTGGGTGCCACGTGGACTCTGAATCAACAAAAATGCTCCTGTGAGACTCGTGGGCTCTAAATCGATAAGGAATGCCCCACTACGTTGGAGCGGCCAGCTGCCTTCCGGGGCCCCTCTAAATACAACTAAAGTCCACACTAAGCAGGGGAGCGACCCGCTGCCATCAGGGGCCGCTCCTCACTTGAGTCGGAGTTTCCCCCCGAGACGCCCGCACTCACCGGGTTGCTTCTGGTGGGGACTCCTCTATGCTGCCAGCATGGGGCTGACAGGTGGCGGGCAGGTACCGACAATGTACCTCAGGCCCCCTCCGCCTTAGCTCCCAGTTGACAGCAGCTCCTCTTCGCGCGGTCCCTCTTCTGAGACCAGGACTTCGCTGAGTTGCCGGCAAGGCTCCGGCCGCGTCGGGTGGAGGCGGGGTGGGCTTCCGTCTTCCTGCTGCACTCTCCGCCTCAGCTACACAGGAGCGCGGGGTGGGCTCCCATCCACTTCCTGTTTACTTCATCCACTTCCGGGCTCTCGGGAGTTCCTCGGCGGCGGCAGCAATACGAGGCAGGCGAGGGGTAGGCTCCCTCTTAAACTGTAATATGAAGCGGGGCAGGCACCCGCTGAGCACACCATGCAGGGTGGGCACCTGCCAAAGATTTAAAAGTATGTCAAATAAGCCGGGTGGGCACCCATGCTGAAAATCAAAGGATAGGGGGATCCCCACGCCGGGGAATCTCTCAGGACAGGGATCGCCGATCCAGCGGTGCATTGCGCTATTTTTTAGGAAGGGAAGGCCAGCGCTTCGGAGGCACCCAAATGTAAAAGTCCAGGGAAAAGAATGAAGGCAGGGGGGAAGGCTGGGCCCAGGGTCCAGCTCACAGGGCCCTCCAACAGGGAGGCAGTCCCCAGTGGTGGTTCCTCCTGGTGCCCACCAGCAGCAGGCCCCCCTCAAGTCAGGAACAAGAGTGAACACATACATGGGGTTACAGCCCCTTCCTATGCACACATATCCTTTGTCTGGTAGCACAGGGTTAAGGTAAAACCAAAATGCAACTGGTTTTGGAGCACTTTGTTGTGCTCAGCCCCTCTCTCCATTCACAGGACAGGCTAAGAACATCAGTTGCACCACAGGGGGCGGAGCCAGCATTGTGTAGGGAAGACCCAGCCCTATTCAGGTCCCAGGTGCACTCCTCCCTTCCATCAACATGCAGATCTCTCCATTCACCACCAGGGCAGACCCATCCTGACTCCTGGAGCCAGGCACACCAGCCAGCTCCAGCAAATCACAAGCCAGACAGTCTATTCACATGTACTACACAAGCATGCCAATTTCTAGAAGTGGCACTTCTACACTAGACACATTACATCTGCGCACACCATCGTGCAGCATTTAATCTCACGAGTTTGCACATACCAAACTCGCCCCTGCACTCCACACACATCAGGAACTACCATGGACTCACACCTTCCCCATGCATTCCTATGGGAGGGCAGGCCAATCTCACCACACACACTCAGACCGCACACACACTTTACACTGGGACACAGTGCGCAAAGCCAAAAACAACCAACACCAAATCACATTTAAAATCAAAAAGTTTAGGGGTGAACCTGCAAAAAGGGCCAAGTCCAACACATATTTAAAGGACTACTTGGGTGGGTGTTACAATCAGTGCTGCAGGTCCACTAGTACCATTTAGTTTACAGGCCCTGGATCTCTGGTATACCAATTAACAAGTGACCTACAAGTGCATTAAATATGCCAATTGTGTATAGACCCATGTTACCATGTTTAGGGGAGAAGCACATGCACATCAGCACAGGTCAGCACTGGTAAATTGCTCAATCAATTAATCAATCTATCAATCAATCAGCTTTTGTATAGCACAGCACCATCACCCCTAGGGGTATTTGTGAGCTGTGGGTGCAACATCTACTTTGAAGAGCCGGGTATTGAGTTTCTTCCTGAAGTGCTATGGAGGGGGCTGTTCGAAGATGATGGAGTAGGTTGTTCCATGTTGTGAAGGTGATGTAGGAGAAGGATTGGCCCCTGCTGTGATAGATGATCTAGTGAGGAGGAGCGCATGTGTCTTTTGGGTAGGGGGGAGTTCAATTGTTGGTTGATGTTGGCTATCCTTGATCGTGCAGAGCTTTGTTGGCCTGCATGAGGATCTTGAACTATGCAAAAAGAACAACTGATGGACAGAATGCAGAGCAATGTCATACATTCACCCCAGTACAGAGATCTGGGCCTCAATCCGTCATTTTTTTGCTCACCATGCCATTCCAGTTTGGACCCAGCCATATGCAAACCAGTCTTGACCATGTGCCCAAAGGGAACAGTCCAGCCTGAACTGCCAGGCCAGGTCCTCCCTGGACTGGAAACAAGCATCCTAGGACAGGTTTTGGGCTTTCAGCCCTCACCAGCCCGGATAGCTTGTCTCGATTGGCATGGAGAGCACTGAACCCACGTCTGGGCATACCCATACCACTCTAGGTAACAAATGTAAAAAGAACAATTGATGGACAGAATGCAGAACAATTGATACAGACAAAGCGGTCCCAAATGGACACACAAATAACTAAATCTTAACAACAAATAAGTACATACAAGGATAATTATGACAACATTGTTTTTAATAACGTGTATTTTAAAAATTCATTCATAAAATTAAGTACATAGTCAATCATATGGAATGCCCCTAAAAGGAGGAATGGGGAAGGGGTGGTGTTGGACTGGTGAAAGTATAGAAACTAGAACATTGGTCACTAAGACCGATATATACCAACAATTGTACTAAATTGACACAATGGAAACACATAATTCTCAGTTAATTCAAATAATCATGCCTCAAATAAAATCACAAATGATAATTGTGGAGGGAGGCTGAGTGCAAACAGGAAGTGTCGATGTTTCGACCCAAATTGATGCAGGCGTGGTATAAACCTTGCTAAAGGGTCTTCATCGGGACATGGGGTTGCGGGAGATGGGGCAATGGATCTTACAGGGAAACTGTAATGTAGTGATTCTGGTTGAATGCTGGTAGAATCTTGAAGATATGAATTGTAGATTATATCTGTTAGTAAAATGGCCAATGACAATCAGGGATTCGGCTGTCGCAATTCACAAAGGATGCGGGTCCACGCTAGATCGTATAGGGTTGTCCTTGTAAGTGGGAACGGGACAAAATCTGCCGAAGGCAGATATACAACAGGACGGGGGTTCCGGTGTTATTTTAGACCAGGGAGTGCGTGCGTCACCGCTGTGGTGGCGGTCAGCTCCACTCGGCAGGGTCTGCCAAGGACAGAGATACAACAGGACGGGGGTTCCGGTGTAGTTTTAGACCATGGAGTGCGTGGGTCACTGCTGTGGTGGCGGTCAGCTCCACTCGGCAGGGTCTAACAAAGGCAAAACTGCCACGGAGGGTAAGGGTTCAATTACGTTCGTGGCAGACACTGGACATCGCCTGTTTGTAGTGCTGTCCGTTGGCGGTAAAATTCAATGGACACGGTCGTATGGGTTGGAAAACTCATAGACTCGTTGGAAGATCCTAGACGGCACTGCTCATCATGTGTGTCTATCTGGGACCGCTTTGTCTGTATCAATATTTCGCCCAGGTCCCAGTGACTTCTTGGGTTAACCCGTGTTGTTTATAGCAGAATGCAGAACAATGTCATACATTATACCCAGTACAGAGATCTGGGCCTAAATCCATTCATATTTTACTCACCATGCCATTCCAGTTTGGACCCAGCCAAATGAAAATCAGTCTTGACCCTGCACCCAATGGGAACAGTCCAGCCTGACATTCCAAGCCAGGTCCTCCCTGAACTGGCATCTCTTCTGAATGGGGAGCCAATGGAGGTTTCTGAGGTAGGGGTGATTTGGTTCCATTTGGTGAGGTCTGGGATGAATCTGGCTGCAGCATTCTTAATTGTCTGGAGTCATTTGAGGAGCTGGGTGGTGATGCCGGCATAGAGATCTTTGCCGTAGTCAAGGCTGCTTGTGACAAGGGCCTGCGTTACAGTTTTTCTGGTGTTGACTGAGATCCATCTGAAGATTCTGCAGAGCGTGCGAAGGGCATGGAAGCAGGAGGAGGCAACTTCATTGATTTGTTGTTTCATAGTCAATTCGCTGTTGAGGATGATACCTAGGTTGCATGCATGCTCTGTAGGTGTTTGTCTGAGTTCTGCTGGCCACCAGCTGTGGTCACATATGGTTATGTTTTTCCCCCAAGTTCAGTACTTTTGTCTTGTCCGAGTTGAGTTTAAGGCAATTGTCTCTCACTTAGTTGGCTTTGTAGGTCATGTTTGCAAAAACAACAGGTGATGGACCGAATGAGGATCAATGTCAAACATTCAACCCAGTCAAAAGATCTGGGTCCTAATCCATCGTTTTTTTGCACTCCACACCACCCTGGGTTAGACAATGGCGATATGCAAATCAGCTCTGACCCTGTGCCCCATGGGAACAGTCCAGTCCGAACTACAAAAGCCATGTCCTTCCCAGAACGGAATTAAGCATCCGAGGACCGGACCGGTTTCGAGGTAACACCTCTCATCAGCCCGGCTAGCTTGACTCCAGTGGTGTGGAGTGCCTGGGACCCACGTCTGGGCATCCCCAGTACACTTAGAGCGAGTTTGCAAAAACAACAGGTGATGGACCGAATGAGGATCAATGTCAAACATTCAACCCAGTCAAAAGATCTGGGTCCTAATCCATCGTTTTTTTGCACTCCACACCACCCTGGGTTAGACAATGGCGATATGCAAATCAGCTCTGACCCTGTGCCCCATGGGAACAGTCCAGTCCGAACTACAAAAGCCATGTCCTTCCCAGAACGGAATTAAGCATCCGAGGACCGGACTGGTTTCGAGGTAACACCTCTCATCAGCCCGGCTAGCTTGACTCCAGTGGTGTGGAGTGCCTGGGACCCACGTCTGGGCATCCCTAGTACACTTAGAGCGAGTTTGCAAAAACAACAGGTGATGGACCGAATGAGGATCAATGTCAAACATTCAACCCAGTCAAAAGATCTGGGTCCTAATCCATCGTTTTTTTGCACTCCACACCACCCTGGGTTAGACAATGTCGATATGCAAATCGGCTCTGACCCTGTGCCCCGTGGGAACCTCGAAACCGGTCCGGTCCTCGGATGCTTGATTCCGTTCTGGGAAGGACATGGCTTTTGTAGTTCGGACTGGACTGTTCCCATGGGGCACAGGGTCAGAGCTGATTTGCATATCGCCATTGTCTAACCCAGGGTGGTGTGGAGTGCAAAAAAACGATGGATTTGGGCCCAGATCTTTGGACTGGGGTGAGTGTGTGACATTGATCCACATTCGATCCATCACCTGTTGTTTTTGTAGGTCATGGCATCTCAGAAAATAATTCTGATGGTGGAGGAGTCTTCGGTGAGTTGAGTGTTGTCGGTAAAAAATTATGTTGAGGCCGTGGGATCAGACAATGTCTGCGACGGAGGTCATGTAGATGTTAAACAAGGCGGGCTAAGGAATGATCCTTAGGGTACTCCAAATAAAATATACTTGGGTTCAGATGTGAAGGGAGGCAGCAGGATGCTCTGTGTGAGTCCTGTGAGGAAAGAGGCAATCCATATGAGGGCGTTTAACTGAATGCCGATGTCGTAAAATGTATTGATGAGGGTGTGCTGGAAAATGGTATTGAAAACACAGAGGGGGAGATTTGCAAAATCTCCATGCAGCATAGCCCCCCCTCTCTCCTCCCCTTTCCCTTGAGCTGACACTGATTTCAGCTACTGTGCACCATGCACACATCTTAGCTCCGCAGCACTATGGTGTGTGCATGAGTGTAGCATAGGTTTTGTACAGGAAGGGCATCCTTCCTGTAAAAAAGACTATGCTTGAAACAAGGCAAAGCTTTTCCCACTTTGTATGTGTGCTACACAGTTCAACATGCATGCAAAGTCAGAAAAGGAAAGAAAGATGATAGCATTTCTCCTTCCTTGTGCCTAGTTGAAAAGGGCACAGTTTTCTCACACTAAACTCAATCTTCTGTTTTTAGTAAATTGGGTTTAGCATGAGAAACCTTGGGTGCTTGCATTGGAACGCCCCTGCACTACCCTTGGCATGCACTATGAGCTGCTTCATGTTACTTTTATGTTATTTCCAGAGCTAAACAAGTTTAGCGCTGGAAAGTAAATTAGGGAAAAAAGATTTGCTCCATTTTGCATCACTTTTGTGATGCAAACACAGCGCACAAATGTAGTAAATCTCACCCGGAGATTTCTAGAAGGGTCAGGGCCAGTGTCTCTCCCTAGTCAAGGAGGGTTCTGATGTTTTCTGTGGCAGCAATCAAGGACGGTCTCAGTGCTGTAGTTGGCATGAAATCCTGATTGGGAAACGTCAAGTATGTGATTTTGTTCCAGGTATTCTGTAAGTTGTTTGGTTATGACCTTCTTGAGTACTCTGGCCAGATATGGGGAGCAGGAAGATTGGTTGATAATTTTTGAGTTTGCTAGGGGCAGCAGTGTTTTTTTTCCGGAGGAGTCTGACCTCTGCATGTTTCCATCTGTCCAGGAAGGTTGCTGTTGTGATGGAGATGTTGCTGATGCTTGTGAGTTTGGTGCTGATAGGGTCGGTTCCGAGGTTGAAAAGACGGTCGGAGCAGAGGTCAAGGGTGCCCTGGAGTGAATGGATGACGATGGCCATGGTGGTCTGAGTGGTGAACAGAGATCAAGTGGTGATCATTCAGCTGGTGTATCCTGATTGGTCGAGGCTGTTGAGGTTTAGAGCACTGGGTTGGGGGGTCAAAGTTGTTGTAGATTATGGGAATAAAGCTGTGGAAGTAGTCCGAGAGGGTGTTGCACAGTTCTTGAGGGGAGTGGATTATTTCTCTGTAGCTGCTGGTTTGGAGAATTCCATTACTAATTTGAAGAGTTTTTTCATGTGATTGACCGCTGTATCGATGCAGGTTGGGAAGGCTGTTGTCTTGACTTCCTTGATGCGCTGATGGTAATTGTTGACGGCTGCTTTGTGAGCGGCTCTTTTGGGCAGAAGTGGTGAGGGATCCAGAGCGGGCTGGCATCCCTGTGTTGAAAAAGAAGTGGCAATGGCGGCAGGTGAGAGGTCCTTTGGTTGATCACTGGGAGTAAGTTCAACACTTGTTGTTTTCGTGTCTAGGGCCAAGGGTTCCTTGGCCGTGTACTAGTGGGTGTTGAAAGGACCAGAGTTCCTGGCATTGGGCGTGGTCCAAGAGGGGACGGGTACAGACTGCTTGCCTTTGGCACGCCAACAGTGCACCCGCTGCACACGTCCACTGCACAGCTGAGCTGCGCTCTTCATTAAGTAGATCCTGGGGGAGACCTGGTAGCAGGGTGGCAGGGGAGGGATATGGTGGTAAGAGGAGGGAAGAAAACAGATAGAAAAAAGCCAAATAGAAGGCACAAAACTTGCAAAAATGGATGGCAGAAATACGAACAGAAAAGGCAAAACAGAGGGCAGAAAAACAATCAGGTATGGCAAAACAGAGGGCAGAAAAACAAATTAAAGCCAAGAAAAAGAATCATTAAAGAGAGGAGACAAGCAGACAAAACAAAAGGTTTGGAGGAAGACACCCTAAGTATGACAAATCTAACACCTGTTTCAGCTGACAGTCAGGAGAGCTGCCCAACCTATAGGGAGTTCTTATCACTAAGGCAGAAAAACATGGATTGACATCAGCATTGGTGTGGTCTTCCCCTGGTCTGTGTTCCACCCTGAAGTCCATACCCTGTAGGGAATTGGATCACCTCAACAATTTTGGATTCTCACTCCTCCTTTGCATGAGCCATCTGAGGGGCCTGAGGCAAGTCTGAATCAGATAGTGAATCCCAAACAGGTATGGTCTCAACTTCTTTAGTGCCCATACCACAGCAATGAGTCTCTCTCAATAGCACTCCTCCTCTGTTCCCTGTGAAGTAACCTCCTGGAGATGAAGGCTACAGGTTGGTCTAAGCCCTCTTTATTATTGTGAAAGTACGGCCCCTATGCCATGCTCTAAGGCAGCTGTCTGAACCATAAATTCCATGGGAAAGGCAATTGCCTTGAGCACAGGGGCTGTGCACATGGGGCCTTATTTATGAGGCCGTGCGTCACTTTCACGCCGCGGGTGCGCCACTTTTTGTGAAGCACCAGCAGCGTAAAAAATGTGCCTTGTTGCACCATATTTACAAAGTGACGCATCTAGGTAGAAGCGTCACTTTGTAAACCCCTGCGCTATATTATACCTACGCCAGGTATAATGTATGCAGGGGGGGGCGATCTTACGCAAGAAAGGGTCATAGAAGTGACGCAGTAAAATCTATAAGATTTCACTGCGCCACATCTAGGACACAAATGCGTCAATTTCTTACACCTGCCTCACAGCAGGCGTAAGACTGATGCAGGCCCTTTCACATGGAGCTTGCCCCATGTGAAAGGACACATTGCTGGAGTTGCATCACTTTTGTGACACACTCTAGCAATGCGTCACTTTTGCGCCATACAGATACGTCGGAAATACTGACGTATCTGTAACTCATTGTGCCGTGATGCGTCATACTGTAAATATGACGCATCATTGGTGTCGCAAGGATGGCGCAGTGAAAAGTGACGCATCGCTGTTTTCACGCAGCGATGCGTCACTTTTCATAAATGAGGCCCATGGTGTGCTTAAGGGAGTCAAATACTTTTTAGCTTGCCTCTGTTCAGATCACATTCATAGGGTACCTCTTAGAGGTCAGCTCTGTAGGGTGGGTAACAATGGTGCCATATCCCTTGAAAAAAACTCCTATACTATCCAGTGATGCCTAAGAATGCTTTGACCTGACCAACCAGCTGCAGTTTTACCTAGCTTTGTTATGAACCCGCAATATAGATTTCAACCCACTAGGTTTCATTTGGGCTAAATGCACTTATTAGTAGCCTTTCCATACCAATGTGACTGATCCGATAACCTTACGCCAAGTCCTTGTAATAATATGGCTCAACAAACTTCTTTGCACTTTATTCTGTTTTATGCACTTTATAAAATACTGAGAGCTAAATTCTTGCTTCCATTGTTGAGGTTGTGTCGCCCTTGTTCTGATAGAGAACGTTTTAGCTGTTTGTATTTGCTGGAATTCTATTGATACCTGTTCTACTGTCAAACATTTTATAAGAGGAGCACTTGTATTTAGAAAGCAGTATAGATAAACATATGCTTACAAAAGTCCCATGGGACAGGGTATTGTTACCTTGACATAAAATGGCAATATTGAATGTTAGAATTGAATGTGAGAGCCTCATTCTAGTATTGTATTTTATGTATATGTATGACTGTACACTACAGTCTACGCCTTCTTTGTCCCCTCTTCTAAATATAGGGTTTGGAAGCCACCTTAAGTGCGTGCGCAGAGGATAAGTTGCGATTAGCTTCCCCGACAAGATGGGTAAGCCCTGAGAATGGGTAAGCCCTGATAAATTGGTATTTTAAAGTATTTGCGTAGCCACACTTGAAACTAAAATATGTATTTGTGCCATGTAAACTAATGAGTGTATGTAGTAATGTGTAGAAACTTCTTTACTCTTTACAGAGACGACTTCGACCAGCAGATCCCTATAAATTGGTTCGTTAATCTGCTTGCTGGCTGTATCTTTTTATTCCCCCTACCATATTTGGTATTTTGGCAACATTCACTAGTTAACAAACTTTGACTCTTCACCTGGTCCTGAAGAAAGCCATTTCACTTCTGTGGAGGGCCTTCAGGATGAAACATGTCGACCCTTTGACCACTTAGAGACCATGACAGGTTGAATCTTCCTGCCGTGGCCCACACATCTTTTTAATCCTGACCCGTGGATGTCCCATTAAAATGTATCTTTAGCATTCCAGGTAGTCAGCTTTAACTTCACCCACACCGTCCCCACTCACTCACTCCCTCCATGCCGGGCTCATCTGAAGGTTTTAGCATACCTCTCACCTATTTCATAAAAACATCCCTGAGCTCCCCCCTCACTGTGAGGGGGTTGTAGCCCGCATTGCAACTAGGTTTGCAGTGGGAGGAGGTCCCAATGTTGAAGCATGCCAACTACTGGTGGGTAAGGGAATTCATCCTTTAAAAAGGGACTCCCCTGCACTCCGTTGTTGCAACTTTACCCAGTGTGGCTTGTGTGTGGTGCTATACTCTTGAGTGTGCCATTAATGCCACATATCATCACCCCTGTATGGGAGATGAGTTGGCAAATGTGGGGCATCTTCAAACATCACAAGGGCGAGGGTGATACATCAATTCTCTCAATAACACCACTGGGAGCTGGAGCTGGAGGTGAAGGGGAAATAATATGGGACAAATCTTAAATAACAGGGCAAACTTGGCCTGTGTGCCTGTGTGCTACCACCTTGGCCCCATCCCACATGAACAGGCAGCCACCACCCACCAAGGGTGGCCAGAAACAGCACTTATCTAGTGGTACACATGAGGCATTGGACTCCTAGAGCAGTGCACAGTAGGTGCAGATCTTTATGAAGAGGAGTGGCCTCCATCAGTACTCCAATCTTCCCTTCCTGGTGATTCTGCACTCTGCAGGGGATTATCTATTGCCAGGGATCCCTCTTGAAAATGATGGAGTATCGCGTCCCAGTAAGTCACATTTGGGAATTTTCATAGTACTAGCGTCTCCTCCCCGCGCAGAGCAATGCTTCCAGACTTGGCACGTACCAGCAATAAGCATCATCAGGCTAGCCGAGAAGGAGGGTCAGAAGATTTCCACTATCTCGGGTTGAGGAGCTTAGACACTAGCAACACCAGATCTAGGAAATGTGTAGTCCCCCTCTGTTGCTCACTTCTATAGTACCGGTGTAATATGCATTCCTCCCAAGTGCATGCCATAACACGCTCCATTCAGGGGGCAAGGGAGGTCATAAAGCATTGCCAGTATGATGCAACATCTGCAGCAGGTCTGCATTCACAGCAGGACATCTGAGGTAGGCTGTATCCATGCAATGGGAATATCAGTTAATCTTATCCAGGGTTAGACATTCTCTCTGTGTAATGTAGTATTGGATTAGGCCGAACCGTGCATTTGGGGGAACCCTGATGGGGCTATCTTGTATTACAGCCCATTCCCTATCTGACAAGGATGGATAGGTCTGCCTCGCATCAATGCCTCAGGGGCAGAAGCTTTGTTGTTGCATGTTGCTGCAAACCTTCTGGTGAGGTGCCCACCCGTTCCCATCACCTGTAAATATTGAAGCATGATGTGAGTCTGGTGTTCGCGCGACATGTCCCCCTCATCAGCTCCGCAGGGCGTGAATTACTGCTGCGTAGAACAAAAACTGTATGGGATGTAGCTCATCCTCATCTTTTAGCACATCAAAGGGCAGCAGGACTCCATCCCTGTAGAGATAGCCTAGCAGGTGAAGCCCGGCTGCCCATCACATGGATAGCTCGGTAGATGATGTGGCAATTGGCCCACGTGGAGGACCTAACAAAGGTAATGCTGGTGTGTAAGGGGTAGTCAGTCTTGTGGGATACATGCTTCTATGATATGAACGCCTGCAACTTCAAGCAGTCCGACAGACGACTACGGGTGCAAGGGTGAAACAGTCTATGCATCTCCTTTGGAGGGCAGGGAGGGGAGTGAGTGGCTGTGCCAGTCAAATGCAAACCCACCAGCCACCTACTGTGGAGGACCACCATTTTCAATAGTGCTACCCGACCCATGACAGATATGGGAACCGAGCGCCAGAGCAACATTTGAGAACAAAGAGACCGATGTGTCCCTGCCAAGGTTCCCATCCAAAGATCAGCAGGTTTGCTGTAAATTCTGATCCTGAGGCAAAAGGTGTTAGGTTGTTACACAATGGGAGTGCTGCAGAATGTTAGGACGGGTTCAGGGCAGGTGGGCACAAATGAAATACAAAAGACTTCATCCAGTTCACCCTCAGGCCAGAGATGGCTGCAAAGTTTGACAACATGCCTGCCAGGTCAGAAGGGAGAGACCCAAGATTGCAGAGGTAAAGGAGAATGTCATCTGCGTAGAGGGATACAACATGGGGGTATACCCTAAGCAGTATCCTGTGCTCAAAGGGAAGCCACTAAGGGATCTATGGCCAGGGAAAAAAAGGGAACGGGACAGTTGGCATCCCTGGCGGGTACCTTTGCACACCAGAATTAGATGAGATATGGAAGAGATCCTCCTTCAGCCTGGCCATTGGCGCAGTGTATAGCTATCACACAGGGGAATAAACCTAGGTTCAAGCCATAATGTGGCAGCCTGGAAAAGAGAAATTACCATTCCAGTAAATCGAACGCCTTCTCCAGGTCAAGTGCCAGAGAACCAGATGAGGGCCAGCAGGATATGAAGTAGGTGGCAACTCGGAAAAAAACATTGTTTAGGTAAACAAGGTAAGGGAGGTGTTTCGGACTCGAACAAACCTGCTTTGGTCAGAGTGCACCAATGATAAAACCTGTGGTCCCAGTCTATCAGCGAGGATTTTGGGCAGGGTTTTGTAGTCTGTGTTTAGTAAGGCCAAAGGACGGTAAGAACACAGGGTGGTGGGATCCCTGTCTAGCTTAGGAAGGGATTTGAGAAGCGCTTCTCTTAGGGAGTCTGGAAGAGTTGAAGCTGACAGTGTTTCAGTGAATAGAACATGAAGATGTAGAACCAGGGTCAATGCCTACACTTTGTAATATTCAGCAGGTAGGCCATCCGGCCCTAGGGTCTTTCCAGATGGCTTTGTGGATCTCAGAACACAAACTAGGCGCCTCATGATTTGTTTGCTGATTGTGAGAGAGAGAGAGACAGTAGGCCTATTTGGGAGAAGAGGTCAGTAAAGAGATCCGGGCGGAATGTGATTGCAGGCTTATATAATGAGGGATAGTGGCGCATCAATTCGTCATGTATTTCGTGTTGTGTGCACAGGAGCCAACTGTCCAAGGCACATAAGGATAGGATGGTGTGTTGATGGTGCTCCTGGCGTATCAGTCATGCTGACAGCGGGTTGTCCCGGTCCGATGCTGCATGCGTCCATGTTGAGTGCGCAGAATAATTAAGGCAATGCTGGCGCTCCAGGAGCACAGTATACTGGCTGCAAGCTTTCTCAAGTAAGGAGCGCAGAGTTTGGGCATGTCACGGACCGGGTCTCAAAATTCATCAGCTTACGCTCAGGTGTGGCAAAGGTATCATCTAGTTGTTTACCGACATTCTATATAATGCACAATCTGTGCACCAGCATGGCCATTTTGAAGGAATCCCACTAGATAAGCCTGTTGGACGCCGTACCTGCATTAAGATCAAAATATTCTGTCGCCGCAACCCCTAGGGACTCCAGAAATGACATGTCCTCAAATGCAGCTGGCTGGAGACACCACTAGGGGATGACAGGAACCTCCTACTCCCAAGCGAGTGTTGTGATCTGAGTATGTGCGGCCTAAGTAATCAATGTGGGGAGCAGAGTGGTTGACCCTACTATGCCGTCAAGTCATATCTGTGGGTTGTGCGGGCAAAATAAAAGGAATAGACCCTCAGGGTTTGGTTGGGGTTTTACCAGAGGTCCACTAGGGACCAATTTTACAGCCAGTTGTGCAGTGCATGTGCGATAGATATATCCGCCATGCATGAGAATGGTGGGAAGTAGTGATTTAAAGTGGTTTTGAGAACAGCATTGAAGTCACCACCAATGAACCAGGAGATCCCGCTCCAGCAAGACAGGACACTGGACAGCATGTGTAAGTAGCCATCCTGATCCGTGTTAGAGGCATATATCACACCCTGCATACCCCGGTCATTCCAGGTGATTATATTATTATGCTCATAGGAATGGTGCAGTGAGGCTGCTTGTCTCCCCCCTACGCTCATATATGGAGTGCTGCAATGCCCATGTGTGGGCTAGAAAGCAAACACATGCTACAGGGCCAAGTATGTGTGGGCAGCAGAGCAGGACATGAAAAAGATAAGAATAAAGGGGGAATGGTATCTTAACAAGGAAAAACATTATCAGAGCAGTAGCGCCAGGAGCGACTGCCCTAGCCATCTAACTTTATGTAATAGGTGCTGAGTTTGCAAGCTAAAACAAGGGGTAGGGGAATTTATGAGTTCCACCATGTGTTGCCTTGCCATGCGTTATGCACTGACAGACACACACATCAAAGGCCTAGTCATTACAGCAAAGCAGCATGTCAGAGAGCCTCCACCCAGCACTCCTGGGGCAACTTAAGCACCCATATATTGCATAATCAGATGGCAAACAATACTAAAGTGCCATATCACACATAGTGGCAAGCTGGACACAGTGTTTACATGATGTCATCTTCCGTTTGTGGGGTCACCACCAGGGGGGGTGAGCTCATCAGGCCATGACAGCCAGGTGGCAATTGAGCCATCATCACTGAGGGATTTTGATGAGTCCTCAACTACCTCCATGCTTGAGACGTGGTCTCTCATTGCTGTGGCCATATGTAGGGCCTGCCGGTGCTCCATAAGTATCTGATCCAGATCCAGGACTGTTCGGGTGAGGATGGGGCTGCCCTGTTTGGCCTCTCTTGCCCCTGTGGTGCAGTGCTCAATCCTTTCATATATGGATAAGAAGGAGCAAGAAAGTCAAAGAATACAAAACTCCTGTCACAAGTTACAAAACTCAATAAGGCGTCTGGTAAAATCACAATCCGATTTTGGGGAAAGATTTACTGAAGCAGAAACAAGTATTTCAAACATTGAAGACGAACTCGCTCAACAGAAGACTGCCACTGAGTTATTGAGTCTTAACAAGGAGGACATACAGTGGAAAATGGCAGACTTCGAAAACCGCGCTCGGCACAATCATTTGAGACTCATGTAGATCCCAGAAGGAAAAGAGGGACAAGACTCTCGCAAATTTATCGTAGAGTTATTTAAACATGCTTTTCCAGAGATAACAAATTGGGACTGGGACAGAGAAATAGAGCAGGCACACAGATATCCATTTAATATCCGTCTACACCCGGGGGCAACTGATACTAGACCTAGGCCTTTTCTTGTCGCATTTAATAGTTTTCTTGCTAGGAAGGATGTGAATGGGTGAAGGTTTTGAATTTTTTGCAACACCCGATTTTTGTAAATATACGATGGATACTCGTTGGCAGTTATGCCAGTTGGTTACACAGTTTCAGAGTAAGGGCGCTGAAGCCTATATAATGAATTCAGCTAAACTTAAAGTTGTTCATAAGGAAAATACTCGTTATTTCACCAATTTGGCTGCAGCAAAGGAATATTTACATGCTATGTAGGGTGGTTAAGGTAGCTGGGTTATACAGTTATATTGGATTGTAGACTTTGCTTTCACTTTTTACTTTGGGTGATGACATTTCTCATGGATATTTGTATTCCTGTGGGGTTTGGCAGGGGGCTTCGGGAAGCTTCTCATCCAAGGACCATGAGTCCAAAAGCCTCGGTAAGAGGGGGGGAAGGGGGAGGTGGAGAGGGGGGGTGGGCGACCAGAGTGGTGGGGTTTGGAAGGGGTGGGCAGCACGGTGGGGGTAAAAGAGGAAAAAAGGTCAGTTGGCACAAGACACAGCACAAGAGTAAAGAAATGATCAATATAATGTTAATTTTTTCAAGGAGATTTGAGAGCATATGTAATAGGTGCACTCCAGTGTTAAGCATTAGGATAATCTTCAATGGCTCATAGTATTAAATTATGTTCCTTAACCCCTTCGCTGCTGATGACGAGCTCAGCTCGTCATCAGCCACGGGTGGCGTGTGCTGATGACGAGCTGAGCTCGTCATGTAACGCGGAAAATGGAAAACAGCCGCACAGCGCAAAAATCACCGCAGCAGCGATGCGGTTAATGTGCATCGGAAATTCGCTATATACAACCAGATATTTTAAGCCTTCAGGAGACACATCCATCTTGAAGTAATCGACTTCTAGTAGCAGATTTAGGATATTCTCTTATATGTGCATCACAACAGACTTCTATGACCCGGGGGTGATGATATTATCGAAGCCATGAGTAGCCACAACCATACGCAGCTTAACTGATAAATGGGGGAGATGGTCTATCGCTGAGTTAAAGATCAATTCCTCTCGATTCACTATATGTTCAATATATGGATCAAATTTGGATGAAGCTGAGGTGTTAGAGAACTTGAATATGGAATTGGCAACCTGGGCAATGCCGTTGATAATTTGTGGTGATATGAATATTAACTTAAACAACACAGAGTTAGCAGGAGGGCCAGATAACTATAGGGGACGTAAACCCCGTGTCTTTAAAGCTCTTTATAACTTGATAACAGACCACGGTTTAGTGGACACTTGGAGTACCATGAATCCTGCTTTACTAGGTTACACTTACTATTCTTTTCCACACAAGAAAATGGCTCAACTAGATTACTTTTTTGCTCCCTTATCGTTATTAACTGACGCTCAGATTGAACTATACCCCAAATAACATCCGATCATGCTCCAATTGTTATAAACATACCTGATTTAAAGATTATTTATACGGGTAGAACCTTTACCTTTGACAGAAAACTTTGTTTAGATGAACAGTTTAAGTCCTATATGTCAAGCTGGATAACGGAATTTATTAATTTTAATTTGCACTAGGCCAGTATTGACATGGTATGGGAATCATTTAAAGCCTGTTTCAGAGGGGAGGTTTTGAGCTATGACAATTATCGCCAGAAGAAGCTAAGGGCGGAAATACAAGATCTTTATATGGCGTTAAAGAACTAGGAGGAGAATTTAATAAAGGAAATTCAAAAAGGGGATAACCAAGGGAATATTGGAGAAGCTGAGGACACGGTAGCTAGATGTCAGGCTAGGATATCGGGTATTTGGAGTAAAGAAAATGCGAGAAAGTATTTGGTGCATAAGCGGCAATCACATGAATATGGTGAGGCAATCAGGAGGTCCCTGGCATTGCGTCTAAAGATGCAGGCAACATCTAGATCAATTGTTAAACTACAGGAACAGTATGGTATTATACAACACGATCCAGATAAAATTCTAGATATTTTTCAGCAATTCTATACTGAATTATACACGCAACAAAAAGTAGATGGAGCAGATTCAGTATTTGATTTAGGGGGTTTTACACAATTATGTGAGAATGATAAGGAATGGTTGGACAGCCCTTTTCTCATGGAAGAATTAGAATCGGCTGTATAAAGTTTGGCGAATGGATAGGCTGCAGGCCCAGACTACATTCCTGGAGAAGTCTATAAACTGTTTTTTGAACAACTAAAATATAATATGCTTGATACTTTTAGAGCGGCACAACTGGGTAAAGCACTAAAATCATGGAATGATGCAACTATTGCTGTTTTCAGTAAAAAGGGTAAGCCTCCAGAGTTGCCGGGTTCATATCGCCCGATTTCCCTACTCAATTGCGATAGTAAATTGTATTCAAAAGTTTAAGCTAACCGCATCTCTAAAGTCATCATCCCGCTAGTTTCTTTAAATCAACATGGATTTATTCCTAATAGAGGCACTGTGACAAATATAAATAAAGTTATCACTCTTTTTGATATCGCTCAAGCAGAAAATCGAGAACTAGCCTTATTATTACTAGACGCTGAGAAAGCGTTTGACCACGTAGAATGGCACTATTTATGGGAGGTTATGCGCAAATTAGGGTTTGGAGACAACTTTTTAACTGCAATACAAGTGTTATATTCTGTGCCGAATGCAAGAATTGCAGCAATGGACAGGAAATCAGAAATGATCAAAATCACAAGAGGGACCAGGCAGGGGTGCCCCTGCTCCCCGTTACTTTTTGGCTTGTTTATAAATCCTTTCTTAAATAGATTATCTAATAGCCCATTTATCAAACCATTCATTGCTCAAAATATACCGCATACAGTATTTGCTTATGTGGATGATGTCGCTGTGGCGACGGTCAATCCAGGTGAGGCCTTAGTAGAAATTGAGCAGTTAGCCCATGAATTTGGTTTAACATCAGGCTACAAATAAAACTCTTCAAAGACGCAAGTCTTATGTACTGGTAATATTCAAATTAGTGACCCCAGAGTTGTATTGGAAGTAATATATCTTGGTATTATAATTAAGACCTCAATGAAAGATATAGTGGATATTAATTGGACTACCACATTGCAACAAATTAAGCAATCGCTAGACAGATGGGGACGTTTACAATTATCAATAATTGGAAGGGGGAACATTTTTAAAATGAGTATTTTATCAAAAGCCTTATATCTGTTTAGAGCTATACCTTAAGAGACTCCACTAAATTATCTTCAACAGCTGCAATCCATATGTGCAAGATTTCTTTGGGCCCCTGGGAAATCCCGCTGGGCAATGAGAATAATGACACTTCCGGTTGATAGAGGCGGTCGTGCTATTCCGGATTTTTTGTTATATTTTTTTGTATGTTTTCTACAAAGATTGCAAATGTTATTGACTGGGGAGTTTGTAGAGGATCCGGCAGAAGCACCATCTATATTTTATTTACTTCTAGGGTCTCAAGCCAGACGCAGTTTTATTAAAGAACTTGATGGAAATTATTATAAAAGAACACGATTCAAGGTCCTGGAATCGGCCTTTAAAGTGTGGGGAAATTAGTATGTGTTAAAACTATCTCTTGGGTGGATTTGCCAAGGTTTATTGTGTCATGCAGTGATGAGTTGAAAGTCTAAATAGACTTTTCCCTCCATGTATGGCCACATACGGGACATCAGAAGGACCCTGTTCCATTATCCCCACTTCAAGATTGTAGCAAAGCCTTTTCTAATTTGTGACCAAAAATAGATTACTATTGTGGACTATTCCCGACAGACTCTCTTCATTAGCGGGTTGTAATTGCCAGTAATATGTTGACCTCTGCTAATGGGTTGTATTATCCACCATCTTACTTTAACTCAATCACTGAAGGAAGATACAATGTTGTAGGAAATCTTCATGTGGCTAAGCTTGCATGGTTATACTGTCCCATGTTGTGATAATCATTCCATAATACATGTTTCATGAAGGCCATTGGTCTGGGGAGCACAGGACAGTCTTTTGTCTTTGCCTTGCTTGTTTATTTTATTTTCTATCTATCACTCAAAATAGTTCTGATTACAACCCTTTCGACTTGTGAGATACAATTTGATTAAGTCATATTAGTACCACCATTCTAAAAAACAAGGGGGTATATTATCAAGACAGGCGATAAAATTATCGCCGCTTCAGCGGCCGAAAACTGCAGCTAAAACGGCGATAATGGGCTTGATAATATGCTCAATGGAATTCCAATTGAAGCCCATGTTAGATGTCATTCACATCTGCCCCATCGGTTGATAAAAAATAGGATTAGCTAATAGTCTGGTCTGGTTGGCCTATGGAGTTGGGAATTTGCAGTTAACCTAAATTCTTGCAGTATCAATGAAACCCACACCATTCCTTTGGTTTGTTAGTCATAATCCAGCACCAACTCTCACGCTAAGAGGACTCAGGTTAGTGCAGCAAAGTTCCAGTCTCTCTGATATCGGTCTAAAATCCAAGCCCACATTCCTTTAGTGAGAATGCCCTACAGCCCTTCCTAGTCCATCTTTCAATATCTATCATTCTAACTGCTCCACATACTTGCTCTGGACGCTATCCACAAGTGTCTTTGGAATTTGCTCAAAGTGTTGGGAAACTAGTGGTTATCCACGGGTGTTAAACTTATGGATAACTATATGTGGACAAGTCATATGGACTAGAGCACCTAAACAATAGAGCATAGATCTAATGCCATTTTAAGATTTTATAATCAAACAACATCACGTGTAAGCTCACCTGCCCTGGAAATGTATTATGCTACAGGTCAGAGTCCAGCACTTTATGGTATTGAGATCTGGGGCTATACCGACCTTCACTCACTGTCAACAGCGGATAACAATTTCATTAGATAATTGCTTGGTCTCCCACCCAGCTCACCCCTCTCCTCTCTGCATTTTGATATGGGTCTGAAAAGAGTTGCTGATTCGGCTATTTTACAATTTTTTGCCTACTGGGTCTGACTGTGAACTACACCAGAGCTTGGAGTTTATAAAGACTCACTTATAGATTTACTAAAAACCACAGGAGCTGGTAATCTCCCATGGGTTAAAAAGAGAAGAAAGATTTTAAAACCTACTACATAACGTTGTTTTAACGCTTTCCTATCCAAATATGTGCTTTAACAATCTTTGCTTTTTGCACATGATTATTCTTAACTTTGTGCTAACAAAAACATATATTAGGTGTTTCCCTGACAAAGTGGTCCTCAGGTTACACCCAAAATTTGTTACAGGATAAATTCCAAGTTCCATCTCTCACAGGAGGCTATTTTACCAGTGTTTTGATCAGAGGATGATTCACAGTTGCCTTCATATCTTGATGTTATTCGAGCATTGCCTATAGATCTGGGATGTACAAAGGAACTCAGATAGACTAATACTTTATTTATTTAATATGGATCCGTAAACAAAGGAAAGAAAACATCTGCATATATATTGGGGAGATGGGTCAGACAAGTGATTTCACAATTCTATAAATGCATGGGTGTTTCTCCTCCTGCTTCCATCCAGGGTAGGTTAACAAGGTCAGTCTCTGCATCATGAGCCAAAAAAGAAGGGCAGTCCTACAGAAGATTTGTAGGTTGGCTACATGGACCTCACAATTCACTCTTATCAAATTTTGCAGGTTGGAATTGTCTGATGAGTTGAATACTACTTTTGCTTCCACAGTCTTGCATACAGCAATGAAGTACTTGTCAATTAATACATGTATTTTCCTATCTGTATCAATGGTGCCTCGGGGCAAGTTTCTACAGCTTAGAAAACCTCATTACGGTTTGGACCGGGATGAGAAGGACAAGGCGAGGGAGTAATGAACACATTAATGACGGGTAATCTTCAATACAGTGAAGATTACTGATAAGTAATGTGTTCATTAATCATTGGTTATGAATTCAGTAGAACACTATGGAGGTGCCTGGCAGGCAGATGAACAAGCATTTGCAATGTAATAGGTCTCGCATTTGCAATAGTTGGAGCTATTGGCATTGTAAATGACAATGCCTTTTATTTTTTTGTTTTGGAAACCTACAAGCCATGCATAAACGTGCACTTTGTATGTATAGTCCTTGCTTAAGAGAAGCAAGGCTGTCAGTAAAAGAGACTGCCAGCTTTGCTTCTCATAAGCACGGACTACAATTGCAAAAACGCTTGTTGACGCACAGCTTGCAGGTTTTCAAACGCTTTTAATAAAAGGCATTGCCATTTACAATGCCAATAGCTCAAACTATCGCAAATGTAAGACCTATTGCATTGCAAATGCTTGTTTTAATGAACTGTGCAACTACAGATTTGACTCTAGTGAGTCCCCGTCTGTGGCAGCGCAGAGTACTGTGAGCCACAGCATCCCAATGCTAGCCGTGCCAGGGGAAGGCCAGATTCCGACAGAGACGGGTATCCCTGAGACAACATAGAAGGAACAGTTCCACAGTGTCAGGAAGCCACCCGAGCCCTGTGAGCCACGGATTTCTCAAGTCACCAGAGCCTGTGGCCGGGCAGAGAAAAGCAGTGAGCCATCGTGGCACAGAGCTACCTTAGACCGTGGCAGGGCATCCTTTTAAGATGAAGTTTCGTGCAGCTCTGTCCTAAATGCACCAAAATGATCACAAACACAAAATTGTTTTTTTCTCCAAGGACTTGCGAGTCTAATAGGAACCAGAGAGGCACCAGTGCCACCGCATTCACACTTATAAACATTTGCATAGCTCCCACGCGGTTGTCTCTTGAGAGGCGCTGTATCAGCTGTGCGTTTTCCTACAGACCCCGGCCAGTGTGCACTAGCTGTAGTGCAGTGTAAGGGCAGCAGCAGCCTAGACCCCTCTGTGGATGACGCCCCCTGACCAGCTGTCGGGGCTAACAGAATGCTGGTGGGATATTAAGCCGGCCCCTGATTAGTAATTACAGTTATATGGGAATCCCAGCATATGACATGATAATCCACATTTGTAAAGCGGCACAATCACCGTAAGGGTCACTAGGCGCTGGGGGCTGTCGGGAAGATTAAGCAAGCTATTGCCCAGAGTCATGATGGTAATTTGGAAACGTTACTATTGATGCCATGCCCCACCAGAGATCAGCCCCAGCCCGCTTTGAGAAGGTTGCAAAAGTCCCGCTGAAGCCCCCTCGAAGGGATTCCTCAGATCTTGCGGTTGTCGAAGTGCACATAAACGCTCCATAAAATCATAGCTCCCCGCCCCTTCCTCCGGGAGAGCCCCCTCTCCTGACCATTCACCCACTCCCCGCCTCGTGTTAATTTCTAGGCAGATGCATTCAGGGGCCGGCAGCACTCAATGGGGCTGTGTGGCAGCCACCCCTAATTGGCGTTAAAGCACTCAGTACTTGGGAGCATATGCGGGGAGGGGGCTCTCAAGTCCCATCGAGCAGCGCACCCACCCGCTGGACCCTCAATCCGGAGGGGAAAGGCAGAGCAGAAGCTGAAAGTGTCAGGGTGTGAGGGAGCGGGAACTGGTACAGACCGAGGGACATTACCCCTTGCATTCCGCAGGTGTGGGAGCAGGAAGAGGGTTAATGGAGACCTGCCTTCTACAGGCAGAGAAATCTCGCTATAAGCCCCCACAGGCCAGGCCACGAGGAAGGGCCAGTTGTTCTGCACTCTGGCACTGCATTACAAATGGGAAAGGGTTGGGGGGATGCACACCCCATGGGTGGCAACATGGAATGACATTACCTCTGCATTCCACAGACAGGGCCCAGTGAGGGGGGTTCATGCACAGGTGCCCTCTACAGGCAGAGACATCACGCTATAAGCCCCACAGGCCAGGCCAAGAAGAAGGGGCAGTGGCTCTGCACTCTGCAGTACAAATAGGAATGGGTGGATACGCACCCCATGGGGGTCCTCGATGGAGGGACAGTGGTTTGGCTCCCCTCAGGCAAAGAGCTCGGAGGGGATCTTGGCAAGCTGCACTGTACAGGCAGGGCCTAGAATGAGGGCTGTGGGCATCGGACTGAGCGCCACACAGGCAAAGCCCCAGAGAGGGTGCTTCAAGGCTTTGCGCCCGCATGCAGGGGCCCAATGGGGTGTGAGGGGGCTCAATACCTCAGAGAAGAGGTCTGCTTGAATCTCACAGAAAGGGCCATGAGCGGCTGGGAGAGAGTCCCAGAGGATAAATTTGGTGGTCTCACCAGGCATAAAGAGGTCACTAAACAGGGTGCATCCAGCTCAGAGAGCCTGCAGTGAAGTCTGCCCAACAGGTGGATCCAAGGAAGACAGGATCTCGCGCAGCTGAGGCAATATTTTTTCCTCCTAAAACAGTCTATAAATTGTAACGTTTGTCTAAGGCTATAAGAGTAAATAAATGTGCCATTCAGGTCAGATTGAGCGTTGGAACTTCAGACTGAGGTGAGCTGGGGCAGAGCAGAAAGTGTGCCTCTCGAAGAAGAAACCTAGGTTGGGATCCCGGCTCCCCACTTCATCAGCTTGTGTGATTCTTGGCCTCCTTGTATACAGCAACATTCGCAGCTCTTTAAAATGTAAATATTCTTAACTAGCTAATTGAAAGCTTAGAGCGCATCAAACAAAGTTGGCAGACACTACTGAGAAACGCTGCAAGCAAATGCCGACCACAACAAGCAACGTACCTTTCTTGGATTGAGTGTTTCCGGTCCCTCTGCACGGGCGAGACACAGGAAGCCAGGCTGGACTGCCCGGGACTGCCTGCTTGAGGGCGGGGCCACCAGCACATACAGGAAGCAGACGGGAGCCTACCCCGCGCTCCTGTGAAGGGAAGGGAGCTAGCCGCCTACGAATCCTGTGCAGCACCACTACTGCGGGACAGGACGAGAGGAGTATGAGAGACCCGGTGAGTGGGGGCGTCGGGGCACATTGACGGCTAGACTGATAGACGGAAGTCATTAGGCACGTTTGGCACGTTCACAACACCAGAGCTGCAGCGCCCAGGAGAGTCTGAACACGTGATGCGAGCCCGCCAGCTGAAGCGCGTCCTCGAGGTGAAATCGCTGAGGTTATGCGCGTAACCACCCCCTCTCAGCCATTCCCAGAAAACCCACAACAATAGGTCTTTTGCTGGAATAGCGCTATGCGCTGCTAACACCAGTGAGACCTAAAAAGCACCAATCACATTAGTTCACAACAGCTGAACGGAAGCGCACAGGAGAGTGTGCACAGGGCCAGCAGAAGCGGCAGTGAGGCGGCTTTTGACATAACTTGTTGGTTTTAATTAATTCCATAACATGAGAGATATCGTAGAAATGATATATTGTAAGCCGTTCTTTTAACCGTAATGGTGTCAGCGACAAGAAGGGTTACGAAGTTTGAGACGTGGTAATGCTTTGGAATTTAAAAGCAACCATAGTCCCAGTGAGGCGGCTTTTAACGTACCTTTGTGACTTTTAACACCGTGGTTAAATAAAAATCACCAAGCACATTAGTTAACAACATCTGAATTGAAGCGCACAGGAGAGTCTGCACACGGCCAGCAGAAGAGTGTGCCACTTGCCTAAAATAATTAGAGGCGCAGAAGTCTTTAGGCGCGATCACAACAACAGATCTGCAGCGCCCTGGAGAGTCAAGCACGTGCCACTTGCCTGCAAAAAAAAAAAAGCACGTGCCACTTGCCTAAAGAGAAAAACAAGACACGGAAGTCATTAGGCGGGATCGCAAAAACAGATCTGCAGCGCCCTGGAGAGTCTGCACACGTGATGCAAGCCTGACTGCAGAAGCGCGTCCTCTAGATGAAATCGCCGAGGTGAAGCGCGTAACCACCCCCTGTGCCCCATTCCCGGCAAACCCATAACATAGGTCTTTCGCTGGAGCAGCGCTTTGCGCTGCTAACACCAGCGAGACCTAAAAAGGAACACATACAGAAAACCCTTTTAATTTTAATGTATCTCACAGGAAGATATGTTTCTTAATGGCACATAGAAAAGACACTATTGCCTTTGAACTACTATGACCTGAAGACATAGGAGGTCATTAGGATGGCAGGCGGACTTTGCCTGCCCGCCATCCTCGCAGGCATTGAGACCGCCCGTTTTTGCAAATATTTGTTGCTCAGGAAACTGCCAGACCCTCAATAAATCTAAAAAAAACAATGGCTAATAGAAAAAGTATGTTCCTGGTCTTATAAAAGCACAGTTTACCGTGGTACACCCAGAACTGAAGGGAAGTACCTTGTGTGTGGATGTGTTCCTATTAAAAGGGCAGCATGCCATGACTCAGATTTGTAAAAAAGTGCCTTTTTTGACATGGTCTACACCCACATTTTTCCTTATATTTGATGTGATTTTAACTGGAAGTGCACAGGGTTCCTTTAACCAGATCTCCAGTGCCAGATCTCTTTCCCAAAACTGTGCAATTATTTTCCCCAATTGGTAATACCTTAACTACCTTCTGTAATTCCCTAGTAAAGGGTACCCCTGTTACCTGATTCACTGAAGAGGGTGCCTAAAGGCTGCACTACACATTGTGCCAACCTAAAGGACCCCTCACCAAGCTCATGCAAACTACTACTGGAGGCTGTGTGTCTTGGTGCAGACTAAAGTGAGAGGCGACATGGCAAATATCCTTGTGTGCCATGTTCCTTTACACTGCATATAATATTTGCCAGTCACTCCTATGACAGACCTTACAGCCCTCAGACAGTATGCCTTATATTACATGTGAGGACATATCTGCATGAGCAAATATGCCCCTGTATGTGCTGGCCAGTTCCATTACTGCCAGTACAATGGGAACAGGGAAGCCATTTTAAAACGTGCTGGACACTGGTGAAAAGGAGTTTGCCATCTACATGATGGCTTCACTGAAAAGAGGGATTGTTGGTATCAAACATCCTGTATTAATAAACCCAAACTGATGCCAGTGGTTGATTTATTAATACATGCACACAAAGGGAACATCACAGGTGCCCCCTGCAAATCTACCAGCCCCTTGTTCTGAATGACTGACTTCCGTCAGTCTGCCACCAGAGATGAGTTTCTGACCCCCAAAGAGTGAGGGCCTCTGCTCTCTGGGTGCCATAAACCAAGCCTGCTTGAGCAGAGGGTTGTCTTGCACTCCTGTCCACAGGATGACCTGCAGATTAGTATTCCAAGGCCAAGGAGCTTCAAAGAGGTCCACTGCCTTTGGTATGCAAATCTGCTTTCTCTCACAGGAGAGGAAACAGACCCCCTTGTCCAGAGCCCTTGGCACCTGAACAGGCGGGAAACTTAACAAGGCAAGACAGGCATGTCCAACCTCGGGCAAGCACCACCCCTAAACTGGGCTACCTGAAGTGAATGTGAATGTGGCTTTTCAGAAGTGGCAGTTAGTGCTTCCAAAAACCTTGGTTGCATCCCAGTAGGATTTTAAATAATTCAAATCATAACTTGGATCCTGTTTTCATGAATTTATTAAATCAATATTTTGGTTGACTTTTTCAATTATTCTTAGTATTCCTTATGTTAATTTTTCTTAACACAATATTTCCTCATAATGCCCTTTTTTTGTGTCTGTGATACACTCCAATGCATTTCGAGCTTTGCAGCTCTTCATCAGGGAGTACAATCTACAATGTAAATGACATCAAAATAATACATGATGGTACCAGAACGTGTAACTACATGTTATTGTCATAGTTGATTGAGATGCTCTTAATTGTAGTGCCCATTCGTGCAATAGTGTATGTGTGGAATGTGATCCCCAGAAAGGAAAACATGCTCTTTGTGTGTTTAAAATAATTAGATGCCTATTATTCACAACTGGAATTTAGAGTTAAAGTAACATAAGGAATACTAAGAGGTAGAGGTAAAAGGTAGAAATTTCCAATTCTACCTTTTACCTCTACCTCATACCAGCAAAATAATACAGTATATTGACGTGACGGCAACCTTTTGAAAAAAAAAACTGTCTCCTGTCCCATCTCGTCCTATCTTCCCTGCGGTTTGGAACCGGGTTACTCTCCGCGCACCAACCTCGCATTACCTCCGCCTCTGCACCAGCTTCTGCGTCAGCAGTCGTCCGCGTCAGCAGTCGACCGCGGGCATCTGTGGCATCGGCGTCCATATCCACATCCAGCTCTGATTCAGCATCCAGCATCCAGCATCCAGCATCGGAATCCGGCACCCGACACCCTGCACCCGGCATCCGACACCCAGCATCCACATCCACAAGGTGCTTGAGTCAGTGAGTAGCTGTGTGCCTGCTTGCCTGCATGTTGCCGGCCTGCCTGCCTGCCTGCAAGTGCCAGCCCGAGTTTCAGCCCGCCTGCCTGGGATCAGAGGATCATTCAAGACACACCGCACAACAGAACATAGCCAACGTCCCAGGACAAAGGCGATCTGCGCTCCCTGCTCCTTACCCCTTGCCCCTCGCTCCTCGCTCCTTTCTCCAGGCAAGCTCGGGGCTCCGCATAGGTGACTGCGGCAGAAACGGCAGAAAACGTTGAAGATAACGCCGAAGAGCACACAAAGCTTACCGTGAGAAGGTGCTGAGCAGGTTAAAGGCAGGGTAGAAGCAGGATAAAGGCAGTCTAAGGGCTTTGACTACTTTGGAGAACGTGGCAGAGATTTGGCAGAGAAACTAAGCTAATAGATCAGTTTCCAGACTGGCCTGGAAGCTGCCTGAGTTGCTCTGAACACCCTGTGCTCTGAACTCTGCACTTTGCACACTCTGGGCTCTGTACTCCCTTCAGATTGCTAAACCTGCACACTTGGGCACTTCATACACCCTTCATACGCCCGCATTGTTTGATCACTACTCCCATATTTCCAATATTAAGAGTGCAGAAATAAACCAATTAACCAATTAACCATGTCACCCGGTCTCCCTCTGAAAAGAGCATTAAAGAGCATGATAGAGCATTAAAGAGCATTAAATCAGCACAGTTTCAAATAATAGGAAAAAGCTGTGCCGTCAGATAAGTTCCAGAAGGGAGAAAACCAAATGGTAAACAGACGGAGGGGCGGACTGAAAGCAACTTAAAGAGACGGACAAGATAAGGACCAGATAAGGACCCTGCTAGGTCAAGGCCAAGGCCTCCCCCTCTCCCAATCTGAAAACGCTAAAAAAAAATGACGGAGCCTACCACCGAAGCAACCCCCCACTCATTCGGAGTGTGGGCAGAAGCAGTGAAAGCGCGCTGCACAAACAGGTAGGCAGGACGCAGACTATCCTTTCGAAGTAAGAAAGTGGCAGCTCAGATAGAAATAAGCAGTAGCAGAAGTCGTGCATTACTAGGGGTACAAGAGGTCCGCAACGGTACAGAGAAGAACCCATCACAGCAGCAGCAATAATATCTACATAACTCAGGAAAGCAAAACCCCCCTACTGTCAATCCGCTGACCATCAATAGAGCAAATCCAGGAGGGGAGCAGCCCGTCCAAGAAGGCCTTGAATCAACCGAATCAACCGTACAAACAGTGTCATCTCCACATAAGCTGGAACCCTCTGAAGCCCTCAAGAATCTACAACCTTCCAACAGATACAAGGAGGAGTCAGCTCAAGAAAGAAAGGGGTACAGCCTGAGAAGTAAAAATGTGGAGATAAAAACCAGTACACCATCTAAAGAGAAAAGAATAGGCCAGTCGCCAGCCAGTGTCCCTTCCAGAGAGGAAAAATGGAAGTACAAGAGATACGACTCAGGGCAACCGCAAGCGCCTCAATCCAAAGCAAGCCTTAAATCCACAGGTCGCAACACCTTAAAAATCACCCCCTCACTCAGGTCCTATTTTAAGTTTCAGGATAAAAATAAGAACCATACACCTGAGAAAGCTTCGGGTGGGGAAATGACACACAAAGATCCACCCAACACAGGCAGGACCCAGGATCTTAAAATGGCGGAGAACCAGAAGCAGCATAAACAAAGTGAAGGAATACTCGATTTAACAGTAAGCAATAAATATCAGGCCCTCTCGGTCGAGGAAACAGAAACAGAAGTAGAAAAAGAAACTGAGCAGCGACATGAAGCAACAAAGACATCTCTGGAAAAGAGCCCACAGGGTTGCTCACAAACATCGCCGGCAGCGCCTCCGCCCTCCAAAAACGACACCGTCAATACAGAAGCTACAGTTGCCAAGAGTGTCACCATCCCTGAGAATGTTCTCGAAGCAATAATGAAGGAGCTTAGAACTAAATTTGCGACCTCCCAAAAAAAACGGTCCAAAATACAGGAAATATGTAAGGCTCTGGATCAGAAAATAAATACTCTCATTGACAGGATGACACACGCCGAAGGTTGAAATTGAAGTACTAAACAAGAAAACAGAGGCAAACCACAATGAAATAACGAAACTAAAGACTAAGGAAGGTGAGATTAGCGAAAGAATAGAGTCCCTGGAAAACCATGCCAGGAGAAACAACATCAAAATCCTGAATATCCCGGAGGGACTCAAAGGGGATGACATCAAAGGCTTCATAATCCAGCTTCTAGAGGAAAAAATCCCCATGGCCAAATCTTTAAATCTAAATGACGGCATCCAAAGGGTACATCGAGACCCCTTTAGGAAGGGGAAGTTTAGAAAAAAGCTCAGGAAATTTCTAATCAACTTCATGACCTACTCACTGAAGGAGCGAATACTTAGCAAAGGCCTTAAAGCTGTATCATACACCAAGGATGACTGGTCCTGTAAAATTAGATCTGATCTATCTAAAACAACTCAAGATAGACAATGGGAGTTCGGCCAACTTATGCCCCAACTGAGGGCACTCGGAGCGAATGTTCAGATGCGCTTCCCAGCGCTTCTCAAAATCATGTGGAAGAATAAAATGTTCAACATAAGAGATCCGAAATCAGTGGCAGGGCTATTCGAACAAATCAAGACCCAGCAGGAAGACCAAACTCTCTCAAAATAGGAAACAAATTATGCACCACCATAAAAGAGGAAAAAAAGAAGAGGAAGAGAGAGAAGTAAAATGGCCAATATATCGTTGGGAAAAGAAATGAAACGCTAAACTTGAATAAACCAAAGGCAAGGAGCTCGAAAGGGGCAGTCTCAATGCCCAGAAAAAAGAAGAAAGGGGAGGCTTCTCCAGGGTGGGGGGAAGGAAACTACACACAAGCATGAAAAAAGAAAAAAATAAAGCACACGGTGGGGAGCAAAATAGGGAAAAAAATAAAAAAATAAAGTCCAAACAGCAACATTAGAGGAGTACAAAGGCCCAGAAGGGAGAGACAAGGACAAGACCAACGATGATGGCCAGTAATAAGAAAATAGAAAAGGAACTTAAAATATTAACGTGGAATATGAATGGAATGAGAATTAAGTCACTGAGAATGAAAATATTGGAGCACTTAAAAGACTGTAATAGCGAAGTAATTCTAATCCAGGAATCACACCTAACGAAGGAGCAGTGGGAACTAATATGTAAATCCGAGGGTTGGATAGAGCATTGTATTTGTACAAATCAAAACTGTAACATAAAAGGAGTCGCAATCATTCAAAAAAAATCTTTGAAAGCTGTGATCAAAAAAACAGAAATTGACTGAAAAGGCAGATGGGCCATCAAGACAGCAATGATCTCCAACAACATATATACCCTGGTGGGCTACTATGGCCCAAATTCCGATGACCCTGAACCACTAAAGAAGCGATATGCCAACCTCCTAGCAACCAACTCCCCAATAATAATGGGAGGAGACTTTAACATCCTACTAAATCTCTCAGAAGACAGACACCTCATAAAACACCTCCCCAACTTGCCAAACATGAGAGAATGGGTAGGGCTTTGAAAGCAGTGATCAAAAAAACAGAAATTGACCGAAAAGGCAGATGGGCCATCATGACGGCAATGATCTATAACAACGTTTATACCCTGGTGGGCTACTATGGCCCAAATTCCGATGACCCTGAACCACTAAAGAAGCTATATGCCAACCTCCTAGCAACCAACTCCCCAATAATAATGGGAGGAGACTTTAACATCTTACTAAATCCCTCAGAAGACAGACACCTCACAAAACACCTCCCCAACATGCCAAACATGAGAGAATGGGTAGGGCGTTATATCAAGGACCTTGGCCTAGTCGATGTATGGAAAGAAAAAGGTAAAATAAACCATTGTTTCATGTATAAGAACAAAAGACTAGGGAACGCCTCCAGAATAGATTTTTTTCTTATTAGTAGGAGTCTGGTGGAACAAACAGAAAAGGTCGAGCCGTTCCCTGCTCATATTTCTGACCACTCAGCGGTGCAACTTATACTGATGTTTAAAACTTCACCACTTCCCCAAAGGTGGACTGTAGATAGGAGTATATTCCTAGTGGACGCCTATAACATAAACCATGCAGAATAACAAAACTGTTCTTTGATCTTAACAAGGCCGGAACTACAAAACAAACTGCCTGGGATGCCTATGAAACAGTTATCAGAGGGAAACTCCTCAGCATAGCATTGCAAATGCATAAACAAAGGAAGATATTTGTCAAACAGATTGTAAAAGATTTACTATCGATAGAACTGGACCTAAAAACTGCTGGTTGCAGCAAGTTAACCGCCGACATAGAAGAAAACATAAGAAATAAGAAAACAGAGCTCCATGACTTCCGGAAAGAAGAGTAAGAGATAAATGGGAAGCTAGTAAACTTTCTCATTATGAATATGGGGAAGGATGCGGGTGGATCCTAGCCTGGAAAGCAAAAACTGAAAAAACTAAAAATATAATCACAAAGATACAAAGATTGGACTATACAGGATACACCTCAGAAAGTAATACAATTAGGCAAGAATTTAAACGCTTTTTTGAAGATCTCTACACGGAGGACCTAATTACCACTGAAAACCAAATTCAACACTTTCTACCGAATATACCTAACCCAGTGACCTCGCAGGAACAGAGGCTTGCCCTTAATCAAGAGATCTCGAAATAGGAAGTCAGAACTGCAATTAAGTCCCTTGAAAGAGGAAAAGCCGCCGGCCCAGACTCCCTACCAAATGAACTATATTTACATCTCCAAGAAACACTATTAGCACCACTTACAGAACTCCCAAACTGCATATTTCAAGATAACCAAAAACTCTCAAACTCATGGAATGATGCAATCATGAATATTATCCTAAAACCAGGGAAAGACCCAACAAAATGTGAATCATACAGGCCCATCTCCCTCTTGAACACGGACTATAAGATATATACACAGATCCTGGCTAAAAGATTAGGGGCAGTGGCAGGGTCCCTACTTCACCCAGACCAAGAGGGTTTTATTAAAGGCAGGCAAATACATGAATTATCCCACAAGCTCATTGCTGCCATCGACATTGCAATTCAAGATACTGCTCCTCTATCTGTAATAACTTTTGACGCGGCACAAGCTTTCGATCGAGTCAGTTGACCTTTTCTGAACGCTACTCTATCTAAATTTAATCTAGGTGAAAAAATGGAAAGCGCTATATCCAATATTTACTCAAAACCAAATGCAAAAATTCTAGTAAATGATGCCCTTACTGACAGCGTACTTATTAAAAGAGGCACCAGACAAGGATGCCCCTCGTCTCCCCTCCTATTTAATTTCTACATTGAACCTTTGGCCATCTTACTAAGAGGGGAAGAAGAGATCCAAACTTTCAAACATCAAGGATGAGAGAAAAAGGTAGCATTATATGACGACGACCTGATGATATTTACTGGAAACTAAATGATTTCACTCCCCATAATAGAAGACATTATAGCCCAGTTTAGAGCAGTATCAGCCTACCAGGTCAACCAAACCAAAACAGAAATTCTTGAGTGGAACACAGCCTCAGGAAACCCCCTCACTAAAGATAAAATCAAATATCTAGGAATTGAATACACAAAAAGGATGTATGACGTTACAACGCATGCTTTTACCATGCATACCATTACAACGCGTTTTTTACAACGCATACCATTACAACGCATAGTGCTTTGGGGTGCTGGATAGTGAATAGTTCATTTACTATTCCAACTCCAGTCCCCGTGGATAGTAGGGAAGGTGTTGGATAGTAAATTAAACCTATTCCCTATCCTAGAGCGCCCCCAAGCGCAATGCTTTGTAATGGTTTGCATTGTAAAGACTGCGTTGTAATGGTAGTGCGTGGTAAAAGATTTGTTGTACAGGTTGTATACCACACAAAAGACATAGAGGATATAACCAAACTGAACTTCTCAAGGATACATAAAGAAATAAGACAACTACTATAGGCCTGGTCATTTCTACAACTATCATTCCTAGGAAAATCAAACTTAATTAAAATGACTATTTTACTGAAATGCACATACTTATTTAACTCTATCCCTCTGAGCTTTAGTACGGAGCAAATCAAAAAACTTCAGGGAGAGCTGTCTAGTTTTATCTGCGCCGCTAAGGGTGTCCGAATCGGCTGGAAAAAACTTAGAAGAAACAAAGCACAAGGGTGAATTGCCAGCCCGGATATACTGGAATATTGTAGATCTTTTCAGTTCAAAAACACCAGGATCCTACTGACCGAATGGGAGAACTGGCCTACCTAAAAGCCCTTATAGGCACCAAAGAAGACCACTACCTATACAAATTTGGCCATCCGAAATGTTTCAAAAAAATAAAACTTAAAATGATAATGGCTGCAGCAAGATCTTGTCTGGAGATAAGAAGAACACTAAAAATACCTATTTTAGCAAACATGCACCAATCTGGGAATCACCGGGCACCCCTGATTGTCTAAAAGATGCACTATCAATCCCATTAAGAAAGCATAGCATAGACCACTGGGGACAGCTCTTGGAAAAAATACGGATTGTGAAATGGGAAAATTTATATGAGGAAACTCAGGGGACGATATCAAGATTTAAATTCTACCAGCTAAATAGTTGGGCAAATACTTTTAAAAAAACTGAAAGGTGACGAGATCATCGAACAAAAACTCTTGAACCCAGCCACCTTCAAAAAGGAGGTCTCTTATTGGTACTGGGCCCTAATAAGAGCAGGAGAGGAAGAGTACAAAATGCCACAAGATATCTGGCAAAAAGACATGCCCGATATGGACCACTCAAACCTCTGGCTTTCCTCAAATGTTATCATGGGACGGGTAGTAAAATCCACCACCCTGAAGAAAAATCATCTATTCACGATCCACATATCATACTGGTCACCAAAAAGGCTTTCCAAAATAACCAGTGATGAACAAAAGAAATGTCCTAAATGTGGAGAAGAAAGAGCCGACGATTTACATATGTTCCAGGCCTGCACGGCACTAAACAGCTACTGGATCCAGATCGGTAAGATCCTCTCAGACGTAGTAGATCGACAGATAAAGGTAAGCGCAGAAATGGTTATTTTTGGGATACCAAGTAATGAAACAACCCTGCTTCTAACTAAAGACGAAGAAAATATTCTTTTTATTTCGCTTCTTTTGGCAAGAAGAGAGATTTGTATTAATTGGGTTAAACCATCTCCCCCAAAAACACACAGATTGGATAAATTCAGTATTAAGGGTGTATAAGCTCGAGAGTCAAAAGAAACACACAAAGAAAAATCGATTCTGGAATCTGTGGGAAAAGTATAATTTACGATATATCAGAGGGTCCAATGATTAAGGCAAAAGAAACAACAATTTCAAGCTAACTACTTGATCAGAGTAGTCATAATTACTAGCTCCCCCACTGCCGAAAAACATGAACCTTTCGGTTCATACAAAAGAAGGCTCCAAAAGGACAAAGCTAGAAACTGTCTTTCAAGACAAATCTGGGCCCCCGCTTCCAAAGCTCTGAATGTACACTGGGGCTTTTGACTCCTCCTTACCCTAAGGGATTTTGCTCGATGAGGACTTTAAAAAAAAAAGGAATACTAAGAATAATTGAAAAAGTCAACTAAAATAATGAATGAATTAATTCATGTGAACAGGATCCAAGTTATGATTTGAAATATTTAAAATCCTACTGTATGCAAGAGGAGTGCCCTAGGGGGATGCAACCAAGGTTTTCGGAAGCACTAACTGCTACTTAAGTTCATGACGTTACAGGGGCGGAAACATCACACCTACGAGCAGCCAACAATACTAAAGAGAAATAATTAAAGAAAACTCAAAGAGAACTTATTAAACATATTGGCTGTGCGCAAGCTAACTATACTGAATTTTACTTTTCAGAAGTGGCCATTGTTGTGATGGAAAATTTAGGATCTTTGGGACAGGGTTATGCCCACTTCCCCCAGGAAGTAGTCATATAGGGTGCGTAATGACCCCTGGAATAAGTAGCCCATTGGCCACTAGAAGGATGGAAGAGCTCCAAAAAGCAAGAACTCTAACGACATCACCCCCTCTCAAGCACTCTGCGACTCCCTAGCCTCATTCTTCCACAACAAGATTGCAGACATCCACAACAGCTTCGACAACCAACCCGGAGACCAACCCACCCATCCATTTGCTGAACATTCTCCCCCCGTGAACACCCTCAACGACTGGAACCCAATCTCCACTGAGGATACAATCCGCCTGATGAATTCCATCCACTCAGGATCACCCACAGACCCATGTCCTCACCACATCTTCAACAAAGCAGACTCCGTCATAGCACCGCACCTCCGAGACGTCATCAACTGCTCCTTCAACTCCGCCACCTTCCCGGAAGACTGGAAACACGCCGAACTCACCGCCCTTCTAAAAAAACCCACAGCGGACCCCACCGAACTCAAAAATTACCGCCCCATTTCACTCCTTCCATTCCCAGCCAAAGTCATCGAGAAAGCTGTCAACAACCAACTCGCCGCCTTCCTCGAAACCAACAAATCACTCGACTCCTCACAATCTGGCTTCCGAGCAAAACACAGCACTGAGACCGCCCTCATCGCAGCAACAGACGACATTCGAACTCTACTGGACAATGGAGACACAGTCGCCCTCATCCTCCTCGACCTCTCTGCAGCTTTCGACACAGTCTGCCACAGCACCCTTTTACAACGCCTCAATAACATCGGAATACAAGGAAAAGCACTTGAATGGATCACCTCGTTCCTCACCGGAAGAACCCAGAGAGTCCGCCTTCCACCATTCAAGTCCGAGGCCACTGAAGTCATTTGTGGAGTTTCACAAGGATCCTCACTCAGCCCCACCCTCTTCAACGTATACATGAGCCCCCTCGCGGCCATTGCCCGCCAACACAACCTCAACATCATATCTTACGCGGATGACACTCAACTAATCCTTTCCCTCACCAATGACCCCAGCACCGCCAAAACTAACCTTCACGAAGGAATGAAAGAAGTTGCCGAATGGATGAAACAAAGCCGTCTGAAACTGAACTCAGACAAAACAGAAGTCCTCATCTTAGGTACATCCCCCTCTGCATGGGACGACTCTTGGTGGCCGGAAGCCCTTGGAAAAGCACCCATCCCGACAGACCACGCACGGAACCTAGGCGTCATCCTGGACTCTTCACTCTCAATGAACAGACAAGTCAACGCCGTCTCCTCATCCTGCTTCAACGTTCTTCGCATGCTCAAAAAAACATTTCGCTGGATCCCCACCGAAACCAGAAAAACAGTCACCCACGCCCTGGTCACGAGCCGACTGGACTATGGAAACACCCTCTACGCAGGTACTACCGCTAAACTCCAGAAAAAACTCCAGCGGATCCAAAACGCCTCAGCCAGGATCATATTAGACATCCCGCGCAACGAACATATCTCTGGTCACCTGAGAGACCTCCACTGGCTACCCGTCAATAAGAGAATCACTTTCCGACTGCTTACCCACGCACACAAATCACTCTACGACATCGGACCAGAATGCCTCAACTCACGACTGTCCTTCTACACCCCCCCCCCGCCAACTACGCTCTTCCAGCCAAGCCCTCGCCATTGTACCTCGCATCAATAAGACCACCATGGGAGGCAGATCCTTCTCATACCTGGCTGCCAAAACATGGAACTCACTCCCCGCTGACCTTCGCCTTACCCAGAACCACCTAGCATTCAGAAAGCAACTCAAAACATGGATATTCGACAATTAATCCTCCTCCCCTTCCTAAGCGCCTTGAAACCCTCCGGGTATGTAGTGCGCTATATAAATTTCCTGACTTGACTTGACTTGACTTGGAAGATGACACTAACTTGACGCCAACCCTGCTGGCCTGTCTGCTGTTCATACCAAGTGCACCAGTGTCTACTCATCCTACAAGCTGCAGTGCATCTAAAAGCCTGGGAGGACTGCAAGCATTCTTCTGCCAGGACTCAGGAACTCCTGTGGAGTAGGGAAGCTGCTTCCCTGCATCCTGCAGGCACCCGAAGAGACCTGAAAGGACTCCAAATCACCGAAACCCGACATCAGAGAAGCCACTTCATTTGTGCTGCATAGCCTGAGTTGAAGTGGGCCAATGATGCCAGCATAGTCCCGCAGCCCTCCAGAGACAAAGCCCACTCTGGAATTGCCCACTGTGGACTTCCCTATGCTACCTGCAGCCTCTGTTTGCAGTCACCCTCTACTGAGAGTGTTCCTGGCGACAAAAATCAGATGCCTGAAGACACCTCTGCACCTGACTCCCCTGGCCCATGAGGAAGAGGTTTCAAGGTTTCCCCATGTCCCCAAGCCTCATGAGACCAGGGCTTTGAAAAAGAAAGCAAGAACGAAAGGAAGACATTAAGGAAGTGTTGGACTTGGCCTTTTTTGCAGGGTAATCCCTGAACTTTGTGCCTTCCCCTAGCTTTTTTCTGACATGGTGTTGGTGGTTCTAGGACTCTGGGCACTTTAGCACTGCTGTCCAGTGTAAAGTGTGTGTGCTCTCTGTGGTAAACATGGTGAGATTGTTCTACACCCGTTTGGCATATTTGTCAGTCCCTTGTAAAGTGGTATCTCAGATACCCAGGGCCGGTAATTAAATGCTACTAGTGGGCTTGCAGCGCTGATTGCGCCACCCATCAAAGTAGCCTTTCCTACCTGTCTCAGGCCTCTGCCATTGCAGGGCCTGTGTGTGCAGTGCTACTGCCCCTATGACGTGACACATAGCACATGTGTTATGTCTGTGACCCCCCTTTTACTGCATGTCAGTCAACCCTAAGGTAGGTCCTAGCTAGCCCTATGGGCAGGGTGCATTGTAGGTAGAAGGTAGGACATGTACCTTAAGTGTATGACATTTCCTGGTAGTGACAAACCGCTATTTTGGGCTCCTCATTGTGTGAGGCGGCTCTCCCGTAGGAATGCATAGGGGATTCCCTGATAAGTGTTTCAGTGGAAATTCCTGATATGAGAGGGGCAGCGTAGTCAAGTTTGGTATGGTTGGAATAGTAATAATAAATGCTGCACAATGGTGTGCGCAGATTTATTATCACTATTTTAGAAATGCCACTTCTAGAAGTTGGTATTTCTGTGTGCTATATGTCTGCCTGCCTCATGTGGATTGCATGTTTGGCTTTAGAAGGACAGGGGCTGGTAAGGTGTGTGTGACTCCAGCGAGGGCAGGGTGAGTCAGAGCTAGGCTGAATGGGGGATCTGCATTTGGAGTAGTGGGAGGAGTAGTCCCCTGACCCTGAATAGGTATGTGCTTGCCTGGATGAATGCTGGCTCTGTCCCCCTGTGGTGGTCTGATGACCAAGCCCCTACCTGACAATGGGGAAGAGGAGCCCTTTAAACAGAGTGCTCCAAATCTCCCCAGAACCAGTTCAGGCTGGTTCCCCCAAGCCCTGTGCCAAGGGCAGACAAAGGAAAAGGTTGTATAAATATTGGGTCTGTGACCCCAGGTAGATGGTGCTTTTTGTGCTTCCTGGTGACTTGTTGCTGCTGCGGCCTAGGAGGAACCCCCACGAGGGACTGCCTCCCTGCTGGAGGGCCCTGTGAGCTGGTCTGTCTGGGCCCAGCCTTTTCCCCTTGACCTTTGGGGTCCCAGCACCTCGTGAGCACTGCACCTTTATTTTTATGCTCCAGGACTAGGGGAGCGTTTTGTTTTAATTTGCAGGGCTGGGTTGCGATGAATTTGGAGGGGATCCCAACATGGGGATTCCCCCGCATTGCTGGCTTGTAGGCGGGAGCCTACCCCGCATTTCAGTGTGCTCTTGGCGCATTGTGGGTGCTTCTGCAGCAGTGCTGGAGTCCACCCCGCACTACCGCTGCTAACAGAAGCAGGATCCCACCCCACATTGATACCTTTTAAGCAGGAGCCAACCCCGCCCTTTACTTATCTGAAAGCGGGAGCCCACTCCCCATTGCCCTGCTGGAGAGAGAAGACTCTAAAAGCTACACAGTGCAGGAATTCTGGCAACTGTTGCCTGACTGTGGACAGGGCTCCCCAATGTGGAGGAGAGCCCCATGTGGTGTCAAAGGCTGTTTTCTGTGGAGACCGGCTTCTGAGGAGGACCGAAGCCTCGAGGACCCCCGGCTGAAGTCCAGCACTGTGCACAGAGACCGAATGAGATCCACCAGAGAGCCGAGGTGAGAGGGGCTCCCTGAGACACATTGTCAGTGCCTTTCCCCCGATGTGGAGGAGACCGGAGGAGTCCAGTAACAGAGCTCCAGTGAGTGGGGGCAGACCAGAGCCGAATATGAGCTCCCTGAGGCACCGTGGTCCCTGTGCCTATTTTCCTTTGGCGGCAATTGTGTGCACCCCCAGCACATTGCTCAGTGTTCCTGCTGCATTGGGAGCCAGATGGCCACTTGTAAGGCTCTAGAATTGCACCCCGACATTCTGTACAAAGGGCATTGGGCCCACTAGAAAGGCCAGATAGCCTGCGGTCATTTCCATGGGCGGTACCTGTGTGTACTGATAGGGCACAAGACCCTAAGGGATTGCATAATGTGTTTATGCCATGTGTTGATGCAGACATAATGCGTTTATGTTGCTAGTATGATGCTAAGTACAGTGTTTTGCCAGTAGTTACTGGTATTGTTTTATTTTTATTACTTATGCTTGTGATGATTCTGACAGTGGCATGATTGGCCCTGTCCTGTGTATATAGCCCCCTGTAAATTACTACCTAGTGCAAGTTGGCACAGTGCATATGTTCTGATTATGATTCTAATGTGTTTGGATAATACAAAGGCTTTGTTTTATATAACCTTGTGTGGAGTTTCTTTTGTGGTGTGCCTAGTGTGTTGCTGCTATGTGTGTGTGTTGTGCAAACGCTTTACACATTGCCTTTGGGATAAGCCTGACTTTTCTTGCCAAGCTACCAAGGGGGTGAGCAGGGGTTATCTACAGTATAAATGAATGAATGAATAATTTTATTGCTTGGTTACTCAAAACCATTGCTTTAAAAACAAGATACAAAAGTTAAAAAGGGAAAAAAATCAGCATGTTAAAAGGAAGTCTGTGTAACTGGAGTCAGGATATTTGGGATATGAAGGGAATAATGTCCGTGGACTTTCAGCCTGACGTACGTTATATAGTTCTCAGGTCACTTGGCCCGAGATGGCTATCAGCTTTGTGCGAGTCTGTTGGATGAATTTACCAAACGTGGCCATCTGTTTTACTGTGTTCAATGTGTAAAGTAGCTGGACTGCCTCTTTTGCAGTGCGCGTGCCCAGTTGATAAAGAATAGGCCTGAGATAAAGGCTGCACGCTGCGTGCAGAGCTGGACAACAAAGTATGAGGTGGGCCAGGGACTCACGTTTGTATACTCAGAGCCGGCATTCCTTGATCGCTGTTCCTCTCGGCTCGGTGGTGTATAGTTCTTTAAGGGGCAGGGGGTACAGTCTGAATGCCAGGATCCTGTGTAAGGCTGCGCAGCCCACAGCCTGCGTGAGGTGGGGTTTGGAGTTATGCGCTGTTTGTGGGAGAGTTTGGGACTCGTGGAAGCCTCTTTTGACCAGCAATTTCAGGTCCGAGGCACGGGGGGAAATGCAGACTTGTTTTTTAATGGTACTTTTGATGACAGAGTACTTAATTAACTCGGGGGTCCCAGTTCTATAGAGCTAAGTTTAGACGGTCAGAGGCCGCGGCAAGGGTAGCAGACCAGGGATTCCCTGATTCCAAAAAGATGTGTTTTAGGACTGCCTTCATTGTTTTCTCTTGTGCTGCTGTTGTCAGGTAAAAGTATTTACTCAGGGGAGCCAATTCTTCCAGCTTTTTTGATTCAGGGAAAATTCCAATCGCGCAAGGGTGTTTTTGGTGCACGCGGGTAGGTGGAATAACCTTTTGTATGCACTTAAATTGACTTTTTCCAGGTCCTTGATCAGTTTTCCAGGAAATGCTAGTTGGGCATAGTTAAGGGCTAGCATTAGTTTTGCCCTTAGAGCTCTTTGGATGGCCATGGTTGTGGGGCTGTGTAGAGTGGTTTGTAGTTTGCAGAGGGCGTAGATAATGGCTTTCCCTTTAGTTTGAATTTTCCTTAAGTGGACTCCAGGGCGCCCCGATTCGTTGAACCAAACACCCAGATAATTGTACTGCTGTGTGCATTCCAGGGTCAGCTGGCAGAGGCTCCATTTTGCTAGTTTTTTTATGGTAATGACCAAAGATCACAATTTTGGATTTGGATGGGTTGACCACCCACTTATTTTTCTCATTATAGATTGCCAGAGCCGACCGTGCCTTTTGTAAGCCTATTTTGGTATGATCTAAAAGTACCAAATCATCGGCGTATTGCATAAGCTGTATTTTGGTGCTCACAATCCTCATTGTGGCTAGGGCGGCTCTGGTCAGGGCTTGGCCCATGTCTGCTGGGATTCAACCCATACACCAACCCGCAGACTGAGAGCTGCGAGCAGGGACCGAACTGCACTCGCCAGCTTTGAAAACTTACAGAAGAACTTTGCTCCTCGAGTATTGAAACTCTTGTCTCTTGGATTTTGTCAATTTGGAATCAGTAATATTATACGCTGTATATGTGGAAATAGCCTTGAGAAAGCCCCGGCGCAACTCGCCAATAGGGGGCAAAACATGTGTCGGCTGTCCATGTCTCACTATAAAATAATAAAGATGTTACACTGCAACCTGAAGTAGCTCCGTTCTTTGTATGACGATTTGAAAGAACGGATATTAATCCAAACAAGCACAATCTTGATATCTCATGGAGTACACACTCTTACTTTTCAAAAAAGCCCATGTCTGCTGTATATAAATTAAACAGCAGCGGTGCTAAGACGCACCCTTGCTTAAGGCCGCGATCTGTTTCAATTTTCTCTGTAGCCGAGTCAGTCGAAAGCTTAATTCTGACCCACGTTCTTTGGTATACAGATTGAATTGCTTTCAGTAGTGCTGTGTTGATGTTCCAAAGGGCCAGCTTCTTCCAAAGAGTTGAGCGGTCTACCCCATCAAACGCTGCAGAATAGTCGATGAAACAGGGGAAGAGAGGGAGGTTTTTATGAGACACTGCTTGATGGGATAGGTATGAGAGAGCTGTTATGTTGTCCACGTTGATGCCCCAGATCTAAACCCTGTTTGAAAGAAGGGTAGAAGGCCTTCTGTGTTCGCCCAACTTGCTAGTTTCGCCAGAATGGTGTTCGCGTAGACCTTACCCTCGATGTCCAGCAGGGCGATCATGCGATAGTTATTCGGGTAGGATTTTAGGCCTTACTTGTGTATTGGATGCAGGAGCGACCCTCTCCAGGAGTCTGGAGCATCTCTCAGAAACTGGCATTCTGTGTACAGTTGGGTCAAGTTCTCGGACCAGAATTCTATGTTCCCCTTGAATATGGAGCCCGGGAGGCCATTGGGGCCCGGTGCCCCGTTTGTCTGATTTTTTTTTAAGATCTTGCACACTAGGGATTTTTCTGGAACGGTCATTGTGTGGGCTGTGATGTCTGTTTCTTCACTCTCAGCAAGGGCTTTATTTGGGTTGAGTCTGCTTCGATCTTCTTTATATAGTGTTTTAACGTGGCTGACCTAGATACGTGCATCAAGGGAGTTCTCTCTATGGTTGTTTCCTTGGGTTAGGGTGTTTAAATAACTCTAAAACTCTTGTGATTTACAGGGTCTCAGCAGATCGAAGATCTTCAGCCATTGTGCCTCGGAGTGTTCGCGTTTCGCGGCCCACACCTTCTTTGAATGACTTTTTGCTGCTTCTTTTAATAGTGTTTTGTCCAATAGTATGTAACTCCCTTGCCCTTACTAGAGTGGTGTTTTTTCCTGGCTTTGGCGCATGCCCTAACCAACCAGAAATCCCATTTCTAACAGGAGGTGCATTTTACTTCTCCATATATACAAGGAGAGGAAAGGCCACCCTTCATGATTTTTCCCTCCTTGTAAATATGGCCCCTTCATACGCAACACTTTGCGTGGAAGGGGCATTCCATGGGTGTTGCTGTTGGTGTTCCCACGCAACACCCATGGAACGAGACACATTTCTAAATTTACGAGGAATTGTGAATCTGGAAATGGGTGTCAATGTTACACTTCCCCAGGGTAGACGTTTCAATGAATGCTGCATTTTACAGCATTCATTGAAAGAGGAAAATGCCTGAAGTGATTATTTTTGTGCAGGAAGGGGCCCCTTCTTGCACGAAAACAATCTCCCCATGATGCAGGTATCCCTGCACCATGGTGCAAGGGTGCCTGCGCCGGTGCATGCCTGCAGTTTTTTGCACCAGCGCAGGGGAGAGCAGAGGAATGCAACATATTATTGTAAATATGTCGCATTCCTGTGCTTCGGAACTGTCATAGCGTGGCGCAGCCAAAGGGCTTGCATTGCCACACTGCAGCACTTCCTTGTAGATGTGCCTCTATGTTTCAATAAAACTCTTAAGAGTGTGTTGCGAATTAAACACCATAAAGTTTGTTTTTCTCCCACAGCAAAGTTTAGCAAATAACCATTGGTGAAACACAGTCCAGGAAAACAATATGGTATGCAGTGAAGTAGCAGCAGTCCCCTTCAAAGGAATTTACACCAGCACTGGAATGAGACAGAAACTGAAAAGCTGGAATGTGCCCTGTGCCAAATCCAACCTACTATATTACCAGGTAAAACTAGCACTAAAGGGAACTCCTTGTGTGCGGATGTGCACGTTGTGAAAGTATCAATATGCAGCCACTCAAAGTGACGTTAACTAGAGGCTTAAAGTAGGCTGATCCCTTGCCCCATGCTATATGAAGTAGTGGGTGTGGGTTGAAGCAAGATGGGAATGACATAACAACAAACCAATGGCAGACAGCCCATTTAAGTAAGCATATTATACTTATTATTTTTAGTAAAATCAAATGTTCTTGGCAAACTCCAGACTTACCCTGTCTAATATCCTCCCAAGGGGTTGAGGTAAACAGTATCCAATTGTTAAAAAATAATTATTTAAACCACAATTAGATTTAGCTAATGTCCAAGGGGTATTTTTGTTTGTTATTTGAAAGCAAGTAGAAAGAAAGAGCTTACAATATGTATATCAATGCTCGGCTTAGCCGCACATATTAAATGTACCTAAAATCATTACAACCGCAAACTCAAACCCATATCCTCTCACCAGTCAGCTGCCTTTAGCGACGGTGGGTAGGGCATGGTAGTTCCTCATTTTTCTGCTACATCTCTTTGCTATTTTCCTTGTTTTACTGCTGTCCTCCACAATTGATTGCTCACCTTGACTCACTCTCTGCCTCCATGCTCTCTCCTGGTTGGTGCCTAACCCCTAGCCTGGACCCTCCCGGATTCTCCTGTCACACGGCGCCGACTCTGGTTGGAGCAATTTTATATTCTTCAGACCGCTTTTTGAAAGATCCACACATAGCCCACTAGATGGTAGTGTTGCATTACTTTGCTTTATAGCTACACAGTTGGGAATGGCTGTGTTGCCTTTCATTACGGTATGGATGTACGTGTACGGGAATCAGAGCAGAGGCTTTGCCCGTTAGGATTCAGCCAACATTTATAAATGACCATTGGTAGCACGCCAATCATTCTTTGCACGTTCCACTTGACAGCAACCACAGAAAGTGTCAAATTCTATGCTACTGTGGGAGGCAACCAATGGTTGGATACCAATTGAAGTGACAACCGCTGGCATCTCTCCTTCCACTCTACACTTCACTGTCCTTTCTTAGAGGTGTCATCTCAACAGGAGAAAGGCAAAGAGCATTACACTAGCACGAGTTGCAGATGGGCGACCAAAATACCTGCATATTGGGCTTTAAGGGGGTTGTGTCCTGCCGGGTCTCAGACCCCACAGTAATTAAAAACAAACTTTGAAACTGGTTGCTTTTGGACGCTATATTCATGTCCGAGGTGCAATCTCTTGTTTGCATTTCACGTTTTACTTCATATTGCATTGCCTAGGGCTATTTTTCTCAAGTTGTAGTGTTTCTGTAGTTTTTTTCTTATAACGTATGACTCTTGGATATATCATACTCTGAACTGAGGGTCAGATTTACAAGCCCCTTGCGCCTCCAGTGCATCACGTTGCATAACACGCCTGTGGCGCAGCTTGCTGAGTGATATTTACAAGCACAGGTAAAGTCACCCTGTGACTTAACCTGTACTTTTTAATATCGCCCATGTTCACCCAACACTTTGCGTGTTAGGAGCGTGACATGGGTGTTGCTGTGGGTGTTCCCACGCAACACTCATGTCCACTGATGCATTTACAGATTTACAAGAAATCGTAAATATGGAAATGCATCAGTGGACATGAGTGTTGCGTGGGAACACCCACAGCAACACCCATGTCACGCCCCTAACACGCAAAGTGTTGGGTGTGAGAGAGCGCAAATTTGAATAAAAATTATGTATAGGCCATATTTAGAAGCATATGTAATGTAATGGGCATTTATAGAGCGCTGCTACCACTCCAAGGAGTATCTTGGCACTTACACAACCCAGTTGGAAGGGTTGGATAGGGAAAGAAGTCCAGTTTCTTAAACACAGCCACTACACTAGGGTTCTACACATTGAGTCAGGCATGGAGAAAATCCAGGTTTTCAGTGCCTTCCTGAAAGGGGCCTCTTGGGAGAAAGAACGCAAGGGAAGGGGAAGTTTATTCCAGGCCTTAGTTCCCAGTACAAAGATGGATTTGCCACCCTTTGTAGCCAGTTTAAAACGGGGAATAGTAAGTAAATTCTGACTGGCAGATCTTAGGCAGCGTGCTGGGTAGTATCTTTTGAACCCCCTTCGTAAATAGGACGGGCCACGTTGATGGAAGGCTCTAAAAGTAATCAGGAGAAGTTTAAACAAAATTCTCTTTCCTATTGGCAGCCAGTGTAAGGTATTTAGAGCTGCAGAGGCAGATGATCTGCGGGGCAGACGCAGTACGAGGCGGGCAGCCGCGTTTTGGATCATCTGCAATTTGTGGAGCACGATTTTATTTGCTCCAGCATAGAGTCCATTGCAGTAATCTAGCCTAGAATTTATTAAGGCCGCTGCAACTGTTTTCCTCGCCGAAAGGGGAAGGAGGTCAAAAAATTTCCTAAGTGCTTTGATAATTTGAAAGCACATACCTGCCACTGCTACAGCCTGAGGTTTGAAGGATAGGCAGTTGTCAAACTTTATGCCTAGGTTACGGGCGGATGCAATTGTGTTAGGTGGAGCTTCTGCATCCGATGGCCAGCATGCTGAAGGGGAAAAAAGATTATTGATCCCTATGGGTAAAATTTCCGTTTTTCCGGCGTTGCACTTTAGATGGTTGTTATTCATCCACTTGAATGTCGCTGCAAGACAGTTCCTAAGGTCTTCCTCAGCACCTGGTTGTTCCTTATCCAGCACCAGAATCAGTTGGGTGTCGTCAGCGTATGAGATAGAACTGATCTTGAATGACTCGATCAAGTTCATCAGGGGTGTCATATATAGATTGAAAAGGACAGGGCTCAAACTAGAGCCCTGTGGCACCCCTGAGCTGACGTTTTTAGCCTCAGACTGATATGGGCCAAGCACTGTTATTTGGCGTCTGTTTGTGAGGAAGTTCCTACACCAGGTCAGCACCTGTCCTCCCACCCCTGCGGCAGCCAACCGGTCCAGTAAGATGTTGTGGGACACGGTATCGAAGGCTGCCGACAGGTCAAGAAGGATAAGGACAGCCTGTTTTCCCCGATCCATTGCTGCTCTTAAAGTTTCAGCAGAATATAATAAAGCTGATTCGGTAGAGTGTTCTGACCGAAAGCCAGACTGATTTGAATGGAGAACGTTATTCTTCTCCAAAAAGTTTGTCAGTTGACTATTGACAAACTTTTCAGTCAGCTTAGATAAGATGGGTAGCAAAGAGATCGGGCGCAGGTTGGACAGGGTAGTAGGATCAGCCAGGGCCTTTTTTTGGAGTGGCTTTACAGCTGCAAGTTTCCAGTCCTCTGGGATACTTGCTGTTGCTAGAGAAGAATTGATGATACTGTTAATCATAGGATTAACTATCTCTATTAGATGGTGCAACACCGGAGGAGGACAGGGGTCAAAAGGGGAACCTGATTTGCTGGCTAAAATAGCTTTGGCAGTTTCCTCCAGGGGGACTGGGCAAAACTCGTCAAAGCGGAGGGGGGAAGTCATCTTCGCTATCTGTTCACCATCCGTTGTGAAGGTAATATCTGAAGGGAAGGTATTGGTGATAGTTAGGATTTTATTATCGAAATAATCAGATATCGTGTTACAGAGATCTTGTGATGGAGGGATCTCTTGCGATAGAGCTGAGGGCTTGATAAAATCCTTAACGATCCTAAAGATAGCTTTTTGTTCTTGGCCTGCAGAAGAAATGGCCTGTAGGTAATGGGCTTTTTTTGCTAATTTTAATCCTACATGATATTTTCGTCTAGCTGCTATATAGGTGTTACGTGCAGCTGTGTCGTAATTACGACGCCACCTCCGTTCTAGAGTTTTCACTTCGCCTAGCTCGGCCTTAAGGGCTGATGAAAACCACGGGGCATTTTTTTTCTTATTCCTAGGTTTCATGTTCTCACTATTAGCTGGTGTGAGCAGCTTGCCCGCTCCAGCAATCCAGTCACAAAAGCTTTGATAGTCTGGACAGGTACAATCGGCGAAAATTGGTAGATCATTTTTAAGATTTTCAACGATATCGGCTCTTCTGGCTAGTGCCTTCCAATTCGGAGTGGGTTTTATATAGGGGTTATCTGTACCTTTTAAGGAGTTGGAGAAGGATTTCCGGGTTTCAGCTATCAGGAAAGGAATTAAAAAATGATCAGTCCATACCTGAGGGCTTGGAGGTTTAGCTATCAGGCTGGAGAAATTGGAGCAGATACCATCTAATAGATGTCCTGCTTGATGTGTTGGTTCGCGATTCAACAAAGTAAGTCCCAACACTTCAATTGTGTCTAGGAAGCAACTAACTCCAGGATCAGTTGGGGCCTCGAGATGTAGGTTGAGGTCCCCCAACACCGTGAAATTAGAGAACCTGAGAGTTAAGTCACTCAACACGTCGCCAACAGAGTCTAAAAATGTGGAGGGTGGGCCTGGAGGGCGATATATAAGGGCTCCGGAAAATACAAGAGAGTCATGAATTGCTAAAGAGAAAGCTAATGCTTCTGACTCTTTTAGCTCCGTCAGTGCTTCAATAGTGCATTTGAAATTATTCCGTATAAACGTAGGAATGAAATGTATATCGAATGTAAAGTTGACATCTATAACATAAAGACCAACAGAAGTGACAACGTGGGATAAGAAATAAATGTATTTGTATTCACTTTAGAATGCATCAGAGATAGAAGGCCCGTATACGTAGTGGGCTAATGTAGAAATGTGTAGAAATGCTTACGAACAGAAGAACGCAAGTAACTTTAAATGTAGAAACGGCGAGAAACGTAACATGGAGAAACGTGCAAGGGCATATATAGCATAAATAATGGAGAAGAATATAAAGTTATGTTCTATGTATAGAGTTTATATTCTATGTAGATTATATTCCATGTATTAAAGTTATATTCTACATATTTGTATTAGGTAAAATGTATTCACATATGAGTAGGGGATTTGCTAAATGCGACCATATATAAATGTATGCTAAAGGTTATACTGTGTAGAAGAAGTTGTAGGAATGTTAGAAGACTTTAGGTCATTTGTGATTATAACCTGACTGACCAAGAGTTCGCAGGAGTGTAGTCCGCTGTTGGTAATTTAGTGGGCTCACAGGAGTCGTGAATAGTCTTCACTTGAATGTGCGAGCCGAAGAGTCTAGCATTTGTTAGATTTAAGGTGACAAATGTCGAACGAAGTTTATTGCCTAAACATGGGAGGAGGCGATTGGAATTTGAGCTTTGTTTTGAATGACCGTTTCCAGGATCTAGTAAGGTCAAGAATCATATTTTTAAGTTAAAGTCTTGTTTAAGTTCATTTGACTTTTGATCTGGAAAGTGTCAGCTAAAGTCGCCAACAAGAAGATGAAGATGACATCTAAGGAGAAGGGTCAACCTAACGGACGACGCGAAAAGACGAAGCCATGGAAAGAGCTAGAAGATGACCTCACGGGGAAAGTCCGTGGTGGGCGTCGAAGGGGCGTTCCACCCACACTGTGATTGTGTATTTTAGGGACAGCACCCCGGGGAGAAGGTAGCAATTGAAGATTAGGAACAGCGAGGCGAATTGCTCAGAGCGAAGGCAAGGGTAGATGCCTTGAGCAGATGCGCTGAGAGAGATCAGAGCGCAAGGGAGCAGTAGGCCGAGGACCCTTAGAAGAGCGGATGGGTAGGCAGATAGGGTACTGCTTCTTAAACTTAAGTTACCTTTAGAGGCTAAGAGAGTTTGAACTTCTTTGGGAGTCAAACTGCTGACACCTTTTTTTGGGAAGAAACCTGCGAATTAGGGATGTCACCTAGTATAGAGTAGGGACAGATTTAACTTGATTAATTTTCTCTTTCTGTAGATGACGCAAAAGAACCACTTCACATCGAAACTTTAAATTGCTGATTTTGGAATTGATTTTGTATTCTTTGTATACTTTGAGGTTTATCCTGAGAAGATTGTATTTGCATTTAAATTTGACTTTTATATAAAACTTTTAAACTTTACCAGTTGTAAGTGGTTCTTCAGAGTGGCGTCAGTTAATGGGGTTTAACTAAACCTATGTGGGGGTTGTCTTTTACTCAAACGACAGATACTAGCGGTCCAAAATTAACGAATGAGATAAATTATTAAATTGATTATAAATTGATACCAAAATCTCATTCCCCGCAGTTGGTAGCAGAGTAATGATGGTTATCTTCTTGAGGAAGACGACCTAGGCCAGGTTTAGTTTACCCCAAGGTCCCTAGTCATCGACGACCAGAAGAAGAATCCCTGCCGAAGACGGTGCTGACGGTGCGTCGAGAGAAAAGCAGCAGAATCGGTCGAGAGTGAGTATAAGGGTCATGCGTTGTAAGATTGCGGTGTTTTATGTTGTTCCTGTGTTGTAATGTCAAGCGGAGTTGAATGCCTGTAGTGTGATTGAGGGAAGGTTGTGAGCGCGCGCAACCGGATAAAATCTTATGTCCAGAGGGCTTAAGTGGTTCGGGTGTATCGAACACCCAGAGTAATTTGTCTACCATAGAAAGGGGGTCATGAGGTACCATTGATCGCCCGCAGACCGATGATAGGGGGAGCGTTTGAGTGAGTGTATGAGTAAACGCATGCTGGTCGTACGTTTACTGTGTGTAAGTAACCTATCAGTTGAGGCAAGCGTCTGACCGTAAGAGGAAAGACGTCTCGCCAGTTGAGGTGGCAATTACAGTTAGACTGTGGCCGTACAGTCAGAGAAAAGTGATCGCTTGGACGGAAGTAGTCATTTTTCGGCGTATGAATGAAACGCATGTGAGATCGTGAGACGAGTTGAGAAACGAAGGAAACTGCTGCAGAGGGAACGAGTGACGTCAGCGTAGAGTCGCGCTGAGATTGGTCGGTTAGCATAGAACCGTGTCGAGATAGGCTGACTAGCGAGAATCGCACAGGGATTGGTGGAAGTTGTCATCGGGACGTAAATAAGGAAGAGAATTAATAAAGGGAAATCGTAGATTATCAAAAATGAAGTGCTTTAAGGGTTTAAGAAAAATCTTTAGGAGGAATAGAAGAAACTTATATGCTGGAGAAGAAGCTCCACCAGAAGGCACACCAGCTTATCATATGGCAGTAAATGTAGGCCTACACTCGATAATGTGGATCTCCGAGTGGAATAGCCTAACAGAAGGGGAAAAGGAACTGATGTTTCCGAGATTCGGAACATTTAAGCTAGACGTGTTGAACCAACTGAAAGCAGTGATGCTTGCAGCGAGACCTCTACCGAGGCCAACACAGTTCGAAGCACTTAGTGCATGGTTTAGAGCGGCACACGAAAAGAGCGTAAAGAGACGCCAGGAAAGAGTGAGACGATCAGTAAAGGCAGTGCAAGATGCAAAATGGGATGAGGAAGCTAAGAAGTGGAGAGTGCAAAAGATAGAAGCAGACAAACTGTTCACCATGATAGAAGCTACGGGAGAAAAGAAACCTCCAGAGGAGGAAGATGAGGAAAGCGAGACGGAGGAGGATCTGATAGAGAGGCTGTTAACAGATAGACCACCTCCATATAGCGGTGAATCCGCAAGTCCCATATTACAGCAAGGGGACGGAGCTAGATGGGGGGAATATAAATCGATCCCAGTAACAGAGTGGGACTCCAACAAGAGTGAGGAAATACCCCAAGCTAGTTCCGAACAGAGAGTAGTGGGAAGATTCGTGGTCCAGAAGGCGCCAGAGACGCAGTGTGCAAGGTCGTACCAAATGCCAGATGCTTTGCAAGTACCTGTTACCATAGGCCCTATAGTGTCAATCTACAACCCAGAGGGGGTCCAGCAGGAGGAACAGGCACGATGGGACAGGGAAAGGGCAGAGATGGAGAATAGGAATAACACGATGAATCCTCAAAGACAGAGATTAGCACCAGTGAGTCGGAGTACCCCATTAGATTCCGCAACGGGTCCCTGGATAGAACAAGGGGGTCAAAGAGGATCAATGGATTTGAGGGGACCAAAACCGAAATCCTATAAGGAATTAAGGGAATATTTGAAAGAATGGGATACTGCCGAAGAGGCTCGGAATAAAAGTTTAGAAACAGAAGCAGAGTGGAGAGACCAAGATAACAAGATCCTCTCTCATTGTGGAGCTGGCGAAAGCAGCCCGGAGTGGGAGAGAGGGAGTCAAGGAAGCAGGGGAGACACTTGCCCTATCACTAGTGGCAATAGGCAAACGTGCAACGACAGGAGTGCAGGGTGTGGCGAAGTGCCTCGCGTTACCTTTAGTGAGGGAGAACGAAGGACGCAGGAGTATCGAAACACTTTCAGATGCACACACCATGCTACGGATGAAAATGTGCAACATTGGAATCACGGGAACATGGAGAGCCGTGAAACGTCTCGACATGCCTCCGGTGATTACGGACGGAATCACGGGAACATGGAGAGTCGCGAAACGTCTCGCCATGCGTCCGGTGATCAAGAACGAAGTCATGAGAATATAGGGAGTCGCGAAACGTCTCGCCATACATCCGGTGATCACGAACGAGATCGCGGGAGCATGGAGAGCCATGAAGGTCCTTACCATTTGTTGAGTGATACCAGACAGCAAGCGAGTTACAGTGGTTTAGAACAGCACGAAGGATCTTATCTTGTATCTGGAGGAACTGAGCCGAAAAGACAGAATGTAGGATTAAAGGATGGAGCATTGTTCCACCATACCCCAAGGGAAGATGGAAAGGCTTGGGATCTAGAGAGGTGGGAACAAAGAGATGGAAGGAAAATTCCTCATAACTCACCTGTGCTCAGGCGTAGGGCGCATAGCGGAGGAGAGAGAGATGTGAGAGAACAACCTAGGACTGACGTACTGAGAGCTGAAATAAAAGCCAGACGCATAGACGTAATGAGTTTAAAATCAGACTTAGATGAAATAATTGACGGCACAGTGGCAATCGAGAGGTTAGAGCTGTACGCACCAGATGAGATACTGTTCTTATATAAAGATATTACTCGAAAAGCAAGGGCAGCTCATGAAAAGTTGTCTGAATTGGCAGGAAAATACATGATAGACATATCACGAACTAAGGCTTTACAGGCCAACCATAGGCTGAATTGCACGGATCAAGATTTAGATGAGCGCAGAACGATTGGATTAAGAGTACACATAAGGGAATTGGTCATGTGTATTAGGATATGGAGAGATCTGGATAGATGGGAGGAAAGATGGTCCAAAAGGGGATCTGTCAGACGGAGTACACTCGTGAAGTCTCAGGATACAGACCTAATGCGAATGGAAGCTTTCCCTTTGCGAGAAATCGCGAACGGAAACTACGTGCATGTACCATGGAGTAGGGGGGATTTAGCGGCATTCACTAATTCCTTCCCGAAGCTTAGAGAAAATCCCGTGGAGTGGTACAAGCAGGTAGAGAGATTCGTGAAGATCTCTAAGGTACTGTGGATCGATTTGAACACGTTGTTCGATATCGTAGTACCCGGAGATTTGTGGACGGCATGTAAACTCAGTATTGAATGGCCCACTTGTGAGCCTCCGAGAGATACCCAGACAGGTGGTCCATCAGACAGAGTCATGGAAAAATACGAGAGAGTAATAACATGGCTAAAGGAGAAAGTGCCGGTGCAGGATATAGACTGGGTTAAGATAGATCGAACAACTCAGGAGCCTAAAGAGACAGTTCACGAGTTCTATGAAAGATTACTAAAAGCATTCAAGCAGTACAGTGGGTTGGACGTAATGGATCCTAAAGACATAGGACAGTTTGTGTCGAAGTTTGTTCTCGGATTGAGACCAGACATAAGCCTGATGATTCAACAGCATTTAATCTGTTGGCAGAACAAACCTTTGGACGAGATTCTGAGGTATGCAAGGTACTGTAGCGACGAGATAGATACCAAGGCAAAGAAGCTTAAGGAAAAGCTGATGTTAGTGCAGATGCAAGCAGCTGGAAAGGGTGGACAGCGGCAACAGGGAATAGGAACGCAAGCAAAGAATCAGAATAACCAGAGCAGAGATGAGGAAGAAAGACCGAGACCGAGAATGGATATCGCAACACTGAAAAGGACAACAAGGTGTCATCAGTGTAACGAGGTGGGACATTGGAGACGCGAGTGTCCTTACAATGTTGAGACAGGGGAATTAGAACAGGAGGAGGAAGAGGTTCGGCATAACGTGGTTAAAGGAACTGCAGTCCCCAAGGGAAATTTTATCAAAGGGGGGACTCAGACTCCTCGAGCCCCGTTTCCTCAACCGCCTCGCATTGCAAATGGAGGGAAAACCTATAGACAGATGCCATTGTTCGTAGGAGGAGAAGAATGCTACTACGTTGATCCTCTTACAGGGCAACGAGTGAATAGGGAAGAAGACTGTACTTTAGGAGCAGCCCTAGAAGTAGATCAGAGAGGACCATACGTAGAGGCTGAAGTAGCTGGATGTCCTACGACCTTTTTGGTGGATACGGGAGCCACTAGATCCACGTTGAGATCAGCGGTAGTCCCAGGTCTGCCGATATCAGGAGAGATGATTCAGGTGGTAGGAGTCGCAAACAAGAGGATGACGAATCCTTTGACGGAACCAGTGTCAGTGAAGATAGGGAATTACAGTGACGAACATCAGTTTGTGATCTGTGATTCTAGCCCGGTGTGTTTGCTAGGAAGAGATCTGTTGTGTAAATTGAATTGCACAATACATTGCACACCTGAAGGAGTAGAAGTGCAGACCAATGATGAAGATGCCGATTTTAAAGTTGTAAACTCGCAGGAATGCATGGAATTATATCCTACCTTAACAGTGGAGGAGCTTCCACAGGACTTGAGGGAGAAAGTGTCAGCTGAGGTGTGGGATTTTACTGGAGAAGAAATAGGATTGATCAAAGGGGTAGAACCAGTAAAGATTATGGTAAGACCCAATGCCGAGTACCCAAGAACACCACAATATAAGTTGACACCGGAGACGATTGCAGGAATAAAGCCTGTGATCGAATCCATGATTAAACAGGGAATACTGAAGGAGATCGTGGGTAGTCCATGTAACTCACCGATTATGGGTTTGCAGAAACCTAGTGGAAAATACAGAATAGTGCAGGATCTTCGAAAGATTAATAATATTGTTGTCTCATGTTGTCCAGTGGTACCGAATCCATCAGTGATATTATTTCAGATACCGTTCCAAGCTGAATGGTTTACAGTGATAGATTTGTGCCAGGCTTTCTTTTCGATTCCTTTAGATGAAGAGAGCCAGTATCTTTTCGCTTTTAAGCTGGAAGATCGCGTTTTAACATGGTGTCGTATCCCTCAGGGGTATACAGAAAGCCCATCGATTTTTAACCAGCTTTTAAAGAGAAATCTTGAAAGTCTAGTACTGCCCAAGAACTCAGTTCTAGTCCAGTACATAGACGACCTCCTAGTTGCGTCAGAAACAGAGGAAGCTTGCAGAATAGACACTATCACCTTGTTAAATCACTTGGCCGAAAACGGGCACAAGGTGTCTCCAAGTAAATTGCAATATTGTCTTACTGAAGTGCAATACTTGGGCCACAGGATTGAAAAGGGAAAACGGAAGGTGTCTCCAGACAGAATAGAGGCGATTATGAAAATGAACGCGCCTACGACACAAAGAGAGGTCAGGATGTTTCTAGGCATGGTTGGTTATTGTCGACAGTGGATAGCTAACTTTTCACTGAAGGCAAAACCTTTATTACAACTGACGCACAAAGGAGTGAGTGATCCGGTACCATGGGACAAAGATTGTTTGATGGCATTTTTGCAGCTGAGGGAGGACTTATGTCGCGCCCCGGCTTTGGGAATGCCTGATTACACCAAGCCATTTTTGCTTTACTGCTGCGAAAGAGAGGGATGCGCTTTAGCAGTATTGGCCCAGATCCACGGAGATGCGCGTAGGCCAGTAGCGTATTTTTCGGCTACATTAGATCCAGTAGCCGCAGCGTTGCCCGGATGTCTCAAATCCGTAGCTGCAACGGGTGTTAGCATTGAAAGATCTGAAAGCGTGGTAATGGGACATCAGTTAGTAGTGTACGTACCGCATTCTGTGGAATTGTTAATGACCAGGACTAAGACTCAGCATCTGACGAACAGCAGGCTCACACGCTATGAGCAAGTCATACTGGCTGCCGAGAATGTGACCCTAAAAAGATGCTCCGTCTTGAATCCTGCAACGTTGATGCCACTTCCAAATGAGGTGGATGATGAAAATTGTACAGATCATGACTGCCTTGATGTGACTGAACTATGCACCAAACCGAGACCCGATATCGTAGATGAGCCATTGACTGACCCTGATGAAATTTTTTTTGTTGATGGTTCATGCATAAGAGACGATATTGGTCAGCTGAGAGCAGCTTATGCAGTTTGTACAATTACCAGAGTTGTAGAAGCCGCTTGCCTGGAAGGAGTACACTCCGCTCAGGTAGCTGAAATTATTGCTTTGACACGTGCCTGTTTAGCGGGTAACAAAATTCGAGTCACCATATACACCGATAGCCAGTATGGTTTCGGGGTAGTTCATGATTACGGGCAGTTATGGTCTCAAAGAGGTTACATGACCTCCTCGGGTTCTCCCATTAGGAATGGAGAATTCGTGAGATTATTGTTAGAGGCATTGCAAGGCCCGACAGCTATCGCAGTAGTCAAATGTGCTGCGCATACGAAAGGTGCAGATTTTGTGTCACAAGGTAACCGCTATGCGGATGAAGTAGCGCGTTACTGCGCAGAGCAAGGATATTCTCACACTAATGTGAAAGTGGGGGGAATCCAAGAAAGGACTGAATTAACAATGTTGTTAGACACTGTAGATACGTGGGATGAGTTAAGGAGTGTTCAAGAGAATGCACCAGATGATGAGAAAAAGAGTTGGGAAACAGTGGGTTGTGTGAAAAGTGAGATGAATTTTTGGGTCTCTGCCGATGGGAGAGCAGTTTTACCAAATGAACTTGTTAGTCCAATGGCAAGGAAATTGCATGGATCAGCACACATAGGTAGAGATGCCATGGTGAGAGTATTCAGACAAACGTGGTTTAATCCTAAGTTTAGAGTAGCGGCAGAAGCAGTATGTCAGCGATGTGCGATCTGTCAGCAACTAAACGTAGGAAAGAGAACACCAGTTACATTGAGTCACATTGGGAGGTCTGGGGGGCCTTTCAATAGGATGCAGATTGATTTTATAGAAATGCCTCCATGTAACAGACTCAGATACGTTTTAGTGATTGTCTGCATATTTTCTAGATGGGTTGAGGCTTACCCTACACGTAGATGCGATACACTTACAGTAGCGAAACTGTTACTTAGAGAGTTAATACCGAGGTTTGGGGTGCAATCCTCTTTGGAATCGGACAGAGGAACTCATTTCAACAGCGAAATAGTGAAGATGTTGTGCTCAGCTTTGAGTATCGATCAGAAGCTCCATTGCAGTTATCGACCAGAAGCTTCAGGGATAGTAGAGCAAATCAACAGCACAATTAAGTCCAGACTTGCCAAAGTTTGTTCATCAACATCCCTGAATTGGCCAGACGCACTTCCAGTGGTTCTTATGAGCATACGTAGTACACCAGATAGGAAAACAGGTCTCTCTCCACATGAAGTGCTAATGGGGAGAGCTATGAGATTGCCATCGGTCCCGACTGCAGGGTTATTGAACATCACAGACGACTTGATCTTGGACTACTGCAAGGGACTATCTGATGCCATTAATTCTGTGTCCCTCCAGGTCCAGGCTGCAGAGGTTCCATCAACACAAGATTTGTGCCATGACCTGAGTCCGGGAGACTGGGTCTTGGTGAAGAAGCATGTCAGGAAGAACTGCTTAGACGTGCGTTGGCGAGGACCGTTACAAGTCATACTAGTAACAAACACTGCAGTGAAGTGTGGAGGCCTGCCAAATTGGATACACGCTTCACACACCCGAAGAGTGCCAACACCTCTAGAAGAAACAGCTCATCTCTCGGATGAGAATCCAGCGGAAAGCGGAGAAGCCATAGAGGGGGAAAGCCAAGCTGTGGAGGTGATCGAAGAGGCTGAACCTGTAACAGAACAGATCGACGAAGGTCAAGACACCAGTGAGACCGAAGTTGTATCGGGAGAAGAAAGTAACTGGGAAGTTGAATCTGATACTGAACAAGCTGAGAGTGACCAAGAGACAAGTCCCAGAACAAGGAGCAGGAGAACAAGGAGTGACGAAGCCAGTTGGCCAGAGAGAAGGAGAAGGCCAAGCATAAAGGCACAGCAGGAGAAAACTCTTGTCCCGATCGCTGAAGATTCGGATCAAGAAGAGGAAACTACAGACTCAGGAACTGAGAGTCCAAGAAGATCGAGGAGGGTACGTGTGCCCTGCAGAAGGTACGCCACCCCAGAGTGGACTTATCTAGCAGATGTCTTGGGGACAGAAATCTGGGAGAGTGAAGAATGTGAAAGTAATCGATCTCGATCCATTTGTGGCAGTGGAGATATGGATGTTGACTCCTGGACTCGAGACTGAGGGATTACTGACTTTCACACTTCCTATACCCCCATACTTGAGTCAGATTAAAGATTTAGTGCTAAACAGACTACAATTTCCAACATTTGGTCATCAAATTCCGGAAGAAGAAGAAAAAGTCCTTCGTTTTGAACTATTGGAACTTGTTGCGAGAGCTGCAGGTACGAGAATAATTGTTGATGCATAAAAGACTTTTATATATATATATAAGCTATAAAGAAGAAGATAACCTAGCGCCGAGTGGAAAGAAGAATAAACTTAGGGATTACATTTAGAGGACGGAGAAGGGTTAGGGTTGTCTGTTGTTAACAGTAAAGAGACATTGTTGCGAAAAAGAGACTTTGTTGATAAAGAGCACTTTACAAACTGAGAAGGAAAAAAACTCAAGCAGAGATTGAAAAGAAAACTTTTTCGCAAAAGAAGGAGTTGCGCTGTTTTGACAACATGGAGAACGACAACCCAAACCGAAAAGCCAGATGTATAGTAGGTACACTTATAGCAGTAGTAATTTTTCTCATAATCACAGTAGTGACAATATCATACATAATAGGACATGAAACAGATAAAGAAATAGCAGAGGTAAAACCTGTAACGACTTTGAAACCTGCTCTTGATGAGAAGAGGAAGGAGAGCAAAGTTATACGTGAAAAAGCGTTACTGGTAGATGAAGCTCGTAGATTACATGTAGACGAGTCACAAGGAAACTTTAGGTCAAACGCATATGCTAAACTATTATACGAATATATCGATGCCATGGAAGCCAAAGATTGCTACGTTTGTATGCAATTGCCGGCTTCTGTAGATGAGGGCATCCGATATCATCATCTTCCATTGACTTATGGGATAACTTGTAGTTTACTGCTTAGTATATTTTATGGTAGAGAAGGATTTGAGTACTACTTTTCAAATTATGATTCGGTACTGCCTGAAGTTCCGAATTATAAGCAAATGAATAAGTGGGACTATTATAAAAAGGAGGATAGACTAGCCAAATTCTTCCTTCCTTGGGATACATTAGATACATCATACGCACGCAGAAATAATCTGACTTGCAAAGTGTCAGAAATTGAGAAAAGGTTCATAGCACAAGTAGATGACCGATACAGAAGGCAGAAGATTCTAAAAATGTCAGGACAGTGGAAAACTGATTGGACCGAAGAAGAGAAGGCACATAAAAAGAAAGGTAGCAATGGTCCAATAGCTTTGGATAGAACGCAGAAAGGAAAGTTATGTTTAACTCGAAGCAAGACATATTATGAGAGTGTATTTGTAGGTGAGGTAAATTGCGAACATGCTTTTCGATTAGAGTACTATACGAAGGATTTTATGAAGGAGATGCAAGTGATTCCTAATGTATATTTTGTATGTGGGAGAAATGCCTATGTAAAACTGCCTGACAATTGGTATGGTTCGTGTTACTTGGCAATTGTCTTCCCCAAAATATATCATGCAAAGGATTTAGCGATCATAGAAGGAAAGGCTTCGACAAGAACGAAAAGAGAAGTAGGAGATGCAGAAGTAGTAGGAGACGTATTTGGAGCGATGTTTCCTATGTTAGGTTTAATACTTAATGATGTTAAGATCAGGAGACTAGCTACAGTCGTAGATAGATTATCTGCAAGTACTGCAAGGTCATTAATGCTAATAGAAGGTGAGATGCAATCGATCAGAGCAATGGTTCTTCAGAATCGACTTGCTCTTGATGTGCTATTAGCAAAAGAAGGCGGAGTTTGTAAGGCTTTGAAGGTTCAGGAATGTTGTACTTATATTCCTGACAATTCAAAACCACTTGAGAAAGTCATAAGAAACATTACACAGATTCATCAAGAAATCGAGGATTTGACAAAAATAAATGTTTGGGAAAAAGTAGGTAACGGAGTAGGAAAGGTTGGAAGTTGGTTTGCTAACCTTGGCAAAAGTATAGTGTGGTATATATTAAAACCTGTATTAATAATATTAATTTGTATAATCACATTGTTAGGATTAGTAAAACTATATAAATGGTATAAGACGAACCGGTTACAAAGATCTATGAGAGAACAAGAAAGGAGATTAGCTGCCTTACAAGATCAACAGTATAAAAGCTTGAGAGCACTTGAAATGATGAAAAGAGGAAATGATGTAACTAGTTCTGTTTAAAGGTGTTATTCAAATTGCATTTAGTGATGACTCCTAAAAGTCATCAAAGGGGGGACTGAGAGAGCGCAAATTTGAATAAAAATTATGTATAGGCCATATTTAGAAGCATATCGTATAAACGTAGGAATGAAATGTATATCGAATGTAAAGTTGACGTCTATAACATAAAGACCAACAGAAGTGACAACGTGGGATAAGAAATAAATGTATTTGTATTCACTTTAGAATGCATCAGAGATAGAAGGCCCGTATACGTAGTGGGCTAATGTAGAAATGTGTAGAAATGCTTACGAACAGAAGAACGCAAGTAACTTTAAATGTAGAAACGGCGAGAAACGTAACATGGAGAAACGTGCAAGGGCATATATAGCATAAATAATGGAGAAGAATATAAAGTTATGTTCTATGTATAGAGTTTATATTCTATGTAGATTATATTCCATGTATTAAAGTTATATTCTACATATTTGTATTAGGTAAAATGTATTCACATATGAGTAGGGGATTTGCTAAATGCGACCATATATAAATGTATGCTAAAGGTTATACTGTGTAGAAGAAGTTGTAGGAATGTTAGAAGACTTTAGGTCATTTGTGATTATAACCTGACTGACCAAGAGTTCGCAGGAGTGTAGTCCGCTGTTGGTAATTTAGTGGGCTCACAGGAGTCGTGAATAGTCTTCACTTGAATGTGCGAGCCGAAGAGTCTAGCATTTGTTAGATTTAAGGTGACAAATGTCGAACGAAGTTTATTGCCTAAACATGGGAGGAGGCGATTGGAATTTGAGCTTTGTTTTGAATGACCGTTTCCAGGATCTAGTAAGGTCAAGAATCATATTTTTAAGTTAAAGTCTTGTTTAAGTTCATTTGACTTTTGATCTGGAAAGTGTCAGCTAAAGTCGCCAACAAGAAGATGAAGATGACATCTAAGGAGAAGGGTCAACCTAACGGACGACGCGAAAAGACGAAGCCATGGAAAGAGCTAGAAGATGACCTCACGGGGAAAGTCCGTGGTGGGCGTCGAAGGGGCGTTCCACCCACACTGTGATTGTGTATTTTAGGGACAGCACCCCGGGGAGAAGGTAGCAATTGAAGATTAGGAACAGCGAGGCGAATTGCTCAGAGCGAAGGCAAGGGTAGATGCCTTGAGCAGATGCGCTGAGAGAGATCAGAGCGCAAGGGAGCAGGAGGCCGAGGACCCTTAGAAGAGCGGATGGGTAGGCAGATAGGGTACTGCTTCTTAAACTTAAGTTACCTTTAGAGGCTAAGAGAGTTTGAACTTCTTTGGGAGTCAAACTGCTGACACCTTTTTTTGGGAAGAAACCTGCGAATTAGGGATGTCACCTAGTATAGAGTAGGGACAGATTTAACTTGATTAATTTTCTCTTTCTGTAGATGACGCAAAGGAACCACTTCACATCGAAACTTTAAATTGCTGATTTTGGAATTGATTTTGTATTCTTTGTATACTTTGAGGTTTATCCTGAGAAGATTGTATTTGCATTTAAATTTGACTTTTATATAAAACTTTTAAACTTTACCAGTTGTAAGTGGTTCTTCAGAGTGGCGTCAGTTAATGGGGTTTAACTAAACCTATGTGGGGGTTGTCTTTTACTCAAACGACAGATACTAGCGGTCCAAAATTAACGAATGAGATAAATTATTAAATTGATTATAAATTGATACCAAAATCTCATTCCCCGCAGGTGAACATGGGCGATATTAAAAAGAGAAATCGTAAATCTGGAAATGCGTCAATATACTGTGCCACCTTAGGGGTGGCGTAGTGAGGTGCAACAAGGAGAAATGTTTTTATTTCTCCTCATTTTTTCCTCTTTCAATGCGTGCTGCATTCTACAGCACGCATTGAAAGAAGAAACCACCTCAATTGACTGTTTTTGTGCAGGCAGGTGACCCTTCCTGCACGAAAACAATCTCCCGACGAGGTAGGCATCCTTGCACCATGGTGCAAGGGTGCCTGCGCCAGCGCATGGCAGCTGTTTGTCTGCCAGCACAGGGGAGAACACAGGCAGGCAACATATTGTTGTAACTATGTTGCATCCCTGTGCTCTGAAAGTGGTGCAGCTAAGGGACTTGCGGTGCTGCAGTGGGGCACTCTCTTGTAGACCTGCCCCTGAGTTATTTCCAAGTGTCTAAGGGAGTACAGGTTGAGAGTTCGGAAGTTGAGTCAAAAGGATGTGTGAGTACCTCAAAGGGCCTGTCAGTGGGTCATAAAGATGTGCAGACTCCATGCACATCCAGTCCTTGGCCTCTGCAGAAAACACAGAACTATAAGCGCATATCTGCCAATGGCAGACGAAGGATCAGAAAGACGTGGGGAGAAAAAGATCAGAAGAGCTTGGGATGGGGAGAATCATTGTTACTTTTCATTTATCTGAGAGAGCTAACAAGCACTTGCCAAGCCATTAGGTCCAGATTGTTTTAGGTGTATTGGTTTATAGTTGTGTGACATGTTTGGTACAATAACAGATAAGTGATAGAAAGGTACCCAAATATTGGACAGGTGTCGCATTATGTGAAGCACATGATTTTACATGGTTTAAGTCATATCCTTAATTACATAGGCCACGCCTCTTGGGTCTTGCTTCTTTGGTCACACTGAATTTAGTGACCCCCCCCCCCCCACTTTCTATTTGCATCCCACTTAAAGCTCTGCCTTCCTATAGGGAAATAATGCTACCATTCAATTTCCCAAGCTCAAGCAGATTCCCCAATCAGTAACACTGCTACCTTCGGCAAGATACCCATCTTTAAATTGACGCTCTTCCGAGCCATATACTAGGCTCCCGATGACATTGAGTGACCGGATCGCGTCCAACCGTACATTGGTGAGATTCTTTCCACATCATGTCCCACACCTCTTGGGTCACACTACTATTGTGTAATTCCTTCGTACATCCTATACTACGGTTCCCTTCTGAACCAAGGCCCTGGACCATACACCCCCACCCCACCACTGGATGCCCACCACAACCATGCAGATAGACCTCTCTGTGGCTTTCATCTGAAAATTTATTTAGTTTGCATCTTGCCAATTTCTCTGGCTACAGCTTCACATTTTGCTATACAGCAAATTCCCAGGCATTTGCTTGGTTGCCTAGTCCTGAGGATGATCCCATAACCGTTGTTGGGGATCGAAACGACATTGAAAATTACATCTTAACTCAAAACTTCAAATTAAGAATTATGTGGAGTATAAGATGTTTGTGTTATTGTGGCTACTGTTAATTTGGATCTTCACTAAGAGTTACTTTTAAGTCACTTGCCTGTAGTAAGGAAATCGTCTGATTTTCTAAATACCCTGTCACATCCTGCTCACTTACAGCCTGATTCATCAAGCCGAAATCGGCTCGCAAAGGGCCAGATTCTGAGAATATGGCCCTTTGCGAGCGCTATTTTTGCATTTGGGATTCATCATTACAAATGCAAAAATCGGTAATAGCGATTTCGCAATTTTGCGAGGAATTACATTTAAGGAATCTCTATTTGAGATTCCTTAAATGTAATTCATCATCCATTTAAAAATTGCGAATTCGCAATTTCGGCCCGCTATTTACCGCGAGGTCAAACCTCGTGGTAAATAGCGAAAACTTAGAAAAATGCTTTTAAAAGCATTTTTCTAAGTTGAATGTGCGCAACACCTGTTTCAATTTGCATTTAAGGGGTGCTACAGGGTGTCCTTTGGACACCCCTGGCACCCTTAAAATCGCTATCTTATTTGCGATTAACTAATTGCTAATCGCAAATAAGGAATACTCCCCATTCATTTCTATGGGGCTTTTGGCCCATAGGAATGAATGGGGAGTTATTCCTTATTTGCGATTAGCAATTTGCTAATCGCAAATAAGGAATCTGTAGGAATCGCATTTAATTTTGCGATTCCTACATGAATCCCGTTTTGCGAGTCTGTAATAGCGATTCCTTATGATTCGCTATTTCAGACTCGCAAAACGGGTTTTTCATGAATCTGGCCATATCTGTTTGTGTATTGTCTTGTTTTATATATATGTAAATAAATTCTAGGTACCGTCCATCCGGACATAAATAGACCCAATCTTGATTTAAGAATCCATGTCGATTCTCCTTAAAAGGGACCGCTGTCTCTTAATAATTGCCATTAAATTTCCTGTCATATGCACGATGACCTCCTCTACATCATTTTCAGGGTCAATCAACCATGTACCTAACCACGCCCACAAATGACACCTTTTATTCTTTGCACCAGTACATTTGAAGTCTTAAACCAAGTTTTTTTGTTACTTTGCTGTGTCCACTATACCAACACCTGGGACAATCGAATCCCCTAAAGGCAAGAAGTCATCAGATATACACTACTGCTCCCACGTCCCCCAGCCCAGAAACAAAGTTGAGAGAAAAATGAAGCAAGATAATAAAACTGCGGGACCGGCAGAAAAATACTCCTTGGGCTGTAGAAGAAATTGTATCTTACAGCAAGGCTTCTTGTAGCCCCAAATAAACTTCTGCCATGAAGACTCTATCCTGTCGAAGAATGCCACAAGAAGAAAAAGAGGAATGCAACAAAAGATATACAAGTATCTCAGGAGGACGATCATTTTGAACAGGTTTCACCGGCCTATCAGGCCCAGATAAACACGAGATTCCACTTTGTAAAAATATTGACCACTTGAGAATAAAACTTACCATAATTATTTTCCACAAATTCCTAATGAACACCAATAACTCAACCCCTAAACAGGCTGCCAACTGTACCCATCTCCTATCCTGAACAGTGGAAGTGATATTAGACAGGACCTGAGTTTCATCTAAATTCAGCTTACAGCCGGACCCTTCCCCAAATGAATGTGTGACCTCCTCGACTGCCGTTAAATCTCTAACCAGGATAGCAGTTAAAACTGCCACATCATTTGCGTAGGCTAGAACCTTAACCACAAACTAATGAATTCTCAGGGGCTGAATATCCTCTGTCAATTTGAAAGATTGTATAAAAGGCTTGATGCATAAAGTGAACAGCTGAGGGGAAAGAGATGCCCTGCCTAGTACCACAACATATCTAGATTGAAATATCAGAAAGCACTGTTCAACGAATCCTTGCTTTAAAACCTGTATAAAGTCAGTGGACTATGGAGACAAAGCCGGGGCCTAGTCCAGCAGACTCCATAATCGCCCAAAGAGAGGGCCAAGAAACTGTGTCACTGGTCTTCTCTGCGTCCAATAGGATCATACCTACCGGACCCTTGACAGCAGAGGCAGCCTCCAGGGTGGTTATTTCAGTATTGACAAGTGAAGTTATATTGTGACCCAGGATAAAGCTGTGTGATTAGAGTCAAACATGCCCGTTATGACTGATGCTAACCTTTTAGCCAGAATGCGTGTGTAAATCTTTGAGAAGTCATTGATTAACAAGCTTGGGTTGCATGATTCTCAAAGCATAGGACCCTTCCCTTTTTTTGAGAAGACGCCCATGTTGGTTTCACCTCAAGATTCATGAACATGACCAGACTCATTAAAATAATTTAACAGATCTTGAAGAACAGGAGCCAAAATATTTAAAAAGTGGCATACAATTCCAACAGGCATAGCCTGAAGCCTCACTATTGTATAGAATGGCGGCCTCTACCACCGCAAGAGTCACCAGAGCTTCCATATTAGCCCACAGGGTATAACTCAGTTCACTATGAAAATACCTCCCAAAAATGAGAGATGGCTTCAGTGGAGGGAAAACAATCCTCTCGATAGAGACCCTGAAAAAACTGCTAGAAGACGCCAGTAGTAGATGCCAAATCAAAAACAATCTCCCCTTTTTTGGACCTGATTTGCTGAATGGTATTCAGGCTGGTCCTATCCTTCACTCTAAAAGAGAGCACCCACCTTGTGGAAAAAGGTAGGGCCGATGACCTTTTTCAGAGTTGCCCGGCGTTAACTGCCTCTATACCCACTCAAGTTACCAAACAAAGAGGCAGGCGCTGGAGACTGGAAGGCAGGAAACAGAAGTTTTATTCCGACGGAGCAGAACACATCAAATCGGACAACATGGTATCTTCTCGAGGTGCCTAACCGCATTTCTGAGGCCTGGCCTCTTATACACAAGTTTATTGTTTTATTACGTCAAACACATCTCTGTCACTACTTTGATGTACGGAAAGACATCCTCGGAATCCCCGCTTCAGGCCCGTTCCCACACACATTTACAGTTGAAGTCCCCACCCCGGTCACAACAGGTGATGGTTATCGCGCAGCTGGACATTCCGCCGATTCACAGAATGTAAGTGGTTGATCGGATCTCATGGGGTGGGGGCTTTGATCAACTTGTGGATCCTTTGATGGAGGAAGCTTCCTACTGTACAGGGGGGGGGCAATAAACAGTATCCGCAGGGCCAGGTGGCGGCCTGGGAACGAGTAAGAAAAACGGGCACAAAGGAAAGGGGGTTTTATCAAAGGATCCGGGACCATGAAAGGAACGGAGGGAGGTGTCGCGCTGGGAACAGGATGGGGTTCCGAGGCAGAGCTGCGCTGAAGAGGGGTTTATGACCCAAGGCATGTGAGAGCGGGGGCTGTCAGCGTGTGGGGGATGCTTTGCGAGGTCAGGAGAGAGAGAGAGAGAGAGAGAGAGACGCGCTGGCTATCAACGATGGGCAGAGAGGCCATGGTACTCAAAATGGCTACCGCTTACGCGCACGAATGGGCTCGAAAAGGGGCAAGATGGCGCCGATAATGTTGATGTTGCAGCCTAAGTTTTAACAGTCCTCCCTTTTCAACATATCTAGCCAGCTTGCCTACTCGATATCGATCTTCATTAAATTCCTAACCTCGGCATCATACAATGCTCCCATGCGTTCATTTCCAAAGTCCATAGTCTTAGGGCAAATACAATTGTACATAATGAACACAGAGGTGGCAGGCATTGAATTCCTAAGCATAGACCACATATTACAACTACAGGAATCAGGATAATGGTAAACAGTCTCCAGCCCCAGTTCTTAACAGTACTCCAGAACCATCCACCAAGCGACCATTCTTCCTGCTCCTGTTGGACTTCTGAAGAGAGTCTGTGGAGATGTTCGATGGCCTTGTACACTGAGGGTGAATTGTCCCGTATATATGTACAGCAGCTGGACCCAATAATGTGGCATGCCCCACCACGGTCCGCAAGAACCACATCTAGGACAAGGCGGTTCTGGAGAGCCACCAAGCGGACCGCTTGAAGCTCAGCGGTGTTGTTAGCAAGGATACTAGCTGCGATGTTCATTGTTGTCTCGACTGCCTGAGTCAGATGTCGGATGGCACAGCTGTTTGCCATCGGGCCCCAGAGCGGAACAAGTCCTTTCATAGCATCGAGGAACTGTGCTCCTGTTGAGTCGGCTTGTTCAATGTCCTTGGCTCGTTTTTGTCTATGGTGATTCGCTGGAGCCACATAAGTCGGAGGAAGGATGAAGGAGATGAAACAAGTGCCCCCCCAACCTTTGGGGAGCCAGGTGTAAGCCTTTGTGCCGCAGACGAAGTACATATTTGGAGATGATACGAAGGAAGGTGGATCGGTGGAGTCCAAAGTTCTGGTAAAACGGCAAGGACTGCGGCCTACCAGCTGTGTCCCAAGCCCTTCTATGCACATGTGGCCTGTGACGTTGATGACAGATAGAGCCACAGTCAGGGTGGCAGCCGTTCGTTTCCGTAGGTAGGAGAAGGTGGGTCTGGTTGGATTGTTGAACACCTGCATTTCAATTCGTTCTTTAACAGGGATGTCCATGTGGATAGAGTCGTTGGAGGTCTGCGGGCAGAAGTGAGTCTTGGTTTGGTTTCGCCAGACCTCATGAAAGAAATGCGTCATTGTTTTGCTGGAGGTGGCATTGTCCTTATAGCTTTCTTGCAGGAGGATCAGCCAAGCAAGGCAGGAGCCGTGAATTGAGAAGGGTGAAGGGATGAAAGGTATTGAATGTCCAGTGGCGTGGGGTAGCAACCCACAGATCCAACAGTAGGTGGCATTGGTGGCAAGATTGTGCTGGTGCAGCAGCTGTACAAAGGAGTTATTCCAAAACTCCTTTCGCCTCTCTCTGAGTTGAGGAGAGAGCGAAATCAGATAATGTTCCTTCATGGTGGTAGGCTGAGCAGTGGTCAGGAATGTTTCATGAGCAGGTGCATTTTCTTCCACAATCCAGAGTGTGGTCATGAGGAGAAAGCAGAAAAGGATTGTGATGAAAAGTGCAATTGTCTTTGAGCGGTGGAGTCTGTCTGTTTTTGGGTTTCTGTAGTGGGTATTTCCAGTTGCTTCCATCATCTTCTTATTTGGCGCTTCCATCATCTTCTTATCTGGTGCTTCCATCATCTTCAAGGTGCTCGGTAGCGGGCAGAACCACAGACTTCGTTTAGCTTCTCTCCGGGTGACCCTTGGTGGTGTTTAGGTCACTGTTCTGAGATTTAACTTAGTCCGTGGTCTACTTAGCCGAAGCTCCCTCCTTTCGACGCAGGAAATACCCTTCTCTGGATGGCACAGTGGGATCAGGGAATTTTGCAAGTTCAAGTGCCTCGGTATCAGGATAGCAGTTCAGTGATGGTCGGTCCTTGTTCAGGAGCTCTTCCTGGTTGTCGATGCTTTCTGTTGTGGCCAAGGTCGAGGAGACCTTCTTGCAGTGGTGCGCGTGCAGCCAGTGCCGTTTCCCCTCCACTCGAAGAGCCGTCCGGGTGGTGATCAGTGCTTGCCAGGGGCCCGTCCACCGTTGTTCCAAACTCTTCGCCCGTTGAAAATTTCGGACTAGTACATAGTCCCCCGGTTCGATGTCGTGGCCCGGACCCCTGGAAGCATCGGGGATGGCCTGCTGCACCTGCTGATGAATGACAGACAGAGTTTCAGTCAACTTATACAAATAATCAGACATTAGGACGTCCGGGACGTCATGAATGGAAGTCGGTTTTGGTGCAGACCAGACGCTCATGGGTCGGCCGAAAACGACCTCGTAAGGTGTCAAGTGGTGTTTGGTGGGGGTGGAACACATCAATAGCAATGCCAGGGGGAGAGCGTCTGGCCATTTCAGTCCTGTGGTAGCCACTATCTTGGCCAATTTTAGTTTTAATGTGGCATTGTGTCGTTTGACAAGTCCAGCAGACTGGGGGTGGAAGACTGCGTGGAACTTCAGCTTGATACCCAGCCCCTTTAAGATGAGCTGGATAACTTCGGCTATGAAGTGGGGGCCGTTGTCACTCCATAAAATTCGACAAAGGCCATAGCGAGGGAAGAATTCTTTTAACAGTACTTTTGCGGTGGCCATAGCAGTGTTGTCACGGGTTGGGTATGCCTCCACCCACTTGCTAAATGCACATACCACAACAAGTACGTATTTCAGGCCTTGGCATCTGTCTAGCTGGATGTAGTCCATCTGCAGGACTTCAAACGGGTGATTTGGGACCCCAAACCCTCCCCGGGGTACCACAGTTCCTTTCCCGGGGTTATGTTGCAGGCATACCAAGCATTGTTGGACCAGACGTTTGGCGGAGTCTGTGATTTTATCATTGTGCCAAACTCTGGAGACAAGTTCAATCATGGGGGCTGATCCTATGTGAGCAGGGGCGTGTGCCATAGTCAGTATGGGAATCAGGTATGAGTCAGGTAGCAACCATTTGTTTGTGTCTTTTGTCCGCCAGCAGCCTTCGTCCTCTTTTAATCCCACCCGTGCCCATTCAGTCAATTCGTGTTGTGTGCTAGCCATTTGAATGTCTCTAATAGTGTCCCTAGCGTCGGTCCATTTTTCTGCTTGTGACCTGGTCACGTACATACGTGTCGTCGTCCTATTTTCAGCTGTCGTTCGAGCAGTGATGTCGGCTAGTGCATTTCCCTGTCCAATAATGTCTGTCACCTTCTTGTGTGCCTGGCATTTGATGACCGCAAGTCTTTTGGGGAGAAGGACAGCTTCGATCAAGGCGGAGACTAGATCTCCATGTAGGATGGGAGTGCCGTGTGAGGTCAAGAATCTCCTTTCCTTCCAAAGGAGCCCAAAATGGTGAACCACCCCGAAGGCGTACTGGCTGTCTGTGTAAATGTTCGCTGTCGTTCCTGCTGCCAGGATACATGCTCATGTGAGGGCAATCAGTTCTGCTGCCTGTGCAGATCGTTGCGTGATGCGGGCTGTCTCGATTACAGTTCGAGCCGTGGTGACTGCATAGGCAGCTGAAGTGGTGCCATCGGGGAGTTTGATGCAAGAGCCGTCCACCCACAGCTCTCCGTCGGGGTCAGGAAAAGCTGTGTCTCTGAGGTCAATTCTACTTCTAGTCTGTTCGTCCGTGAGGGTCACACAGTCATGTACAGGGGGCGCATCAGGATCATTCTCTGGTAGGGGTAACAGAGTTGCTGGGTTCAGGGTGGTGCATCTTTTCAGGGTGATATGGGGTGCAAGCAGAGTCAGTTCGTATCCAGTCAGTCGTGCACTCGTCAGGTGTTGTGTTTTGGTCTGGTTCAGGAGGGTGTCAACTGCATGGGGTACTAGTACTGTGAGGGAATTCGAGAGTACGATCCCCTCACTCTGTCGGATAGAGATAGCAGTGGCAGCTACAGCTCAAAGGCAGGCAGGTAAGGCTCTGGCTACAGGGTCAAGAGTGGCAGAGAAGTAAGCGCATGGTCGTTGCTTTGGGCCAATGGACTGGGTCAGGACAGATAAAGCGCACCCCTCCCTTTCGTGAGTGTAAAGGGAGAAGGGCTTTGTGTAATCGGGGGTACCTAGGACAGGGGCCGAACAAAGGGCATCTCGTAATTCCGTGAAGGAGGATTGGCATTCAGCGGTCCAAGGGAGGGGGAAAGGGACATCTTTGGCTAGCAGAGAAAGCAACGGTTTTACAATGAGACTGAAGTTTGGTAACCACTGTCGACAGAAGGAGGTGAGGCCTAATAGGGAGCGAACCTGTTTCTGAGTCTTAGGGACAGGGGTGTCGAGAATGGTTTGGATCCGGTCGGGAGTGAGTTTCCTTCCGTCTTTGGACAGGAGGTGGCCTAAGTAAGTGACCTGGGGTTGGCAGAATTGCAACTTCTTTTTGGAAACCTTGTGGCCATTTTCCGCAAGGAAGTGCAGGAGTTGAATGGTAGCTGTGACTGCTAGTGGAGTGGTGTCAGCTGCCAAAAGGATGTCATCGACGTATTGTACTAACACCACTCCATCGGGTAACTGGACTTGATCCAGTTGTCTCTTGAGGGCCTGGCTGTAGATGCTGGGGCTTTCCGTGTAGCCTTGGGGTGCTCGGCAGAACCTATATGAGCGGGCTTTTAGGGTGAAGCCGAAGAGATATCGGCTGTCTGGGTGGATGGGGATAGAGAAAAATGCATTTTTGAGGTCAATGACAGTGAAGGTGGTGGCAGTAGAAGGGATCAAAGTCAGGATAGTGGTGATGTCTGAGACCACGGGGTACTGGGGTACAACCACTTTGTTGATCTCTTGAAGGTCAATGATAAAGCGGTTTGCTTTCTCATCTCCCTCTCCCTGTTTCTTGATGATGGGCAAGATAGGGCTGTTGCAAATGTTGCTAACCACTTCCTCTACCACTCCTGCGTCTATCAGTGACTGAATAATCTTTACCAATGCCTTCTCCCCCTCGGGCGATATCCGATATTGTGGAAGTTTTGGGAGTATCGCGTCCGGTTGGACAGTAATGTGCACTGGGTCAATCATCATGCGCCCTACGTCCGAATCTGTCTTGGCCCACAGATACGGAGGCAGAGTGTCAAGCAGGGATGTGTCAGCGTCAGTGATGGAAAACATGCGTCGGGAAGGGCGATGTCTAAGCAGAACGGGGTTAACGTATAGGAAAACTCGAACTCCGTCTTGGGAACATCTAATGGTCGCTCGGAAGTGTTTCAGTAAGTCAAGTCCCATAATGGCATCAGGGCTATTGGAGGAAAGCAAAAACGTGGTGTCAGTGGTGTTATTTTCTAAGTCGAAGAGGATCGGAGTGGACAAAGGGTTAGTGGAGGGCGTTCCATCGAAGCCTGTCGATGTGATAAGTGAGCCAGACAAGGGTGCCCTTGGAATCAGTCGTTTAGATAACGCACTACGTGTTGCGCCAGTGTCTACCAGAAATGGAGACTTTGTACCCAGGACCTTAGCAGTGACATAAGGGCCTTGCTGGTCAACATAGAGCTCGACTGGATCCCTCCCTTGCCCTTGGTAGTCCTATGCAAAGTCGTGGGCATTGTCGTAGTCAGATTGCTGGCACTGGTTCTGTCTGGGTCGGTCAAATGTATTTGGTCTGCTTGATCTATCGTTAGTCGTGTCATTTGAGGGCCCTCGTTGCTGTCCCCTATTTCTCGGTCCGCTTGCTACGTCCTTGGGGTCCCTATTTCTGATTATTTCCAAAAGAACCGGGCACTGGGATTTCCAATGGCCGGATCCTTTACAGAAAGCACACTGGTCCTCTCTAATGTCTGTACGTCCAATGTGGGGAGTCGAGGTGCGGTCTTTGGGAGGTGCGGTCTTAGGGACATTCGTCTGATAGTTTCCTTTGTATTGGTCTCGTCCTATAGTCACCCCTTGCAGTTGTGCAATCATCACCCTCTCTTTCAAGTCTTTCTTCTTTTTCTCTGTTGCTCTATCGTTTTCATTTTTCTGGTGTTCGTAATATTGGGCCATCTGAAGGATAGCCGCAGGTTTGGAGGCGGCCCAACTACTCTCGCTGGCCTGCAGTTTCTGGGAGACCTCTGGTGACAAACCCTTAACATAATTCTGGACAAACAGATGGTGTCTGGTTGCAGTGGTCATGTCCTGGCCGCTGTAATCGGAGAACACCGTTTCAAACCGGGAGAAGTAGTCCGATACATCCTCCTGGGGTTTCTGACGACAAGCCGTTACTATCGACCAGTCCACTTTCTTTTCTGGAATCAGGGTTTTCAATTTCTGTACGATTTTATCTGGGAGGTCTAAAATGGATTTCAAAGGTTTCTGTCCAGGTTCCCGTTGTCTATCTATGCCATCGAGTTGTGACCAGGTATGTCCAAACAGCTCAAGGTGGTCGACTTTCCGGATTTGCTTCCACACATCAGCTGGCAGACATAACCCGAAAAACAAGTCGATGTCAGCCAGGGTCATAATGGTTGAACCTAGGGCTGTACCTAATTCAGTATAGAAGGCAGTGGGGTTTTTACGTAGATCAGGCAGAGATTTCCGGAACGTCAGAATATCTTGCCGATCCCATGGCTGGTAGACCCAGTTGTACACTACCCTCCCTCTTGCATCTTTTTGGTTGACGTCATCGTTAGTTCCTTCACCTCGTGGAGGAACCCAGTAAGGGGCAGCCTCTCTTATTGGCATCATGGCGTTAGATCGCTCAGTTTGTGGTTCGGTTGCTACGGGTGTCGTGGGTTTAGCTTCCGATCCCTGTTCAGTGAGGTGGCGGAGAACCTCAAGCGTACGCGTAAGGAGGTCCGTCACATCACACTCACCCTCATCCCCGATATCGACCTTCCTGTACAGAGTCGTTAGGCTCTCGGGACCCTTGTCTCGATATCGGTCTTCGTATGCGTTCAAGACATGATAACACAGTCGTACGGTAAAATGTCGTCTGTGACTCCCTGCATACGAGTTGAACATATCCGTGATGTACTCTTCACCTTCCTTTCTTTCTACCAATGTCCTCGCTATCTTGTCAATCCCTGCTCGCTTATCCTTGCTTATTCTGTTTGTCCTTGCGGAACCAGCCTTTCAGGTCTCAGGGTCGCCTAACGTTGTCGCTTGTGTAGTATCTAATACAAGGAGTTCGGCCGGCACAGAGGCCATGGGGGCCGAAGCTGTGGCGCTACTCTCGTTTGTGCTTGGGGGTAGCGGGTGCTGTGCTAAGGGTTGGGAAGGGGCGTATGGAGGGGGCATGTAGATGATCGGAGGACCTAACAAAAGATCATCGTTGGCCCGTTGTTTCAAGGGCAATTCAGGATAGAGCGTAGAGGGCGTTCTAACCGGACACTGGTTTGATGTTTCTACCTCTGGTTTCTGTTTGGCTTCCTCTCTTTCTTTAATCTCTTCTTCTAGTTTCTTAGCAGCTAGGTGGGCTGCCTTTCACAGCTCTTTTCCCAACCTACTCTCATTTCTCTTTTTACGCTGTTCGGTTTCTTTGCGCCACATGCCAAGACTATCAAGCATAGTGGGCGTTGTCTTGTGTTTCCCAAGGGCTGTTTCTAGCGCGCTTATTTTATCCTCATCAAAGGACCCTATCAGTGGCCACTGACTTTCTCGATCCTTTTTCGTATATTTATGCCACAGCTTGCTATACGCTATAGCGGTCAATCCATGCTTCATGAACATGTCCTTATTAGGGGTGCCTTCCAGTGGAGCCGGATGGGTCATCTCTAATAAGCGGTCCGGGCTAAACAGGCTACCAATCAGTGGGGAGAAGACAGGCATGACGGATTACAATAGGGACAAAAGTCTGCACTACCTATCTTATCACTGTGTGCAAAGACTAGACAGAATATTTCTATTCTCCGTTGTTTGCAGGCGGTGAATAACTCAAAAGAACCAATATCGAACAGTCAATGTTCGGTCAATCAAACAATCAATGGGGAGAATGAGTAGGCACGACGGGTTACAACGGGGACAAAAGTCTGCGTTACCTACCCTTTCACTACCTGCAAAGAGAGAACCTGTTCTTCCCTGTTTGCAGACAGAGAATCTCCAGAAAACAATCCGCGAACAACAGTTCGGGTCAAACAATCAATCAGTGGGGGAGAAAAGATAGGCACAACGGATTACAATAGGGACAAAAGTCTGCGTTACCTATCCTTCACTGCTTGCAAAGAGAGAGCCTGTTGTTTCTCCGTTTGCAGACAGTGAATCTCCAAACAAATCAACAAAAGAGTAATACTAGTATTTTCCAAACAATCAAATAATCATTTCGCAATTCGTCGTGTTTACACGACCTTACCCGGACCGCATGGACAGTTTCTTGTCTTCCGAATCCAGCGCCCGATTGTCCTCTATTCTTCGTGATCCTCGCGGCACTCCTGATGGTTCCCAGTCAGGACCGTAGATCACTCGAGAGAGGTCTGTTCGGAACCAGTGAAGTTCGGATGATCGGCTGTCAGACGAGGGTCTATCGGACAGGAGCTCTCCCGATCGTTGCAGTCGTTCACTCTGTCGTCGGGACCTCTCCCACTGGATCCACGAGTCGCTGATGGGCCCCACGTTTGGGACGCCAATTGTGGAAAAAGGTAGGGCCGATGACCTTTTTCAGAGTTGCCCGGCGTTAACCGCCTCTATACCCACTCAAGTTACCAAACAAAGAGGCAGGCGCTGGAGACTTGAAGGCAGGAAACAGAAGTTTTATTCCGACGGAGCAGAACACATCAAATCGGACAACAGGGTATCTTCTCGAGGTGCTCTAACCGCATCTCTGAGGCCTGGCCTCTTATACACAAGTTTATTCTTTTATTACGTCAAACACATCTCTGTCACTACTTTGATGTACGGAAAGACATCCTCGGAATTCCCGCTTCAGGCCCGTTCCCACACACATTTACAGTTGAAGTCCCCACCCCGGTCACAACAGGTGATGGTTATCGCGCAGCTGGACATTCCGCCGATTCACGGAATGTAAGTGGTTGATCGGATCTCATGGGGTGGGGGCTTTGATCAACTTGTGGATCCTTTGATGGAGGAAGCTTCCTACTGTACAGGGGGGGCAATAAACAGTATCCGCAGGGCCAGGTGGCGGCCTGGGAACGAGTAAGAAAAACGGGCACAAAGGAAAGGGGGTTTTATCAAAGGATCCGGGACCATGAAAGGAATGGAGGGAGGTGTCGCGCTGGGAACAGGATGGGGTTCCGAGGCAGAGCTGCGCTGAAGAGGGGTTTATGACCCAAGGCATGTGAGAGCGGGGGCTGTCAGCGTGTGGGGGATGCTTTGCGAGGTCAGGAGAGAGAGAGAGAGACGCGCTGGCTATCAACGATGGGCAGAGAGGCCATGGTACTCAAAATGGCTACTGCTTACGCGCACGAATGGGCTCGAAAAGGGGCTAGATGGCGCCGATAATGTTGATGCTGCAGCCTAAGTTTTAACAACCTCATCTCTTCATTGTTCTTGAAGCTTAACCTCTGCCTAGTTCTTGAATTTTTAACCACTCAGTCCCAAATTCGGCTCCCAAAGAGCAGTCACCTGTTCCACAAATTCATCGACCTAGGGCCCATCCTTTGCCATTGTACTATATCCTAGATTTATCTCTAAAATACTGAGGACCTCATTTATAGTTTTTTTGCTGTATGGCAGTATAGCAGGTCTTGCTGCTGCGATGTCCTACGGCAAAAGAAAAGAGCAGGAATGTGCCGTATCTATTAGATACACCACATTCCTATCATTTTCCCTTGAATTGGCACACAATGGGCTGTTGTTCCCCAACAAAGGCACCTTTGCACCATGGTGCAAAGGGGCCTGTATTTCAGGGATGATTATTTTTTTGCAGGAAGGGAAGCATTCCTGCACAAAAATAATTACAAGAGGCTTTTCTCTTTTTTCTCAGCACACATAGACAGAGGAAAAACAGGAGAAATAAAGATATTTCTCCTTGTTGTGCCACCCTCACTCCTCCTCTGTGGAGGCATACATTTTTAGCGCTGCCTCAAACTTACAATTTCTCATAAATCTGGGGCAGTATCAACAAGCCATGTATGTTGCTGGGAACGCTCCCAGAAAACTGTGTTAAAGGGAACCATATTTATGAGGCAGCATTTAGCCAAAAAAAGTGGCTTAGTGCTGCCCCGTAAATATAGAGCAGGCTCCTGCACCATGGAACGTCACAAAAAGTGAAATTCTGGCTGTGCACGGGACCTCATATATGAGGCCTCGAGACTATGGCGGGCCTCAATCTCCTCCAGCAAAGCTTACCTATGTGGCGAGCAGCAAACTGGAGCATTTGACCCGACAAAAAGCCTTGATCGCATCCCAAACAACCATGGGAGCTACAGAGCCAACACTGACCTCCAGAAACTCCTGTAAATGAAAGCTCATAGAGGAGATATAGCCTCCTATAAAAGCAGTCTCCACTCAAAGATCCACCCCCTGTGCCCGAGAGGTTGAAGGGAACCACTAGGTTAAATAAAAAAGGATGTAGAGATATGATCGGACATGACCCTTGGATTCAGCACAAACTTTGATGATGCAACCAGTGTATTGGCTACAAAAAACATATGAAACATGAGAGTTTTATGGAGGCAGAATAAAACGTTAAGTTGGATTTGATAGGGCCTTAGAAGTGCCAAAGATCAAGCTGCGCATACAAAGAAATAATATGGTGGAAAGCCCCCTAAGTCGATGCTTCCCCTAAACGGCTGTGGGCCCACTACTTTTTTGGGGCACAGCGTCACACTAAAACCCCTATAAACTATGAGAGCCGATGACCTTGAAGCTAACAGTCTAAAACTGCGGATTGTCATTATTTGGTCCATAGACAGCACAGATGGTAAACACACAGAGATGTTTAAAGCAGCTCTGAACTTTTTCTGGTTTATGTTTAGATGCCTTGAGTACTCACTTGGTTGGATGCCGACTAAGGGGGGTCCGAAAAGAGGGGAGTGGCAGGCTGTTGCCACTACTCATTCTTCACTGAAGTTTGGTACAAAGTAGCTACTTCTCAGCAACTACCAGGGTGAAAGTACTTACAGAAGCAACATGGATTACGAGGGGGGGGGGGCAAAGCTCCACATTCCATGCAATTGCTTGTAGCCAATGGGAATAAGACAAGTGAGGCTACATTGCAGTTGGAATAGGGGGATGGACAGGCTCAGGCTTTACACCCTTTTTAGTCTTCCCAAGCTGGTTCAGCGGCTGTATCAGTAGCACAACCTCCAGACCCTGTCATCACGGGGGATGGCCAAGAGGTCTTCTTCTCCCTTTATAACTCGGCAGTGTATCAGAGAGTAAGGGTAATGATGATAAAGCAGACCTGTCAGTTCTAGGAGCAAAGACCTAAATCAAACATTTAGAGATCCCAGGGAGGGAGCTTGTGTGCCTAGGCACCTCTCATGGTATTGCTATGACTCTTCCCTCAAGGGATCTGAGTAGTCTTGGGTGGCTGTCAGCAACAGCTGGAGGATTTTATTACATCAGCCTTCGAGCAGCGATCCTCTTACCTGCCAAGGCAGAAGAGGTGCTATGGGAACCTGATGGGCAGAGCTAACCCACATCAATCGCTCTCCAACTGTGGCTGCTCCCCCTGACATTCCATTAGCTGGTAATCAGGGCTAACTATAAAAATCATTCTACTAGGGAAGATTCTCTATTGGCGTAAAATGCACCCACCTTGAAGGCCATCTATCAACTTCTCCTGCAGCACAGGGAGGAGTAACCGAAAGATTATTTGGCTTTGAAGTCAGCCCACCTGAAGACTCATGTTGTTCTACAGAAGCTATCTAAGAACATGGACATCATTAAATCCTGCCTGGGTTTGGTGGAGACGTCTCAGACTACCCTCCACACGACTATTGAGGAGAACCCCCTCAGTGATTACTCAGCATGAATCCCAGCTTTACAGCCTCTCCTCTAGGGTGAAGGATCTGGAGAACAGATCATGCAGAAACAAGATACGGCTTCTGGGGGTCCCTTAAGGCTCTGAATGAGACAATCCCAGGGGTTTCGTTGTTCGTCTGCACCGAGAAGCCCTCTCTTCATTGAATGACTGGGATATGGACTGTATGATCCAGAGGACGCATTGCATTCCATTTAAGGCATCCTAGTAAGGGGGTGCCCTGTCGGTATCCTCGCACTTTTCTTATTTATTTAGGGAAATTTATTTTGCAGAATTAGATTTATCAAGCAGCTCCACCAAAATCACATGTGAACGCGTTGGGGTGGAGTTTTTTGTTCATTCAGACATTTACCACCAAACTGTGGTGCGGCGTTGGCACTGCAGCTCCAAAAGCATGTTCCGGCACTCCAGAAGCTTGGGGCTGTCATTGCCCCTATGAAGCCAGCAACTTTGTGGTTTCATTTTGATGGCCAGACTTTCTTCTGTTGAAGTAGCCTAACGGTTCAGGAGTTGTTAATAAAAAATGGCTGCTGGGGATTGAGCTTGAACTAATGCTTGTTTCATGTTAACTGTTTCTTTTCACCCAATAGGTAGAGAAACCTGATGTATAGCTGGTCACTATGGGTAAAGCGTATGGCCTCGGGGTACTCTGTTACTTGTTTAGGATACAAGGGATGCCCTCTTGGCGGCTTGAGGGGTAGTTTAGGTTGTGATATGTATACGTTTGGCTTTTCTTTCAACTTCTTTGGTAGTGGACTACTTTCATTTCTCTGCTTGATCTTGGTTTTCCTTTTTTAGCACACGGGGGGAGTCAGACTCTGGGCTGACCTCTGCCATGAGCTAAAACAGCTGGTGGGCCCATGTGTTTGGGCTAATGGCCCTATTTGTAGGGCAAAGCATAGGGAGTGGGATGGTTTGCCAGGATGGGAACCTGGAGTGTGGGGAGGAGGATAGGAGTGGGTTTTGTTGCAGGCATTAGAGGGTGGTTGTATTGTTTTCAGGCATTAAGGTTGAAAAGGTAGAAAGGGGGATGTTGAGCAAAATGGTTTGCTGGGGAGCACTTGTGAATAACAATTTTTGGAATGTTGGTCAGTCTGTACTTTGGCAGAAACTTCATGCTCGGAAGGGTAGCTCATGGGATTGGTAACCGTGTGGTAATGATTGACGTTACTAGGTGTCGTAGCCTGGACTGCATATATCGTCCTTGAATATTAATGGGGTTAAGTCGCCATATATGCACAGGATAGTTCAGGAGGAATTAAACACCCTTAAACCTCAAGTCATCTGTCTTCAGGAGACTCTTTTATCTAATGCAGAAAATCCTTTATTACAGGACCTTGGTTATAGCGATGTTTGTACTTCTTGCTTTGCCTCCGCTCACAGGGGGTTAGCGCTATTTGTTGAGGACAACAAGCGAGTGGTCTTGAGACAGAAGGCTGACTCTGGATGGCAATGACTTTTGGCAACTTTTCAGAAGAATCAATTTTTTTTAATGTGTCATGTGACTCCTCGTGTTCTAAGTCAGTTTCCATGCTAAATTCTTGCAGTCACGCTATCCAAAAGCACTGCATCTACTGCTTGTGAGTATGTCATATGAGACAGGTGTTTTTTGGGGGGGGTTTGCTGTGAAAACCTTTTTTGGAGCATAGCTTTATCACTCTCACATTGCTGTTGTGGTTTACTTCCGTCAACAATATTTAAGGGTTTTTTCAGGCAGCAGTTGCTACCTCAATCTTTCTGGTTTGGCTCCTTGCTCTACCCTTACACATGTGGCCTCAGTGGTCACAAAAGCAGTAGAAAGAAAAAAGGTAAATAGGACTCAAGAGCAATGTTTACTTTTGGTAGTTCGAGCAGGAAAACAGGACAATAGGATTGCAATTTTCTAAAATAAATACATTCAGCAGTGCCTTACATGCTCTGCTGAAAACACTGAAAATGTTGTTATTGTGCAACCTGGAGCAATGTATACAGCCTCCCTCAATTTGGTTATTAATAAGAACATTGCAATTTAAGGCAAAACATAATAGTTAATAGAACGCTAATAAATTGGGTATTAACATTTACCTTTTTTGTATATTTTATTCAATATTTTTTTTTAATATACACATTTGTAAACAACTTTGTGCCATATTTCATTGTTATGGGTAGGTGAAAAATAATGGCGCTTATTCACAAAGGTAACTTACACTTTTAAGTGAGTTTAATACGTTTTGATATTCACAAACGCCAAGTTTAAGTTACTACTGAGAAAAAACTGCAGTAAGTTCAGCACTACACACGGCAACCTACTGGTAGTGCAACACCCTCCCATGAAAAATAATGGAGGTGTGAACTTAAAATAAAACCCCATACCAAATAATGTTAATTTAAATTTAATTATTTAAAACAGTTAAGAATATAAATTAATATAAATTAATGCAAAAAAGTGCACATATTTATTATTTTTAGCTAAATATTTTAAGAACCTATTTTGAATTTAATAAACACATGTACCAATAAATATTCTTAAAACATATTTCAATTATTTTAATTAATTTTTTACAACACTGTTATTATTTAGTAATACACATTTCAAATATCTTCTTTCTTTAGATGTCAATTTACTTTTTAATTTAGACATAAGAAAAATAATATATAAGTAATTACAGTTTTAATTTAAGATTAATTTAATAGTGCTGTGGCATTTTTTATTTTGTTATTCATTTAAGGTAGATATATAAATTAAATGTAAATGAATATTTACAATGAAAATATTTGTAATATTTATTTTCCAGTTAAACATTCTTTTTGTATTTAGAACCCGTTTTTTAACAACTAGAGATCTTTGCCCTGACTGCCGGCTCTTCCTACGGTTCTGTCATTGTAATTCTGCAATTGTTAAGCATATCTTTATTAGACCTGGGATAACTTATCAAAGAGCAAGTACAACAAGCGGTTGATCTAGTTAAGAGTAGCCCAGAAGTAGAAGATAAAGAGAATATGTTGGCAGTGGGGAGTAGGTGTTTCATAAAGTACTAAAATTGCAAGGTTTGTCAGTATGGCCTCAATAAAACAGAGCTTGCGGTATATGTTCTTAAGTGCCCTTGTGGATTGGTAATTGTAGGCAGTATCATTTTGCAGGTGCATAGGGGAATATTGCAGCATGTGAGGGCAATAACGAACAATGATTAAGAATTATCTGGTGGCCCACCACTTTGAGGAAAAGTACATTAGCAATTACAAGGACCTCAAGTACTTTTTAATGACTCGATACCCAGAAAGGACAGAGGAGGAAACAGGGAAAAGGCATGAAATAGGTTAGAGTCAATATACATCATGGACCTGCAGCCAAGCCCATGTCATGCAGGGCCAAAGTCTATGGGCTGTGGGGGGGGGGGGGGGGGGGGGGCTGTGGTAGGGAATATTTGCAAGGCCTGGCAGGGCATCGGCATAGTTAGGTATGGTAATAAAATCTTGCTTTATACAAAAAAAAGACATTTGATGAAATAAAATATAGTTAAAATTAGCGCAGGTTGGCTGCACAACCTGGTGCCATCCAGACCCCGCCTCCAACATGCAATAGGGGTTAGGCAAGGGGCTTGTCCTTTGTCTAAACAATGCGCCCAATGTTCTGCATCTGGTTGACCTGTACTATACATGAGCTTCCACCATGCGCAGACGGCGATTGCACACAGGGCCTCACTTGTGTCCAGGCCATGCACCCACCACCCAATGACAACCTGGTAGGGTGGTACTTGCTCAACCTTCAGCCCTTTCACAGCAAAAATTGACCAAAAGATTTACTGATCACTTATGTTCAGCAGCCAGCTCTCCACAAGCGACTTAGCCCCACTGCACCGATCGATAAGTGAATGCAAGATAAAACACAATGACATTCATCATACTTCTTAACTTGTGATGCCAACATTTGATTTGGATTATTGAATTACTCCTCGTTCCCAATGCCTATAGCTCACTGTCAGAATCATTACTTGATCTCATTAATAATTTCAACATTGTTGTTACCGGGATGATACACAGTGCATGAGGTGGGTTCAAGTTATCGTTAGTTAACATAACTGTAACTTCTGTGTTTCTGTGTTTTTTTAACATTAGTTTGTGTCTCATTCATAAATCTAACTTCAATGTCATTTTCACTGTTGTTGATTTCAGGGAATATACCCATCTGTGATGAGAAATTCGAGTAGGGCCTTGTCACAGTCTATAACATCAGCTTGCCGCTGAACCCCTACCAAGTGCTCTGGGTAATGCCAGTGCAGTGGTGCAATGATGTGCTGTATTTGCCTCCAGTAGAATATAAGTTGCACAATAATGTAGCCTTTCCGGTTCCTGTAACCAGCATCCCACAATGAAGGGAAGGTGCTGAGCCACTATGAGTGTCACCACCATGTCTTAATCAGAAATGTTGAGATGACTCACCGACATGGCGCAAATGGAACTGGGATCCACTGCCAATATCCATCATGACTGTGGCCACAAGGTGAGAAAATAAACTCAGACAAGTAGAAATAAAAATTATACATGATAGTTGAGAAACAGCATCAATCATGAGCATAAAAACTAAGCCAAGATACAAGGCCTAGGGAGAAAAAGCAATGTCTCCACAGAAAAAGAACACATGTTACAGATGTGGACTGTAATTTCCTCGTGAGGGTAAATGTTCCGCCATTGGACAGACATGCATCCGCTGTGATAAAGCGAACCATTGCATGACGACTTGCAAGGTGAAGAGAAAAGTAAGTGCGTCACAGCGTAAATTCAAAATTGCTGACCGAACTGTACCTCAGAGACAGTGCACGTGCTCCAACAAGGCTAAGAAAAGAAGCCACACCAAATGAGGCAAATTTGCAAAGAGTTCCTCAGTATCAGTTCCCAGTGAAAGTGACAATGACAATTGTGCAATGTTGATGGTTTCTTCCAATAGGCATGCATATGTGGGAATAGTCAAATGTGAGGAAAAGCCAAGGTGAAGACAAATCAACATGAAAAAGCACTACAAAGAATCAAACATTGTCCGAAGATCACTCTAAAGATATACGTATGTTCGATACTGTTCATAATTGATAGTGGTGCATTGATAAATGTCATGGCTGAGGAGAAATATCACACCTTATGAAGTCACATATTAAAGTATACACATGGGCAGCCTCAACACCCTTAAAGAGACATGGTTAGTTCATAGCTACAATGAAACATAAGGAAATTGTCAGAAGAGACTATCCATGTACTTCAAGGAACAGCTTCAAATGCCTGTCTGCAAGGTTTCAACACTGCTGCTGAAATGGGACTGATATCAGTGACCTTTACAATATAAATGCTCCTCATGAAATCATAATTCGATTTCCTTCATTATTTTATTTGTTAGGAAAACTCAAAACAATTAAAGTAAAGTTACTCATAAATGAGGATGTTCGCCCTGTTTCTTAAAGACACAGATGAGTTGCGCTTCACGTGTAAGAAGCTGTTGAATAGGAACTTAATGTGTAGCTTAAACATGACATTGTCTGATGCCATGAGTTTCTCCCATTGTAATAGTGCCTAAAAGAGTCAGTGAAGGAGCTGTATGTATTTGCATTGACATGCGTCCAGTCAACAAGGCAATTGAGCGAGAGAGACATCCCAGTCCGCACATTGATGATATGATAACTCAAATGAATGAGTGAAGCGCTTCTCTTGGCTCAACTTAAATGAAGGATATCGCCAATTGGAGCTGGAAGTAAAATCCAGGTACATCACAACCTTTTCCACGCATATTGGTTTATTTCGCTACAAGCAATTGAGTTTAGGTATATCCTCTGCTGCAGAACTTTTACAAATCATCATTCGATGTACCATACAGCCTGTTGCAAATGCATTTATCTATAGTGATGATATATTGGTTTTCAGAGCTACACCAAAAGAACATGACAAGTATGTTGTTTGTGAACGATGCAGGATTAACACTGAATGCTGATCAATTAAAATTCCATGAGAAAAGCTTGACATTCTATGGCCATGTCTTTTCTAATGGGGGTATGAAACCTGATCCAGCTAAAGTACAAGTGTTGTCTACTGCCAATCCCCCATAAGACATTTCTGTGTTAGGATCATCTATTGGAATGCCCAGCTGCTGTTCTAGAGATATACAAGACTTTGTCAGAGTCAGTGCACTGCTACGGGAACTAACAAAAAATAATGTGTCTTTTTATTGGTCACAAGAATGTGAGAAGAGCTTCCAAATTATCGAGCAAGCTATTGAGAGTGCAATTGAAATGGCCTACTTTTATCCCAAACTTTATACAGCAGTTGAATTTGATGCTAGCCCTGTCGGATTAGGTGCAATCATGGCAGAGCACAATGGACAGCCAAATGCCTAGAGACATATTGTGGCATATGCCAGTAAAAGCCTGTCACAAACGGATAATGCTTACTTGAGACCTGAGAATTAAACTTTGGCAGTGGTTTGGGCTTGCAAGTATTTCCATGTGTTTCTGTACAGAAAGCCCTTCCCAATAGTGACTGATCATCAAGCACTGTTGACAATATTTGGCAATCCCAAAGCCGTAATGCCTACTATTATTGAATGTTGGGGTTGCAAGTATACAACTACATGATTCTTCATCTTCTAGGGAAAGATCAGAATCTTACTAATTTTGTTTCAACACTGCCCTTACAATACTCTGGTACCCCATCTAAGACAGCAGAGCATTGCACACATTTTATTGTGAAATTGAGCAGACCAGCTGCCATGTCTTTAGAACAAATTGTCACTGCCATGAGCCAAGATAGTGGCATGTTAGAGTTAAAAGACACTATTGCTCATCAATCATGGAACCAGCAATCTAGATCTCTTACTAATGACATTGAGTATTTGAAGTTCAAAAATGTAAGGGATGAACTTTCAGTGATTCAAGAAGGCCTCATTCTGCAAGATACACAAATTATTATTCCCAAGAGTCTCTGAAAACAAATGATTGGTGTTGCCTATGAGGGACACTGAGGAATAGTTGCCACTAAGAAAGGTCTCAGTAATTGAGTCTGGTTTTCATATCTCGTCAAAAGGGTAAAAAAAGAGTTGAAGACTTGTTACATATACAATTGTCTTTCATCTCAAGGTATTCAGCTCCCGTGGACCTTGTAAGAATTGCCACATCCTGCTTGGGAGAAAGTTGCTACTGATTTTTTGGTTCTCTTAAGAATTGGTATCATCTAGTTTTTGCTGGTGAATAGTCCTGTTTTCCATTGGACCGTTCATCCACTATACATGAGAAGGCTATGCAAAAGTTAGATTTCATCTTTGCGACATGGGGTGTACCTACCATCTTAAAATCAGACAGCAGCCCTCCTTTTAATAGTTGAGAATTCAAAGATTTTCTACATAAACTGTTGGACTTGGCCCTCTTGGCAGGGTCATCCCTGAACTTTTTGCCTTCCTCCAATAGTCATCTCTGACCTGTTTTTGTTGGTTTAATGACTTTGGGCACTTTACCACTGCTGACCAGTGCTAAAGTGCATATGATCTCTCTGTGCAAAATGTATATGTGATTGATTTCCATGATTGGCTCATTGGATTTACTGTCAGTCCCCAGTAAAGTGCACCAGGAGTGCCAGGGCTTGTAAATGCCAATGCTGCTAGTGGGCCTGCTGTGCTGGTTGCGCCACCCACAGAAGCAGCCATTTAAAATGTGTCTAGGGTCTGCCATTGCAGAACCTGTGTGCCTTGCTGGGCAAGTGCACACACTTGCCAGCTCTAAACCTTCCCTTAACTTCATATTAGTCACCCCTATGGTAGGCCCTAGGGGAAGGGTGCATTGTAAGTGTAAGGTAGGACAAGCCCTGATGTGTGTGGCATGTCCTAATAGTGAATTACAGCCAAATTTGTTTTTCACTATTGTAAGGCTACCTGTTCTCTTAGGCCAAGATGGGCTGCTGGAATTATTACACCCTATAATCCCAGCAGGCTCAAGGAACATGGTAGAAAGTCAAGTTTAGTATGCCTGAACTCAAAATAATAAAATACTTCTTTTAGAAAAGTTTATTTTAATATCCTGTGTTTGCAAATGCTACTTTTAGAAAGCTAGCATTTGCTTGCCTAACCATTTCAGCCCGCCTCTGCTAGGATGTGTATCTGACTGTCTGGGTTATCTGAGTGACGGGGCTGGGGAATGACATGCGGTGAATGCAAGGATTACTCCTTGGTGGGAGATGGGAGTGCCCCTGGAATCTGAATAGGGCTGTGCTCTGCTACCACAATGCTGGCTCCGCCCCCTGTGGAGCGACTGATGACTCAGCCCGACACCTGGCCCAGGAAGGGAGAAGCACTGTCAACAAGGTACTCCAGGCTGACCCTGTCCACACAATGCTGGCTCCACCTCATGTGGAGCATCTGATGTGCCTGCCCCTCACACTGAAAGAAGAAACCAGAGTAGACCCAACAAAGTGCTCAGAGACAGAAAGAAGGTATGCAGAGATTCCTCTGGCCTGCAAGAACAAAGAAAATGTTGTATAAAAGTAGGAGCCCTGCTCCTTGTAAATCAGAATCCTGTTTCCCACAAAGAACCTCTGCCCAACTAGAAGGAGAAGAAGATGCTGGAAGGACTGGCCTGATGCTTGCCTTGCTGAGGAAGGAGAGGAAAAGACTTGCTGAAAAGACTTTGTAGACTTGTGCTAGAAACTTTCTCCAAGGGCTTGACTGAGCTTGCCCCCTGACCTGAGCCACAGGATCATCTGGCTCAACCTGCTCTCTGCTCATCTGCCGGTAATTGCGAGGATTTCTGCCCCCGCCGGAGCCGTGACTCTGGTGCCCGCAGCCCCTCCTCGAGGCCGTGACCAACTGTGTTTCCCCGTCCCCGCCGTGGGAGAACCCCGCTCCGCCGAGCCGCTCTCCGCCCGCTGAGGGAAATAGCCGTGTCACCTGCCACTGGAGGCTTGTTGCCATGACCTTGGTGCCCCCCAGCCCCTCCTCGAGGCCGTAACCAAACTGTGTTTCCCCATCCCCGCCGAGGGAGAGCCCCGCTCCGCCGAGCCGTTCCGCCGAGCCGCTCCCCCCCCCGCTGAGGGAAATCGCTGTGTCACCCCCGCCATTGGAGGCTCGCTGGTGTGCCCCCATAATCCCGCCTGAAATCCCCACCGGACCAACAGACCCAGAGAACAGACTCCGTGAAGTCCGGAAAAGGCCCTGGGTTTCTCGAGGCTCCTCTCATCGCCTCCCTGCTCCTCACTGCAGCCGAGAGCCCCCACCTCCGGAAAAGGCCCTGGGTTTCTCGAGGCTCCTCTCATCGCCTCCCTGCTCCTCACTGCAGCTGAGAGTCCCACCTCCGGAAAAGGACCTGGGTTTCTTGAGGCCCCTCTCTGGTCTCCATTCAACCCGCAGCGCGAGATGCGTGAGGATTGGTAGGGCCTCGGTGTACGCGACTCACGCGAGATGCGTGCGACTTGGTAGGGTGCGGTGATTTCTCCCGTTTGAGGTGCCTGGAAGCGCTACGAAGCACCCAGAAGGCCTAAGACTGGCCTGAAGTTCCTAGAAACTGCCCAAGAAGTATTTTTAAAGGATTGCCAACCTTGCCAACAAAGACTCACCTTATATTTGAACTGTAACTAAGATAAAAAGCATTTGCAATGCAATAGGTCTCGCATTAGGAAAGTTTAAGCTATTGGTATTGTAAATGACATTTTTTATTTATGTGTTGGTTTTGAAAATAGCGAATTTAATAGCGTGTCATTTACAATGCCAATAGTTATAACTTTCGCAAATGTGACACCTATAGCATTTGTAATGCAATATGTGTTGTATTTACGTGACTTAGATGTATTGGTATTACAAATAACAATGGCTTTTATTTTTTTAATAATTAATACTTAAATAAAAGTTATTGTAATTTATAATGGCAATAGCTTAAACTTTTGTAAATACATTTTGTGAAGATTATGTTCAGTGTATTTTATTGTGACGGAAATCAAAGTACAGAAGTGAAATCATAACTTTTTTATTTTACATTTGTAATAAAGCTTGAAACATTGAGAGAACATATTTGAACCCGTTGTTGAATGGTTGCACAGATTGATGCTGTGGTGGCGCTGAGTGAGGTTGTGGTTGCGACGAGTGATGCTGTAGCGTTCAGTGAAGCTGTGGTAGCGCAAAGTGATGTTGTAGTGCCCCTGAATGATGCTGTGGTGGTGCTGAGTGATGCTGTGGTGATGCGATAGAGTGAGGGCGATAGATAGATAGAGTGAGGGCGATATATAGACAGATAGACTGAGGGCAATAGATAGATAGAGTGAGGACGATAGATAGAGTGAGGATAGATAGAGTGAGTGGGATAGATAGATAGATGGTTGTGTGTGTGTGGTTGTGTGTGTGTGTGGTTTTGTGTGTGGGGGGTTGTGTGTGTGGGGTTGTGTGTGTGGGGTTGTGTGTGTTGGGTTGTGTGTGTTTTTGTGGGTGTGTGTTGTGTTTGGGGTTGTGTGTGCGGTTGTGTGTGGTTGTGTGTGTGGTTGTGGGGATGTGTGTGTGGTTGTGGGGATGTGTGTGTGGTAGTGGGGATGTGTGTGTGGGGATGTGTGTTTTGGGTTGGTTGTGTGTTTGGGGTTGGTTGTGTGTTTGGGGTTGTGTGTGTGTTTGGGGTTGTGTGTGGGTTTGGGGTTGTGTGTGGGTTTGGGGTTGTGTGTGTGTTTGGGGTTGTGTGTGTGGGGTTGTGTGGGGAGTTGTGTGTGTGGGTGTGTGTTGTGTTTGGGGTTGTGTTTGGGGTTGTGTGTGGGGTGGTGAATGTGGGGTTGTGTGAATGTGGTTGTGTGTGTGGGGGGTTGTGTGTGTGGGGGGTTGTGTGTGGGGGGGTGTTGTGTGTGGGGGGTGTTGTGTGTGGGTGGGTGTTGTGTGTGGGGGGTGTTGTGTGTGGGGGGTGTTGTGTGTGGGGGGGTGTTGTGTGTGGGGGGGTGTTGTGTGTGGGGGTGTTGTGTGTGGGGGCTGAATGTGGGGTTGTGTGTATGTGATTGTGTGTGTGGGGGATTGTGTGTGTGTGTGGGGGGGTGTTGTGTGTGTGGGGAGTGTTGTGTGTGTGGGGGGTGTTGTGTGTGTGGGGGATTGTTGTGTGTGGGGGGGTGTTGTGTGTGTGGGGTGGGGGTGTTGTGTGTGGGGGGGTGTTGTGTGTGCGG